>NC_138905.1:155671511-156189391 GCF_965231255.1 Vanellus vanellus | reverse complement strand
GGCCGCTCTTCCCGCCTCCTCTTGCTCGTGAGTGGCGCGCTGGTGCCGGAGGGGGGCGGGCGTAAGCTCGCTCTGCCGGCTGCGATTGGCTGCTTTTTTTTTCTTTTTTTTTTTTTTAATTATTATTTTTCACTCTTCTGGTTCTTTCTGGTTCCGATTGGGAACACCAAGCCAGCAGGGGCGGGCTCTCCCCGTCGGCGGCTCTGATAGGTGCCAGGGTGGGCGGGGCCACCGCCCCTCTCCGCCCGGTCCCCGCCGCTTCCTCCCCCTGTTACGCTGCGAAGTTGGGGGGGGGGGGGGGGGGGAGGAGGAGGGGGACACGGCCGCCGCTGCTTTCCTGCCGGAGAACAATAGCTTCTCCGTCACTTCCGGGGCGTTGCTGCTGCGGTGGTTGCTAGGAGAAGGCGGCCCCCCCCCCCCCCCCCCCCCCCCCCCCCTTGGGCCTTGGCCCGGCGGGATGAGGCTGTTCCCCGGCTGGCCGGCGGGCGCGCGCGCAGGGGCTGCCTTCCGTTAGGACCGTTACGCCCCGCCGCGTTGTAATGGCGGTGCCTGGCGCCCTCCTCCTGCTCCCCCCCCCAGGCGGAGCACGCGGGTTGCCGGGCTTGGGGGCGGGGGCTGAGGGGCGGCCCCGGGGGCGGAGGGGGCCGGGCCCGCCCCGGGCCGGGGGAGCTGCTGGCCCCCGTGCTCCGCACGCCGTCGTCTCGGTGGGGGAGGCCTCCGCAGGTAGCGGTCGGTCGGGAGGCAGCGGCGGAGCGCGGACGGTCCCGGCGAGGCTTCTGGCCCTCCTGCCCGCCGAGGTGGCTCCGCCGTTCCCCCGGGAGCCTCGGCAGCCCTGCGCTGGCCGCCCCGGTGCGGGGAGGTGGTGTGTGTAAGCTGCTGGGGTGCGCGGGCAGACAGCCGGTACGGCGGTGTCTCAGCCCCCGTGAGGGCTACGGAGCTGTTCCGGGAATAAAGCTTTTTCAACATACGGCACCTTCTTTTTTTGTTGTTTTTTTGTTTTTTTTTTTTTTTTTTTCTTGGTTGTTGTTGTTTGAATGGTGTTGAGGGTGCGCATTCACAGCTGGCAAACAATTGCGTAACACGCAAATCCCGCAAAACTCTGCTTTCTGGTGTTTCTGGGGAAAGCAATTTTCTGGAATGCCAATAAACGCGGCCTCCTTAGGGCGGGCAAATCCAGCCGAGCACGCTGGTGCGAGGGAGGGTGGTGCAGCCCTCCTCCGAGCTGTAGCAGACAGCTGTCAAGCTGCTTCGTGTAGTTGCTGCACTGCTTGAGTACCATGTATCCGTCTCTGGTGCTGAGCAGCCTTCTCTGTTCGCGTGTGTTTGTGAAAAGGCACATCTCGCATGGTGGCTCACGTAGTACCAAACGCGTCGGCAGCGAGGACGCACTCGGCAAGGCTACGCAGGATTCAAGATCATTGCAGCCAACTAATTCCCCTGCATAATACGGCGGTTTCAGGGGGTGGTGCGGTGCTGTAGTGTTGGTGTGTATAGGCAGAACTAGAACTGAAGTTTTCGTAATGCCTGACTTAAGTAATTAAACCACTAATTTTTTTGGGCTATGAGAGTATTCTTCATGAAAGATGCCTATGTACCAGATTCGGATGGGTTAAACTGGTGACATAAGTCAAGTGCCAAAACTTAGAACGTAAAACTTCTGCATTTCAGCCATTGAAAATAATTAACACCAGATTGTTAGTCTTCCTAAATGCTTAATCTTTATATTTGGGTGGGGTTTTTTTGGTGGTGGTGGTAGGGGTGTTTTTTGGGGGCTGGGTGTTTTGGTTTTTTTTTATGGTGGGTTTTCTTGGTGGTTTGGTTTTGTTTTGTTTTTAGTTTGAAAAAAGGCATTTGCTTAAGCTAGTTAATAACACATTGAAATACTAATTTTGGTCAGATAGGTTATATTGCAGTACCTGCTGATGGGTCGTGTTTAACTGAAGTGAGAAGCATAGCCTGCAGCTCTAAAAACTGAAGTAAAACTTGCATAAACTTTCCACGTCTTCACGAGAAATTTGGAATGCATGCGTTCAAAAAATCTACCCAGGCAAGATAAAACCTAAATCACAGGGTAACTATTAGTTGCATATGTAAATTGCTGTTACCACATTCTCTTATTGAAAAAAAAAAAAAAAGTTTTAAAAAAATAAGTTAATACTTGTGAAATTCAGGGCCAGTTTTGGTAATGCCATTTGCATGTATACACGATCCTGGTTTCTGATAGGTGAATTGAGGTTAGCTTTTATATCTCTAAGGCTGAATGTTCTAACCTGTGAGAAAGGAAAAAATCAGAGAAGAAAGGGGATGCAGGCAAAACATTCTGCACGTTATTCAGGACTTAGTATGGAAATGCTGTGCGTCCTGTATGTTTGAGTTGATTTGAGTATCGTAGTGAGACTCAAAAATGTCTGCTTAAAAACAGGTTTCTAGAACTATTCTTGAAACTTTAAACACATCCGTGCAGTGATTGTTCTTATAAACTGTTGTAAGAATCCTTGAGGTGCAATTCAAGATCTAACACATTTTCAGCGTTAGTTTTTTAAATCGGAAGCTCTAGCTGCTCCAGTTGTTGCATATCATCTTAATGTTACCTTCTAACCTTTTTACCTCCTTCTTTCCAGTAAATATTTAATGAAGATTGTATTTCTGTGTTTTAAAAAGTAAGCAACAGGTATTTTACAGAAAATATAGGGAGAAAATAATCTAGACATCTTGGATATTGTAATCCTAATTCTGTAGTCCTAGGGATTTAAGTGACCTCACATTTTCAGCAAAAGTAACTCGGCAGTATTGGATGAAACCGCCCATAGCTTAGGGTCCAGCCGCCTGTACTTGGAGTACTTCTGCATCAGCTGTCAAGTATGATAGTGATTATTAAACAACTCAGCATCTGATTTCCACACTGGTTTGTGCTTTCTTTCTCTCCCACTCTCAGTCATTCACTAAAAATGTTAATGTTTTTATACAGAAAATGTCCAGGAAAACAGTCTTAATTTCCCCTCTAATTTTACAGTTAATTTTGGAACTTTTGATGGTGTGTGTGTGTATTTGTTTAGTTAGTTCTTTTTAATCACTGGGAAGTGTAAAGGAACAAATTGCCAACATGCATAAAATTGTATTTAGTCCTTTTTTTTTTTTTTTTTAAATCATCATTTGCATTCTGTTCCTGCGGGACCAACTAGAACAGACATAATCCACTGGAGTCATGAGCCACTTGTCATACCAGCTTCAGGGAATCTGTCTTTGATCAGCTTTGTGTGTTACAGAAAGGTGTTGCTGCACGGAAAGAACAATGTGGGAAGGCTTTGTTTTGCATTCTCCCTGTCGAAAATATTTAATAGTTTTTATTTCTTCCTTGCAGAGATTCTGAAGGACCTCGATGATTACTATGAAAAATTTAAACGAGAGACAGATGCCGTGCAGAAGAGAAGAATGTTACACTGCATACAGAGAGCCTTGATTCGGAGTCAGGAACTGGGGGATGAGAAGATCCAAATTGTCAGTCAGATGGTGGAGCTTGTTGAGAACAGAACGAGGCAAGTGGACAGCCACGTGGAACTGTTTGAGACTTGTCAAGAGACTAATGATACCACTGGAAACAGCGGGAAAGCCAGCCAAGATAAGTCAAAGAATGAGACAATCACACAGGCTGAAAAGCCCAACAATAAGAGATCGAGGCGGCAAAGGAATAATGAGAATCGAGAAAATGCTTCAAATAATCACGATCATGATGACATCACCTCAGGAACGCCAAAGGAGAAGAAAGCAAAAACATCCAAGAAGAAGAAACGATCCAAGGCTAAAGCAGAGAGGGAAGCTTCTCCCCCAGACCTTCCTATTGACCCCAACGAGCCAACATATTGCTTGTGCAACCAAGTCTCCTATGGAGAAATGATAGGATGCGATAACGATGAGTGCCCCATCGAGTGGTTTCACTTTTCCTGCGTGGGACTCAATCATAAACCAAAGGGCAAATGGTACTGCCCCAAATGTAGAGGAGAAAACGAGAAAACTATGGACAAGGCCTTGGAGAAGTCTAAAAAAGAAAGGGCCTACAACAGGTAGTTTGTAGACTTTTCGTAGCGAAGGAAAATAAAACCACCAAACCAGTGTATTTATTGTTAGTGTCACCTTTGTTGAGGTGAAAGGATTGTAAAATGTATATTTTTAAAGGAGGTTTAAAACTGAACCATTCCTGTTATAGGGACGGCAATAAGCAATTTTGTTTTTCATTTGGTAAACTGTAACAAGACTGTGGTCTGTGGACCAATGTATTCCAAAAGTAAAGTTATAAGAGTTTAAACTGAATATTTGGGTGGGTCTTAAAAGATAAATTAATACGTTTGTTTTGGTTTTTTTCCAGTGCTGGTAGCACTCTACCCATTAAAATTTTGATGACAATATCTCTGAAATGTAATTTCGTTTTCTTTATTAAAGAATGTTATTTACCTTTTGAGCAAAATTGTTAAATAGTTTAGCCATCTGGTTGTATCCAAATAAAGTTGCAATACATTACAAATGTAACTTGTTTCCATGATAAGCAGTGCAAGAGCGAACAAAAGGAGGGCAAAATTTGGTTCCTGCTACAAAGTGTCAGTATAACAGTTCAATAGCAAATGTTTAAATAGGCTTAGAGGATTATTTTTAAAAAAAAAAAAAAGTTAATGGTTAAATTTTACACAACAAATATTTTATATGCTGGCCAAGTACCACAAGGGCCATTTTAAAATGATTGAATATGTTTTATATTTAACCAGGAAGTGGTTTAGTAATGAGACTTAACATAAATGAAGCTTTATACCGTCACAGATAGTAATGTAGCAATCCTTAATTTGTTTAAGTTGTATAAATGTACATTTTTAAGTGGAGTTGCACTTACTGTATTATACTTGGAAATGCAGCCAAATGCCATTGTGTAACCAATGTGCATTTCCTGCTGTATGTATGAAAATTGTACAGCTGTGATATTAAGAAATAAATGAAACAACTTTGACAGTTTGCTTCTTTAGCAATCATGTTTAATGATCATTTGTATAGCAAAAAAGAAAACCACAACAAATCAGTCTTTAACCTCAGCAGCTCCAGCAAGCTGCTGCTAGGAAGCCTGAAACTGTTGTAGTGGTAACCAAATTACAGTTCTGATAATGGATCTTCATAGAACCATCAAGGTCGCAGGAGGGCCAAAATAGTGTTTGACTTTTCATCCAACTCTACTCTTTTTGTGCTTGCAGTCGCTCCCAGACCTGGCCATTTATCTGAAAATCGATAGTATAGAGCTGATCTTGTTCAGTTGTTATGCTCTTACACTACAGATATATATTATTCCATGTTTGTTATCAGCAGAAGGATCTTTCGTGTTACAGCATTTTCAGAGTAATATCACAGCCGTTCCAGGGTAGGCATTGTTATTCTTCATGGTCACCTCATACAAAAATATACTATCTGTGCCCGAGGTGCTGTGCGTTAGATTAGGTATCCACATCCTCTGTCGCTTGGCTTTATAGTGAAACTTGGTCAGACCGTTTCCTTCACCTGCGTGGCTGGAGGGGCCGACGCTCTGGCTGAGCTGATTTTATCTCCTCGTCCCGCTGGGGGTCTTCACTGCAAGTGTGAATGGATGGGACCAGCAGTAGGAACGCTGTGGAAGCGAAGGTTCTGAAACCTGCTGGGTCAGACAGGAGTCTTGTAAGAATACGGGAGGCTGGGGTTGGGGTTTTTTGGAACACAGTGTTCTCTTAAAATTTATAATTGTGTTGTTTTGCTTCTCAGACAGTGAAACTGTACCACTGAAGTGAGGCTGCTTTTCCCCCAATGTATTCCAGCAGGTCTTTCTGTTGGAAATAGGGGAGACAAGGTTTTGGACCCAATTGTACACAAGGCAGTTGAAGGGGCTCAGTGTTTTCTAAAGATGTACTGGAAAGCCCTGAGATGTGCCGCGTCACTTTGCATGGATATTCCCTGCCAGACAGACACACCCACAGTGACACGCAGAAGTCCTGTTTTACTCCTAAATAGGTACAGTGTGTCTGCGTGCATGTGCAGTCCTGTTTCCAGTCGCTACAGTCACGTCACACCGAGCCACCTTTGCCCTGGGCAAACGACCACTCTGAATCACGTCTCCTGCTCCTGAGATGGTTTAGGGTTGGTGTGTAATTTCTTTACTCTCTTACACCTCTCTTTTCCTTTTCTCTCTAAAGCCTTCTTGTTTTCCATTCTCCCTACGCACTTACTGATCTTTCCTGCTCCTCCCTCCCTCCCTCCACTTGCTGTTGTTGTGGCTAATCCCGACTTTTCTGGTCTTTTCTGCCTCAGCTGTTCTGTTGTCCTCCCGCCAGCTGCTGCTGAGAACATCGACACTTAGCAGGATTGTACTTACAAAACTCCAGTGAAACTTTAGGTAGGAGCTAGTTTCAAACCATAGCCTTTTTCATGAAATGTCCATGTTGGTTCTGTGGGACATTTTGAATGTGAAAAGCCACAAGAAAACAACAAAGGTGCAAAGGAATACGGTAAGAAAGTTCATCTAAAGATGCATTGGTAATGCAATATTTATACTGCCCTTAATGAATGTATTTCCAGCTACTGAAGGTTTGCTGTGGTCTCCCATATTTCATTCTTTGGCAAAAGCTGCTGACCTGCGAGGCAGCTTGGAGGTACATCCCTTTCCATGTTTTTCCAAGACTTGTGTTATCTTCCCAGCTCATGCTGTTACAGTCTGCCACGTTGTTCTGCTGCTTGATCCCAAGGGTTGACTGGACCAGCGCGGTACTGTTTGACAGGTCTAGTTCCAGTCGACGGGCACAATTAATTACTTTAGTTAGATTTGAGGGACTCTGCTGTGGCACTAAGCCCTCTGTTGGTGGAAGTGAAGCCATCTCATGTTATACTGACACACTGCCAAGTGCTGCGTACTGTGTGAACCTTGTTCTGGCTTTGGTATCTTGTCTAAAATGTCTTTAAGAAATGTCTTTACAAATCCTCCTTTCTTAGTCATTTGCAGTGATTTTAATGATCGTGAGAAACTGCCATCCTTTGAGCCAATTTTTGTTATTTCTGCGCGATAGATCAGCTAATTTGCAAGCTTTCTTACACTGCCTGGCAGAGTGACAGTGCTGTCATTTGGGGAGATCATCTGCAGGTTTGAGAAGACATCTGAATCTCTCGGTGACCCTTTCCCTCCGAGGCTGCCAACAAAAGGTTTGAGTGAAAGGAAGGCTCTTCTGGGAACTGAGCTAGGGCTTCTGACTTGTTTCCCACGGGCTAGCGAGCGGCTATCGGGTATGGTGGCATTAATACTGTACATAAAAAGCAGCTGGTGTTTGTTGAGCAGCAGGAATCACAAACTTCTCAGACTTCTCATTGAAAACCTTCAGGCAGCTTTGAGCACTGCTGATCTGTGGTGGGTGTCACGGGTAAGTCTGTATTGTGCTGCTGAACCCTTGAGCTGATGACAAAGTCCTTCCAACTACTGAAAAGCTCCATCTCAACACTCCAGCCAAGGGAGCCGGCAGCAGACCTTACACCTGAGTTGTCCCCGTCCTCGGGCGGCAGGTTTGTTCTGCAGTAGGGCAGCTGGCAGTGAAGAGCTGGTGCGAGGCGGCGGCGAGGGAGCCCTTTGGGTGCTATGATGTCAGCTCTGATGGCAAAACATTCCTTGTGGGACAGAGAGAGAGAACCACCACGAGCCCGAAACAGCAGAGCAAAGCATCAGTTTCAACCGTTCTATCACCTGAAAGCATCCCAATTAAGCAGAACTACTGTCTCCATTAAGCAGCAGCAACCCTGGCCGTGTGTATCATTAGGTTTAAATAGGTTTCTTACTAATTAAGTGCAGTTGCTGATTAACTGTGTCCTAATTTTGTGGAGCGTGCAGAATAAATACAATTGAATCAGACTGCTCCACCGGTCTTATTTTTTGGTAGTGTATTTCTAGTTAATCTTTTAAATTGTAATAAAAATGAGAGAGTGACAAAATAGTGTAAACTGTTTCACAGAATAGAATACAAAAAAAAGTTCTCTGTAACAGAAGTGCTTCAAAACAAATTTGAATATCCTTGGAGTGCGTTCTGTTGCTTTAGTCAGACTTACTATCGTTCTCCTGGCCTATTTGCACTGTGTATGTAAAAAAACCCTCCTTGTGCTAGCCGTAGCTCGAAAGAGCTAATAATTTCATGCTTCTGAGAATCAAAAGTTGTGCGAGCATTCAATGTAAGGTCAAAAAATAATCAAGCTAATAATGCTTCGCTCAGCTTCTTACTTTCCCAGGTGTTACTAAAGTCCCAAATGTAACAAGTAGGAGGAACGACGCAGTAAGGAAGAGCACCCGAGCAAACAAAATATCTATAGGAAGTGCTGAAAGACAGTATTAAGGTTTTCTCCTGAGTTCAGGATGCTCAGATTACTTTTCCCAGTAAGTGGTTTTTGATGGTGGTAGTCAAAAATAGCCAAGGAGCCTCTGTCCCCTCGCACATCGGGGGAGCTCTGGTAGCGGCCAGGGCAGGAGCGTGGAGGGCTGGTGGTTTTCCCCAGTTGCGGGCTTCTGGTTGTCGGTGCGTGAAGTCTGGTTACTGCGTTAAATTCATCCTTCAGCTCACTTTATAAACAGGTTCACCAATGGTGGTTACCATCCCTTGGCCCCGGCGGGTGTTACTGTCCCCTCTGCAGGACCTCACCGCTCTTACAGCTCCTCTGGAAGAAGACAAAAGGTGCTTGATACCAGACTTTTTAAAAACAGGTACCTGCATTTAAATTGTTTTTACTTGAGAAGCGTAAGAAAACATTGTGGCTTAACATCTTGGTGAAGGACTGCTGGCTTTGCTGTTCTCTCCAAAATACCTCGGTAGTTCAGCTAACCATTCTTAAAGACTTTGCATACTCTACATCTAATGTAAGGTCATGAATTCTCTGATGCTGCAGTAACAAAGAGTGTGGAAGTAATCCCGGTCAGATGGTAGGTTGCTGTGTAGAAGTCAAAATTCCTTTCAGTTGTTGGTGTGAAAATCTAACCTCCATCCAAATTTTAGGTAAGTAGTGAAGCAGGGAGCAAAAAATGTGTCTGAAATGGCAGAATTCCTTGCAGCACAGTAATTTGAGTTCATATATGACTGTGCTGTATGCATCATGCGCCTGTGCACTGAGTCTGTCCCCCCAAAAAAGTTTTAAGGCAATTCCTCAGATTGCTTATCGAATGGAGTCCTGTGGATATTGACAGAATTTTCATTTTTAAGCTGCTTTAAAGTTGTTACTTTTATTTTCAATAGCTTACCTTAATAAGTCAGCCTTCCTATATGGCTGTTGGCTGAGACTGAGGGCTGGAAGGGGCTCTGCGGGAGCTGCAGAAGATGCGGGCAGTAGGTGACTTCACGCTGGTGGTGCGTCAGGTGTCCACCAGGGTACTGGTTGAACTGGGATGAAACTTCTGCTTCTGCTTCATGTTTTGGGGAAAGGATCACGATGCAAAGAAAGAGTGCTCTCTTGCATTTGGCTTGCTGACGAGTCAGGTAAGGCCCTAAGAGATTATCATATCTAGGGCTGGTAGCTCAGCATCATAAAAAACCATACATAAATATATATACTTAAAATAAACTTGGATCTTTCAAGCGAATTTTGTAAAACTTGGGTATGACACATAGAGTCACCTTTATACTCTCACTTTGTGGAAGAATTCATGCAATTTAAGTGACTGTTGTCCTCTTGGTGCCATACATCCTGAACTCCCTCATCATACAATACATTTCACTAGTTCAATTTTTTTTTTTTTTCAAAATAAATCAAACTTGAGGGAAAAAAAAGGTTTTTAGCGATAAGGATGAGAAACCCAAGTGAATTGTGCATAAATGATTTACCTGCATACAGAAAGGAATGTTTTGCTATGTTAATTAAAAGATATATATCAGGAGACTTTTCTTTCTGCCAGCCTACTCTCTCCTTGAGATTTGCATGGTTTCATCTGAAATAAAATGCTCCGTTCTCATAATAGCTTCTTCAGTCTTATAACTTTGGGAACAGACAATTTATTGAGAGCCGCATCAGAAAAAGATGAATTCTTAGATACGTGTTCCACACAGTGATTTTATTCAACAGCTAAAAGATTAAGGGCAATTCTTTCAGGAAAGTCCCCTGAGTTCGAGTGCTTTAGTTTGTAGGTGTCCCTGGAGGACATTGGAAGTAGAAAGAAATGGATGCAACATGTCTTAAACTTTAATCAAGTCTAATCTATGGTCACAGTTACATAAAAACTATGATCGTGATGATATCATTGTGGCATAGTGTCACCACAGAAGAGAGAGATGATTGCTTGGATGCCCTGATTTTGCATTTCCATGCTTTTATTGGGATTTGATTTATTTTATGTTTTGTCCCAGTTTTTTATCTGCTGAGCCTATTCTGCTTGGATTGGAGACAGCTTCAAGAAGACAAAAGTAATATTTTTAAATTAAAATTACTGATACTGCTCTCAATCTTTGTTATTCACACTCTTTTTTTTTTTTTTCTGGGAGTATAGGTGTCATGAGAGCTCCATTATGCTGAGCCCTTTGGATCAACACAAAGAAACCTTTACAAAAGGAAGAGAGGGACCTGTGAAGAGTGGAAGTAAGGCTACAATACCAAGGTAAACAGCTGGACTTCCATATCACAGAATCACAGAATCACAGAATTTTCAGAGTTGGAAGGTACCTTTAGAGATCATCTAGTCCAACTCCCCTGCCAAAGCAGGATTGCCCAGAGCACATTACTCAGGACTGCATCCAGGCGGGTCTTGAAAATCTCCAGAGAAGGGGACTCCACAACCTCCCTGGGCAGCCTGGGCCAGTGCTCTGTCACCCTCACCATAAAGAAGTTTTTCCGTGTATTTGAACAGAACTTCCTGTGTTCTAACTTGTGCCCATTACCCCTCGTCCTGTCACTGGGAACCATTGAAAAGAGCCTGGCTCCATCCTCCTTCAACCCACCCTTTAGATACTTGTACGCCCTAATAAGGTCTCCCCTCAGCCTTCTCTTCTCCAGGCTAGAGAGTCCCAGCTCTCTCAGCCTTTCCTCATAAGGCAGATGCTCCAAGCCCTTAATCATCTTAGTTGCCCTTTGCTGGACTCGCTCCAGCAGTTCCCTGTCCCTCTTGAACTGGGGAGCCCAAAACTGGACACAGGATTCCCGTTGTGGCCTCACCAGTGCAGAGTAGAGGGGGAGAATGACCTCCCTCAACCTACTGGCCACACTCTTGCCTATGCCGCCCAGGATTCCATTGGCCTTTTTGGCAACAAGGGCACATTGCTTGCTCATGGATAATTTACTGTCTACTAGGACCCCCAGATCCTTCTCCGAGCTACTTCCCAGCAGGCCCGCCCCTAACCTATACTGGTGCCTAGCATTCTTCCTCCCCAGGTGCAGGACCTTGCACTTGCTTTTGTTGAACCTCATTAGGTT
This sequence comes from Vanellus vanellus, assembly GCF_965231255.1. Classification (NCBI taxonomy): domain Eukaryota; kingdom Metazoa; phylum Chordata; class Aves; order Charadriiformes; family Charadriidae; genus Vanellus; species Vanellus vanellus. Next base: position 156,177,967 of record NC_138905.1, on the reverse strand, counting down.
CTTCTCTGCCCAGCTCTCCAGCCTGTCCAGGTCACGCTGGATGGCAGCACAGCCCTCTGGGGTGTCAGCCACCCCACCCAGTTTGGTATCATCAGCAAACTTGCTGAGGATACACTCTGTCCCCTCATCCAGGTCATTAATGAATATATTAATCAAAATTGGACCAATCAAAAGCAATCATTCCTGGGCTGTAAAAGATTTTAAAAGATTTAAAGGAGTTCTATCTAAATAGCTTCAAGGGAAAGAGAGCATCAAATTTCCTGAAAAGATAAACATGAAGTATGTGACACTTTTTCACTTCTGCTAGTTTTGATGAAAGGACCGGAGGCTGTTACGTGCAGAGACAGTAGTAAAATTTTGCAAAGTCAGAACTGTGTCATGCCATATGAAGGAATATTGAAGAACTGTTAGAAGTGAGTTATCAAGGTGTCATATCACCTATAGATGTTATTTCACAGAAGGCACCACTGGCCATGAGGTATCACCTGTGTCCCCAGTGGTTCCAAGGGAAGCCAAAGAACGTTCTTTGTGCAAGCCAAGACTCCATTTACTGTGTCCGACAGAGCAGAAGCGGGCAAAATTATATTTGCCCTCAAACAATAGCTAAGCAAGTTTCTCAAAAAAGCACAAGTATTAACTTCCATGAGTAAACCGTTAGTATTTTCCGTGGGTAATGGAGGCAAATGTCAGATGCTCGTATTTCAGGAAATATTGCAGGCATTAAGCGGAGAGGTCTGTTATCTAATGCTACTAGCGTATAAAAGGTGAAAACAAAGGAACTTCTGGAGGACTAGCTGAAAAGGTTTGGACCAAGGCTCAGGAAGAAGAGGTGCCCATTTTTTTGTAAAACTGATGTAAATCTTACTTAAAATGTTTCATTAAACTTTAGGAGGGTTCATTGTCTCATCCCTTCTAACACAGGACTTTTTTAGATCAATTTCTTGCTTGAAGTAAAAACTAGAGACACGGGCTCCGGTATGCTTTCAGTGCAGGTTGCTCCATTGTGTGCTGGACCTTCACCTGGTCTTTCTGGACAGCAGAGATACCCTCCAGTGAAAATACGGGTAAGGCATCTCCGCTCGGTATCAGGCAGCTGCTGGAGTCTGTTTTATCAGCATCTTGCAGACATCTCGCAGGTCAACAAAGTTTTTTGTCTCTGGGGTCTCTGTGCTTTTATGGAAACCACCTAGGACATGTCCTCCTCAACAGACAGACAAGGAGGTCTACACACAGTCTTTTTGGCACTTTTTTGGGGGGGTTCAGAAGGGTGTAATACACACGATGAGTGGATGTGTTTCATTCTCTGCAATATACTCAATGAATCTTTGAAAGCTGATATATCTCTTTACCTATCAATTACTTCTAATGGACCGTCTGTGGCAGTGTGCCCACCCCGTGGACTGGGAAAATTTGTACGTGTTTGCAGAACAAGGTCACAGCAGTAACTACAGAGCCACTTCTCCTTGTCCAGCACTGCTGGAACTTGGGCTTTAGGGTACAGGGTTGGGTTTCTGCTATAGCTGCAGGAAGGATTGCTGTAGGATTGGGATTCCCAGCAGCCAGCTGTCTAAAGGGAATTTCCCTTCACAGGGATATTAACATTTCTCATTTCACACCCCCTCAAATAATTTTAGGTAAACTGGGATGATCAAGAAGGTGACCACAGGACAGAGGTGAAAGGTTTGTACATGAATTATGCTGGGCGTGCAGACGACTGCTTGTAAATAGTATGATTTAGAAAAGGTTGTTACGTATGACCGTCTTAAAAAAAGCTAAAAGAGCAATTTGGGGAACTATGGGCAGGTCAACTGTCACTTCGATCCCTGGGAAAAATCATGAACAAATCCCCTTGGAGCACTTTTGTGTGCTCATGAACATGAATGAGAGCCTTCAGCATGGCTTTACCAAGGTCAAATCATACCTGACCAGCCTGCTCTCCTTTGGTGACAAAACGACTGGATTTGTGAATGAGGGGAGAGCACTGGACCTCATTTCCTTCAACTTCAGCAAGGTGGATGCCATTCACTTCAACTTTAGCAAGACTTTCCATGTTGTCTCCCATAATATTCATGCATCCAAGTTGGGAACTCTCAGTCTGGAAGGGTGGACAACTGGATGTGTAAGCAGCTTTTTTGGATGGTTGGGCTCAGAGGGTCATGGTTAATAGGTCATATACCTTATTCCTGGGAGCTGGTAACGAGCGGAGGAGAAGGGCACTTCAATTGCATTGCAAAAATAGCAGCTGTGAGCCTTGCGGGTGGGTGGCGTGAGACAAGGATTGAATGAATGAGTCCCCATCTCCTCGTGTGCCCCGGGAGGTCATGGGGCAGGGTGCTCCAGAGGGCCACAGGGGCCTGCCCAGCCCCAGAGGGCATGCAGACCATCAGCGGGTGTTTGTCTTGACCGTGATAGCATGCCTGTGAAACCACAGTTTATGGATTTGCTGCAGTTTGTCTGCTTTATGCTTAATGGAGAGCTATTTCTGCAACTTCCAAATTTATTTAGCCCAAAGCAAGAGCAACCAGTTCTTTTGCATACACTGGAAGCCTACTGTAAGAAGCAAGGGTGAAGATGAACACAAATGAACGTGAAGAACAGGTGCTGCTGTAGAAGACTGGGAATTGGGACTAAACTGTCATTCATGTGCGTAAGTGCAATTCCCACTGATTTCATATCTCCCATCTCTGACTATCTACACGCACGGTGTCTTATCACCCAATCCATACCACCCTTCCCATCCTTCTGTGCCCAATTCTGCTATCAGATGAACCCCTACAGCTTTTACCAAAGCCAATTGGAATTTCCAATACGTTTTACATGATATTTCAAGTCAGTAAGTCTGTTTTCACAAGATCCAGTACAACTGGGGATTCATTTTGCTGTAATAGTGGGTCTTGATTTTTCCTAAGGTTCTCATGATGCAAATGTTATCCGGCCTTTATGGGATTGCACACATTAAATTACTCAGTATGATTCCCTCTGGCACTATGGAATTTCTTGCCCACAGTAACTGGGTAAGTGCAATCATACCATGGAGAAAGGGTAAGACAATTGCTAAATATACCAACAAGGAAAATAAATTGGTGTCTATAAGTTGGAATTGCTAGTTAAAGTGTTAAAAATATGAATATAATAGGATGGTAGCAATTTAAAAATTTAAATATTTACAAAAGGGCAGAAGCAAAGATTGAAGTGAAAGCAGACAGATACCCTGAGACATTCTTATCAAAAAAACTTGTCTCTGCTTCTGTGTCCTGTTACCCACAAGAGCAAAGATCCGTTCACATTCACTTGCCTTACATCAGATTAACTTCCAGTATCAGAATCAAAACCTCTCCACTTGTCACAGTGTTGTGATCCCAGACCTAGATTTCCTACCGTGAAAGACCAGACACTGACACCCCCTTGAGCCATCATGCGCAGGGGTCCCCGCTCCTTTTCCCGTGATGCTGTTCAAGGGACGACAGCCGCCCTTCCGCTGTGGTTTTGCCCCGTCGTTTGCAGCTGGAGGCTAGCCCTCTGCTAAACCCAGACTCTTCTGCAATTCGTACTGGTCTCGTGGAAGTCCTCATTCACACACAAAGTTAGAAGACAGTCTGGAGACACCTGAAGGGAAAAGCTTTTGGCTGCCCCCGGTCCCTTCCCGTGGGGCCACCCATGCTCTCCTTTGCAGGAGCCAGATGAGTAAGTGTAGGTGAGACGTGGTGACACCAAGTACGCAGAGGAGAAGTCCTATTACACATTTCCTTGTCGCTGCCCCAGCAGACCTTGTGTGTGTTTCGCAGATGGTGCGCTGATCCTTTTAGTGGGAGAACAAAAGAATGGCGTTAGTAGCTGGGGAAGCGGTGGCAGCAGCTGGGCATGTCTCATCTGCCCGTTGCGCAGGAATGAGACCCGCAAGGGTTACGTCTCACGCAGCCTTAGGCAAGCGATGAAAGAAAAGAGACAGCTAGCAGCCAGTAGTGCAGAAAGAGAGGGAAAGAAAGAGACATTTAAAAAATAAAAAGGTCTCCATGTGTGAAAAGTTGTAGAAGGATGCTGCAGTGGGGCTGCCAGAGCAGCTTGGGCAAACCCTGCTAATTTCAGCCTTTATCCAAGCCTCTGTGGTACACATCTGGGCCACAGGAGAGAAACACCTTCCTACCAGTTAAGGAGCAGTCTTTATATCCTTTAATTGCAATAGACTCACCCTCTGAATGGTGAGAGGCTCCAGCTATGCTACAGTGGGATTATCCTTCCCTTTTTTCCCTTAGGATTTTTCTCCACCCTGCTTTGGGAAGGCACCGTGGAGCCCTGGAGAGGATGCTGTATGTTTCCAAGCACTCACTTGGCCCTTCTCTGGGCTCTCAAGCTTCTGAGGCCGCTGTCTGCTGCCGGTACCATGGCTCCCTGCAGTTCAGTTCCCTGAGTGAACTTCATCTTTCATGCATGCTGGCTTCATATGGGTGCAGCAGCTGTGAAGAGAGGCATCAGCAGGAAAAAGTCATCTAAGCAGCCTGCTGGAGTGGGTTCCCGGCCCCTTTTCTGTGCTTGCCGCCGGGCACTGTGCAAGGCAAAGCACTACCTACTGGTCTTCACCCGAGCTGGGGTACCCGAGGCACAAAATAAGGAGGTGAAGGCCAGTAGCTGTAGCACCACCGGAATGCTGCTGTCACACAGGACGTCTGCAGCCCGTGATAACCACTGTCCCAGACGTACGTGCTGTCGGCCGGTTCGGCTGGGCACTGCGGCTGGTGAGCTGTTGTATAGCAAGCCAGCACAGAAGACACCTTTTTTGAGAAGTGGAATTTCATCCTGTGGTACACCTGAAGCACCAGCAAGTTGTTGTGGAGCCAGAGCCCTTAACAGAAACGGTAGACATGGAGAAGTTTTCCCCAGCTCTGGTGGCAACCTTAATTCTTGGAATACAGCTCCTCCGGCTCCTGCTCTCCAGCCCCTGTCCCCACAGCTCGGCTGGCTTTTGGCCTGTGCAATCAGATATCTTCAAGTGACCTGTAGTCCCTTATGAGCCACATCTTTAATTCTCAGGCTGGGTGGCAGCGAGGCAGGCCAGAAGGAGAGCTGGCTGCCACGTCTTTTCCCTTAATGTCGACGTTCATCTCTCCCCCCACCCCTCTCTGTGACCGCAAAGCAATGGCGATCTGTGGGTTCTCCATCCCCAGCCCAGTGGGCTTGAGTGACTGGTGTATCCCTATAAATTGTTTGTACAGCTTTTTTTTTTTTTTTTTTCCCATCTGAACTAGGTATTAAGTAAGTTTTTCCTTTCTTAGAAATAAACAATTCAGCAAACAGGCAGTGTTAGGAGGAGTGCTTTAATGAAATGTGTACGGGCTGGGATTTGTCTGACCAGCCAGGTCCCCCTTGGAATATTGATATTCTTGGTCCAGCTCCACTCAAGCAGCTTCTCTCACGCCTCTACCTCTTTCTTCCTCTACGATGTGTTAGGAAAATAAACTTAAAAAATAGTGGTGGTGTTAAGAAAAACGAAATCCACTATTTTTAGAACAGTTGAAAAATGTCAATACTTGTTTTTAAAGACCACCAACTTATTACCTGAGAATTTCTGGGTGGTCTGGAAAAATAAGTTTATCCTTCCCCACCTCTATGCAGAAGTGAAAGCTGAAGTACAGAGGTGGTGTCGATGCATTCAGGGTGGCGCAGCAAGTTGATGGGAGGCCGTGGACGGAGCAAGCTGGGAACTGGTAGCACGTTCAGAGGAGAGCAGAGCAGAGGGCGGCTTAGGTCTTGGCAGCTAACCTATTTTTAAATGGGACTGTTATTACTTTTTTCTTTTATCTTGAGGTTTGGCTAAAATATATATATACATATTTCTCCCTCAGCCGAGGGACAGATTTCTCTAAGCACGCTGCCCAACCTGCCAGGTACAGGCGGCCGTCCCTGTCCTCCCCATGCGGTGGTGGCCGGGCTCTCCTGCGGGCAGCCATGCTGCGGCACGGGGCACCGGGGGGCAACCACACGCTGTTGGGCTCCCATCTTCAGTTATTTATCATCTTGCCTCAAGCCTGAGCTGCCGGTCCCCAGGCGGACACCTCTGTAGCTGTGCTGTTATTGCTGCTCCTCTGGAGCCTTTTATTTGCCTCGTTCATATTCCTGGGGAAGCTACTAAATGAAAATAAATGCTGTAAATTCTCTGGATAATATACAGCTTCAGTGACACGGCCTAAAGCTTTTATTGGCAACTGTTCTTTCTAACTACAGATTCTTTTTTGTACGTGATTCCTTCCCACTAGCTCTGTCATGGAGAGGCTATTGCTGAGGCAATAATTTTCTCATATACCTGTTTATGATTTTGTCCCTTCAGCCCGTAGGAGAAGGAGAGTCACTGCCTGAGAAGGGCGTTCAGAGCCACGTGCCCAGCTTGAAAGTGTGCTGCAAGTTTTTGGTAGGGGGAGAGGGTGAAGCAGGAATCGCTGGATGAAATTCCCCCCAATTTGTGCAGCGCAGAATTCGCGGCCTGAGGGATTTCCTCCAACACTACTTTTAGTCAGTGGCCCTTTTTTCAGTCCCCTGCTTTCTGCATCAAAGGCACATGGGCAAGTGTGTGGTGTTTGACCACGACTGCAAATAGTGACTACTGGATGCCATCCTGCTCTTTGCCAGCACCCAAGAGGTGTGACAAAGAGCCCGATTCCCGCTTCCATAAGGAGTTGCTTCATGTCTCTGACCGCTCAGGGGGCCCTGCCAAGAGCAGGCAAGAAAAAGGTACTGTCAGTTCAAGGTACCACTTTTTAATCCAGTTCTTATGTGGCAGAGTGATATTAAAAAAAGGCCTTTGTCTGGAAACCTCCATCCCCAAGAGCAGTTACGAGCTTGGGGATGTAGTTTCATAGGATGGTGAGTCCAGAGCCGTGCCTTTTACAGCCGAGGTCAGACCTGCCAGCAGCCAAGTGGCACAAGTCTAAAGCTCATCTAAAGCTCCTTTCCTGGCTCAAATGCCTTCCCTAAATTTTGCCAGGGTGGCTTTGAGATGCCAGAGGATATGACCGATTGTGCCAAAGCCGCCAGTGCCTTTGCTGTGCCCGGTCACCAGGTCCACCTTGCACCTCCTCTCCTTATTTTGCTCCTCAGCTTGTTGAGCCCTGACATCCTTCCATGCTTTAAAACCTTGGGCGTTGGGCACCTACATTTTCTTTGGACGCTTGGTGCAGGGGGGCTCTCCCGAGGTGAAGGGGGAGCAGACTCTGATGGCTGCTGCAAGCCGGTGCACGTGTGCGTGTGTGCAGGCACCAGGCCCACACGGACGTAGCCTGTGGAGTACAGACACCAGGCCATTGCACACAGTGATGTGGATATGGCATTAACACTGTACAGACATTTCAACAGCTGTCAGGACCTGGACCAGTGGAAAAGCTCTGACAGAAGATAGGAAAGGGCTACCAGGACTGCTGCATCTTCAGCATAGCATCCTGCTCCTGCTCCACACACCATGGCTGGGGAGCACGTGAGGGCTTTCCTATGCTTTTGTTTCCTTGCGGTAGCGCACAGCCTTCCCTTCGGTTGCTGGCTGCCCTTTTCTGTGAAGGAGAGCCTGAACCTGAGGGGCAGAGGCATGTCCGCATCAGGCGAGGCTGCAAAGCCAAACAGAAACTGTCCTGGTCCTGACACCTAAAGAGGAACCCAAGCCGAAGGGACGGAGCAGGCTCTGATGGCCAAGTTGCAAGCCCGTGTGTGTGTGTGTGTGTGTGTGTGTGTGCAGGCACCAGCCCCACAAGGACGTACACTTGAGCCCTGACAGCAGGGCAGCATCTGACCGCCTGGGTCAAGGTACCTCAACCAGACTCGTGGTTCCCACGGAGACTTGGGCTACCAGACCCCAACCTCCTTTTCCCAGCTGTCCTTTCCCCTGCTTTTCCTTTGCTTTGGGGGGCATTTTGGGTGTTTCAGCATTGCCTGAAGAAGCTCTGTTTGTTGGAAAGACTTAACTGAGTTGTGCACCCTTGCCTCCCAAGTGAAGAAAGAGCCGAGGGCAGGAGGGAAACGAAGTCCTCAAGGATGGGACATCAGATGCTTTTACTGGAAATGCAAACTGTAGTACTACGTAACACTTATTAATGTACTAGGTACAACAAAATAAATTACCTAATCTGTTCATCTATTATCTGGTGAAAACCTACTGGTTTGGACTGGCCTTGTTTTCTCTTTGTCTGCAGCTCTCTGATCGCGCTCTATTTAATGTCCCTTTTCATTGAGAAACCACGCTTCCGAATGTGAGTGTTGTTAGTGTGCTCTGACTAATTAGTTATAATAATCTTTGTTGAGGGAGGCTGAATTCAGAGAAATCCAGCAAAAACTGATACTTTTTTCCCAATTAGCCTCATCCGTCAGGCTGATTCCTGTTGCTACAGCACCAACCACATCTGGTAAAATTTCCACAGCCCTCAGGCCACTGGTAGGGACAACGGGCACAGAAAGCATTTGGCAACATGTGAAGGAAGACGAAGGCAGGGACGGGCACCGTCCTCCAGCTGGGAGCAGACAGCAGAGACCTTAGACCCAGGCTTAGTTCATGGTGCACTCCTTCCAGCGGGGACATCACAGCACTGTATTTACACCAACTGAAGGGTGGCACCATCCACGTGCTGGGCAGACACGTCAACAGAGACTTTATTCCCCCCCTGGACAAAGTAGTGCCCTGTTTCTCTCAGCAGCGGGAGAGCTGTCACCGGTACCCTGTGGTGGCACAGCCTGCTTTGGCTGTCCTGCAGGCGCTGCCTGGGCTCAGTGTTTTTACAGCTGTTAAGTTTCTTGTGGGATTTATTTGCGCTCATATTTTCCTTACTTGATTTCTCGATTGTTGCCCTTCCTGAAAATACTTTTTGCAGAGGTTTACACCCTTGGTTCGATGGAGCGTTTTCCACACCTACACAACCAGTCCTCCCTGTGAGGGTCACCAGGCTGGCATAAAGGTGCCGACCCCATGGGCGGACCCACCACGGGTTTGTCTCCTCGGGTCCCACTGTGCAACCAAGCCGGTGGCCAGGCATCCTCCTGAAAGATGTTTTCTCACAGAAACAGTGAACAGGGCTGGACCTGGCAGAAGATCTGTGGGGTCTGAGGCAAAAAAAGGGTTAAGTGCGGTAGAACTAATAGGGAGGAATAAGCAGCTGCAGCACTGTTTTGGCAGAGGATGAAGTTGTGTGAAGCTACTCCCTAGATAAGGAGGTGCTGCTCACAGGGAAGAGAGATTCCCTTTTCGGTGGGAACGTGATCTTTCAGAGTACGTGATGGTGTAAACAAGTAAAGTAGAAAATTACTGGCCTTGGTAGAAAAGTATATAAAGAGCATGCTTGCTTAATAAAGCGGATTTGGATTTCGATTTCGATCCTGCATATCAGAGTCTGTGCATTTCAGTCGCCACAAATGGTGACCCCGACGTGATGCTAAGGAAGAAGACAACTGGAAACAGTCGTAGGGACGGAGCCCAGTGAAGCTGAAGACAGCGGGCAGAGCTGTTGATGGATAAGGATCATATTTAAGAAGACTCCTGTAGTAGGTGAGCCACTGGGGACATGGGAGGGAAGTCTGGCTGGCCCGACAGTGACAAGGATCCAGCTCTGGGTGGATCTGGCGCTGGTCTTCAGGAGGCTTTGGACGCTTGAGAAGCGTGGGACTTACATGGCAAGCCAGCAGCTGCTCTGTCGGCTGCGCGAAAGCAAGCGATAGGCGTGCAAGCTGTGAGCCAGGCTATGAGGGCTTTCCCTAGGATTCAAGAAAGCTTTATAAATGAACCGTAGAGAAAAATGGCTGTAATTTTTCAGAGCTCACTGTATATAAAGATGGCATTTACCCAGAGAAGCGCTGTTTCCACAGTATACAGAGAACTGGAATACGCTGTTAGATTGATCCCTTGTAGCTGAAAATTACCATTACTGTTCAATTGCATACAGACATCTTGAATTATTAATGGGATTCCTGCCTGAGGGTAAACATTGTAGATTCACATTCTGCGATTTTTAAGACCTCTTTGATCGCTCACAACTAGGGCTGTTAAATACAGTTATTTGCTTTATACATCTTAAACGGATCAATATCAACTGAAGAAATATCAGGGGGATAGAGAGTGAGAGTAAAGGAGTGGGAGGAAAGCTACCGCCAGTATCCCTTGGGTCATAAGGGATTTCTAAATCTGACTGAGGTTTTGTCCCTTAACTTAACTGTAACCTTGTCACCGACCAGCCCCTGAATCCTGGATGAAGTTCATGCAGTTGCACCCGGCACATATGCTTTAAGCAAACACCAAGCTGTCACCTTTAATCAAACCTTTTCCAGCTGCTTAACTTGTCTGGGAAAAGGAACTGTAAAGCCGTTCTTTTTCTGACAGGAAGCAGGTTGCCAAAGGCTACTTTAACAGAAAGCCTTATTTCGCTTTTCTCCTGAAAACAAGACTTCATGGACTAAAGTTTCCACGACAGAGTAGCAGGCGTTACTCACAAGCAACAAAACTTCCTGCAGACTGGTTTGAGAACCAGCCCCAGTCCCACACGCACCATTGCCCTCACAGTCGTCGATGTCCCATGGGCTGTTTTTCAGAGTACCAAAATTCTGCAGCCTACGAGCTGAGAAGGAGACGACCACCATCCACACATGGCCGTTGCAGCAGGGATGCAGTCCTGGCAGTCCGATGAGCTCTTGGTCACTCAGAGGACTTGTCTTTGCACTTCCCTCTCCTTATGGGAAGCTATATTTCACTCCTGGATCCGAACGGCTTCTTTTCAAAAAGACACACCGCTAGAGATGGCACATGGGGCTTCAATCTTCCTCTTTGTCTTCGTGCTACACCTTGATCAGGCACCTGTGTCCACTGCTGTTGTTCTTTCTACTCTTCTCCTCTCACCAGCTTCTTAAATCTGGCCATTGCACAGGAAAAGTCGGGCTGAGGTGGAAGAAGCTGCTTTGCCTTCTCCTTTCCAGGTTCCTGTTTGTGTTATTCCTCCTTTTGCAGCTGTCTTGGGGTAAGGTTTCATAAGATGGCGGGAGCCAACGTAACAGCTCGCTGCTGCCAAAAGGGGACGGTTCCCATCCCAACTCCTGCCCAAAGTTCCCACCACCACCTCTACTAGATATGCCACACACCAGGGTCCTCTCTGAGCGAAAGCAGTGGGTAGATTTTCCATCTCAGTAGGTAAATGGGCACAGGAGAGGGTCTGAAAAGGCTCAAGGGAAGTGGTAGGATGGTGCAACCAGCAGCAGCAGAAGTGGGACCAGCTCCTTTTTCTCAGCCGTGGGCAGCTCTGCCGGCTCAGCTGGGCATGAAGCTTCAGCCGCAGACCAACAGCTCAGCTTTCTGCCTTGGGCAAGTGCCTCTCAGGTCCCACCTCTCTCCACAGGGAGGGGAAGAGCCCTCAGGTGGCAGACACTTCAACGCACAAATGGTGTGCTGTGCATGGAGCCAGGTGCCCGCGCTCGCAGGAGAAATCTAAGGCAGAATTTCAAGATCTCCCTTTTGGCAAGATGGTGTGATATTTGCTGTTACAAATCCAGTCATGCAAAAAGAAAAGCTCTTCTCCAAACAAAAAGAGTTGTACAGCTTTGAAAAGTACTTGTCTTACACTGAGGCTCTGAAGTATGGTTCGTTTTAACTATTGTAAGTAACATGACTTTCTGTTCAGGGATTCCTTTGAAAAGAGAGACCAACCCAGCTATTTTATTTTTAATCCAGGCTAAACCTACGCAAGCACTGGCATATCCTTTCTTATATGAAGAATCATTCTCGCCAAATAAACTCATACTGTTGCTATCTATGCCATTCAGTCTACATATTTCTTTACGCAGCCCTGCTGCCCCCTGACTTTCCAACAACATTGGAAAACTTCAGTGCTGAAGTAATGAAGGTGGTGATTTAGTATGCCCTATAGGAGAAAAAAAGAAAAGATCAGCCTTCTACTGTTGTGGAGGGAAGTGTTGTTATATTTGATGCTTCATTTGCCACAAACAGTATCTTAATACAAGCATGTTTCACAATATGTTAATCTTAAATCAAGCATGTAATTATTAAGACTGATGTAACACACCTAGAATCACAGCACAGTAATTAGCCTTCCTAGTGCCACTAGTTCAGAGAATTTCAAAATGAATGTTGGTATTCGGAGATGTGATACAGTACGTTCACAGTTCCCAAGCAGTAAATCAGGTAATTCCATCCATCCCAATGTCATCAAAGATGTGGTCTGATATAATACACCCAAATGTATTCAGGATTTGGAAATGAGAATGAATTAACAAGATTTTCTAGCCTGAATAGATTGGACAAGTTTCAATGTTAGCATTTAAACCAGATATTAAATGGATTCTGTGGGATTTGCAGTGTGGTCTATACACAACTATAGTGCAAAGTTCAGGGGTAATCAAATAAAAAAACCCAAACCAACAGCAGTGTTGCTTTTGACGGAATCCCCTCTTCAGAAATTTTTAGGAGGTAAAATATCACACTGGCAAAGCATGCTCATTCAAAATTCCCTAGGAAACAAAAGCATAAGGGATGTTGATTCTACAATATGTTTTTGAAGACTGAAAACTCAAATCTGATCCCTGAAGACATATTTAGCTAGACTTGACATTCAGGCCCAGAGGGCTACGCCAAGCCATTTAAAAGTCCACGACTTCATTTTTAGCCAGTCGTTCCTACATTACAAATGCACAAATGCCATTCAAAGTTGACCTAGAAAGAATTACATGACACTAATACTGTAACATGAATCCATCTTCAGGAGTTGTCACACAGTTCTGATTTTGTCTAATACGTCACACTTGTAAAGCTGAACTTCAGAAGTGATGGTGTAGTAATTTGTTAGCACTAGAGTGCAAAAGCTGTCTGACATAAGGCAGGAAAATCCAAAGCTGTGATATTTCAGCCATCTATCGGGACTTCAAAAATAGCTACCAAAAAAAACCCAAACCAAAGGAAAGTTTTTGAGCACTTTGAATACATCACAGTGCAGATATCAATGTCAGCAAGGTCAGGCCATTAACCATCATCAAATCAGAGGTATTACAAACACTTTTCAGACATGTACATGGTCTAAACCCTTTGGCGGTATAAATCAACCTGGTTAGAGTCAAGAAGGTAATACATGACCTCCTTAAATCATGAAACCCTCCCTGGCAAGCCACTCTCCATCAGAGATGTTTGCAAGGGCCGTGGTCTGGCTGCCAGGACTTCTTTGCCAGGCAAAGCCTGAGCAGAGGGTGCACAGAGCTTGTGGGTGAAGGCAACGGACACACAGGTGCCAGCAGCGAAGCCTTCCATGTGTGTCAGGACTCCCACCTCTTGTGCCCTTCGCTTATTTGTTCTTTCATTAAGCATCAAACATGTTGTTGTCAGCTGTGGAAAAGCAGCAGATTCTTGCCAGAGAGGCCCTTAGAGGAAATATTTCTCCTTTGGTTCTCACCTGATGTTACTAGCTCTGACACTTGCCAGATGACTTATGGAAGCCTGCATCCCTGCTCTTGACGTCCTCCAACACATGTGCTGAACCTTACGCGCTGCTAGTTTGTCCCAAGCCATCCCATTCAGCAGTTTGCTCTTTCTGTAAGGAACATCACCATCTCCTGGCTCACTACGGGATCACTTTGTTACTAGACAAGACTCAAAATGGAAATAAAACAGGTTTATTTTATCAAAGTAAAATGTTAAGCAAGTGTAAAGTGGTAGCCCACTTACAAAAGACTATGCCTGCCACCCGTCCTGTGTTTTAGCTGTTCTCTTCTTCTCTTTAGTTGTTCTCTTTTTCTCTTTAGCTGTTCTCCCTGCTTGGCACTGCTTTACTTCAAACAACATCTTTTTTAGTGAGGAATTCTGTTCTCACCTTTTTTATTCCTGTTTGCTCATGGACATTTTATGGTTCCTCTTGAAGTGGCACAGCACGTTGCTCTACAAATGCAGAGCACCTCCGTGTTGTGCTGATGCTTAGCCATCCACTACACTCCTTTTTTTGACTATGTGAGAATATTAATGAAGTATTGTCCTGGTTTGAGGTAAAACAGAACCAATTTTGTTCAGTAACTTCACTTCTTAGCTGGGCCTCTTCTAACTACTGAAATTAACTGCATATTGTGCAGATAATGTTCACTCTCTCAGAGTGATAAGACCTATGTTTATAGCTGATGCCCAGGCATGGGATGCGAAGAGGACCTTGCTTATACTTATTGCTATCACACCCAAGGCCAACCAACTTTGTTATTTGCCCCCCTGGAGGGTCGGAAGCGGAAAAGCATAGTGGGGTCCCACGTGCAAGGAGGAGAGGACAGGACAGGTGACCCAAAACTGATCAACGGGGTATTCCATCCCATCTGCCTCATGCTCAGTATAAAAGATGAGGGATCAGAGGGTCACTCTCTCTTCCTTCAATGGCCGACGTCTGAGGAGGACTCTGTTCGTCTGCCTGTGATCCCGATCTGAATCCAGATCCGGAATCCAGTTCCCATCCGTCACTGAGTCCAGCCTGGGACTGCCCCAGTGCCAGCCGGTGACATGATTGTCATCTCGGGAGCTTGATATGGTTTTGTATATATTTCATTATTTCTTTTTATTTTATTATTAATATTTCATTAAAGTAGTCTAGTTCCTTCTAAACTCATAAGTCTCTTTTTCCTCCTCTGCCTCTCTCTTTGAAGAGGGGTAGAGGGGAGCATCTGTCGGTCCCATCTGGGGTCCCTCAGGTCCCCAGTGGTGGATTTTGGCCTAAACCACGACAAGTATTTTTTTAAATGTGAGATATTTGAGTAGAGAGTCCTTGATCTGCCAGTTTTACCTCATCTATTTACCCCTTATCTCAAAAGCCAAGCAATTTGCAACCATCAGCTGACTTCCTAACATTTTACAAATCACACGTACAGAAGGAGCCCCCCAGGGCAGCACGTTTTTGGTTTGTCTTCCCAGAGACAATAGGAACCCTTTTGTGAGCTGCATGAAAATTTGCCACTTAATACAGTCAAAAATGCCCGACTTTTGACACATTTCTGTTTGCACAGTTCATGTGATGCCCTGCACTGTTCATGATCCGCAGGGGCTGCACAGGACCGTGATAGCATGGATGTCTGACCTGACATGCCGAGTGCCGGGCAATTCTCTCGCAGAGCAGCCATGTGTAAGTTTCACAGGAGAAGCATGCTTTAGGAGGAAGTGGAAAAACTAATAAAGTCACCATCACAATGAGCCTCATTGTTTCATTTCAATGTTTTTATCACCAGCCCGATCTTGATGTCCCTTGGCAATTTTCTCAGATTTCTCGCAGAGACCTGAGTGGTGAGTTGTATTCCTCCAGCCCTGACCTTTAAAAATCAATGCTAACATAATTTGCGGATAGTAAACAACAAAAAAGTAAACCTCTTTTTTATTTAAAGGATTTTTATCCCTCTTGCACAGTAGTCATTCCCAGTAAAGTGGTAAATATTGAAGGAGCTGCAGATCTCTGTCTTATATTGAGTAATGAGTTCAGAGTCAAGTTCTGCAGACCTTAGACTAGGCTGCAGGAGAAGCAACAGGCAGAAAAAAGAAAGGGGAAGATGAGCTGCTCTGCATGTGATGTGAAAGGCACAACTGCTAATAGCAGTTCTCTTGGTAGCTTCATCCAAGTGGAGAGTAGCTCAAGATATCCCTCATGGTTCCAGTGCTCCCCCTGTCACTGGGCATGTGAGACCAGTGAGGGACCACAGCTGTGTTTGCTGGATCACTGCTGCGTGCCAGCCAGATCCAAAAGCAAGCAGTATGTGATGTGTATAGGATGGGGATGCTATATTTGCTCAGGGCTGGAAATATTTGGAGCTCCTGGCTAATGAAGAGTTGGTCTCCACGCCTTGTACTGAGTGAAAAGCTGGAGAAACAGGACCAGCACATGTCCTCCATGAAGAAACAAGCGGTCCTTCCTTTATTCTGACTTCCCAGGGGATGTACGAGGGAGGTGGGCTTGCAAAAGAGTCCAGTTAGTGGTGACATGCTTCTTCATGTTTAACCCCATCTTGGATCAGGCTGTCCTTGGACTGATGACACCGTGAAGTTGCAGCAGACGTTTCTCAGGGGTACTCTCCCAGGTCCCTGTCTCAGCTCTCTTGCACGCCTTTCTGAGGCCACTGCTGGACCGAGGAGGGGAGGCTGACTCCAGCCATTTCCAGGGTGATCTTGTGTGTGCACAAGTATGAGCTTTTGCAGCACATCTGCACTCGGAGTGTGTGCGGTGCCGCCCTGGACACAATACACTGGTGCTCCCTTGGGTGTCCCCTTTGGGGTTTCCGGGCAGAAAGCTGTTAGGGTCACCACCGGTTAGGGTTATTAGGGCTCACAGAGGAGAGGTCTTTTTGCTCTGACAAGCCTGTCTCACAGACCGGAGGGATGGCATCAGCTCCCCAGTTTCCAACTTTCCCTCTCCCTCGTCTTCCCCACTCCTCCTGCTCTGCTCTGCTCATGAAGAGGAATTACCGGGCAGGATGGCGACCCGCAGGGTGATAACTGCACGGTTCCAGCCTGTGTCGGTGAGCTGCTAACTGCTGTGAGCTTCGGGCTGTTTCGGAGCTTTTCTAGGTGAGTTACCTGGACGTCTTTCAATTAAAACCTGCAACTACTCCCTGTTAAGATGATATGTCTCCTCATGCATAAACCTGTTTGTTAACTGCTACAGTAAAAGGCACACAACAACTACCTTCATTTCAGGTAGGTTATGGAGAAGCGTTGGGTTTGTTCCAGGCAGAGGCTACACTCTCTCTTCCCTTAACGAAGCCATATGCCTCAATCGCCTGCAGAGAGGCATATGGGGAAACTCCCCATGGTGCTTTCCAGTACAGAACTGGGCAGACCGGAGTCCACACAAAGCAGTATAAGCAGTTCTCCTCCCTCTCTGGGGCTGACACTGTTTTTCCTTGCAGACCTGGTGGGCAGGCACCCTCACTTTTCCCTGCAGGGGACATCACAGTGTCAAGGCTGTAGCTTACTGAGGTTCAGCTTTCTTAAAGGAGTGTGAATGACAGTATTGAGTGTGTATGGATAAGAATTAAGGGGAAGGCCAACAAGGCAGACATCGTAATGGGAGTTTGTTATAGACCCTCTAGTCAGGATGTAGAAACCGATGAAGTATTCTATAAGCAGCTGGCAGACGTCTCACGATCATCTGCCCTTGTTCTTGTGGGGGACTTCAACTTCCCAGATGTCTGCTGGAAATACTACACAGCAGAGAGGGAACGGTCCCAGAGGTTCCTGGAGTGTGTGGAAGGCAACTTCCTAACACAGCTGGTGAAGGAACCAACTAGTGGAAGTGCCCTACTGGACCTACTGTTTGTTAACAGAGAAGGTCTTGTGGGGGATGTAAAGGTTGAAGGTCATCTTGGGCAGAGTGATCATGAAATGATAGAATTTTCAATTCTTGATAAAGCAAGGCGGGGAGCCAGCAGAACTGCCACCTTGGATTTCCGAAGGGCAGAACTTTAGCCTGTTTAGGAGCATGGTCGAGAGTGCCCCTTGGGAGGCAGTTTTGAAGAGCAAAGGTGCCCAGGAAGGCTGGGCATACTTCAAGCAGGTGCTCTTAAAAGTGCAGGAGAAGGCCATCCCCGTGTCTCGAAAAACGAGCAGATGGGGAAGAAGACCAGCCTGGCTAAATAAAGAGCTTTGGCTGGACCTCAGGAAAAAAAGGAAAGCTTACGTTCTCTGGAAAAGGGGGTTGGCAACTTATGAGGACTATCAAGATATAACAAAGCTATGTAGGGGGAAAATGAGAAGGGCCAAAGCTCAATCAGAACTCAGCTTGGCCACTGCAGTTAAAGACAATAAGAAGAGATTCTTTCAGTATATCAATAGAAAAAGGAAGACTAGGGAAAATGTAGGCCCACTGGTGAATGAGATGGGTGCCCCAGTGGCGGAAGACACAGAGAAGGCAGAGTTACTGAATGCCTTCTTTTCTTCGTTCTTCACTGCTAAAGCTGTCCCTCACGAATCCCATACTCTGGAGGCAAGGGGGAAGGCCTGAAGAGAGGAAGATTTTCCCTCAGTTGAGGAGGACCGGGTCAGAGACCACTTGGCCAATCTGGACATTCATAAGTCCATGGGTTCTGACAGGATGCACCCACGAGTGCTGAGAGAGCTGGCGGATGTTATTGCTAGACCACTCTCCATCGTCTTTGAAAGGTCATGGAGAACAGGAGAGGTGCCTGAGGACTGGAGGAAGGCTGACATCACTCCAATCTTCAAAAAAGGCAAGAAGGAGGACCCAGGGAACTACAGACGGGTTAGTCCCTAGGAAGGTAATGGAGCGACTCATTCTGGATGTCATCTCCAAACACGTTGAGGAACAGGAAGTTATTGGAAGTGGTCAACATGGATTTACCAAGGGTAAATCATGCTTGACCAATCTAATAGCTTTCTATGATGTTATAACTGGATGAGGGGAGAGTCGTAGATGTCATCTACCTTGCCTTTAGCAAGGCTTTTGACACTGTCTCCCATAACATCGTCATTAGGAAGCTGAGGAAGTGTGGGCTAGATGAGGTGACAGCCAGGTGGATTGAGAGCTGGCTGTGGGACAGAACTCAGAGGGTTGTGATCAGCGGCACAGAGTCTAGTTGGAGGCCTGTAACCAGCAGTGTCCCCCAGGGGTCAATACTCTGTCCAATTTTGTTCAATATATTCATTAATGACCTGGATGAGGGGACAGAGTGTATCCTCAGCAAGTTTGCTGATGATACCAAACTGGGTGGGGTGGCTGACACCCCAGAGGGCCGTGCTGCCATCCAGCGTGACCTGGACAGGCTGGAGAGCTGGGCAGAGAAGAACCTAATGAGGTTCAACAAAAGCAAGTGCAAGGTCCTGCACCTGGGGAGGAAGAATGCTAGGCACCAGTACAGGTTAGGGGCGGACCTGCTGGGAAGTAGCTCAGAGGAGAAGGATCTGGGGGTTGTGGTAGACAGTAAATTATCCATGGCCCAGCAATGTGCCCTTGTTGCCAAAAAGGCAATGGAATCCTGGGCTGCATAGGCAAGAGTGTGGCCAGTAGGTTGAGGGAGGTCATTCTCCCCCTCTACTCTGCACTGGTGAGGCCACAACGGGAATCCTGTGTCCAGTTTTGGGCTCCCCAGTTCAAGAGGGACAGGGAACTGCTGGAGCGAGTCCAGCAAAGGGCAACTAAGATGATTAAGGGCTTGGAGCATCTGCCTTATGAGGAAAGGCTGAGAGAGCTGGGACTCTTTAGCCTGGAGAAGAGAAGGCTGAGGGGAGACCTTATTAATGCTTACAAGTATCTGCAGGATGGGTTGCAGGAGGATGGAGCCAGGCTCTTTTCAATGGTTCCCAGTGACAGGACGAGGGGTAATGGGCACAAGTTAGAACACAGGATGTTCCGTTCAAATACACGGAAACACTTCTTTACGGTGAGGGTGCCAGAGCACTGGCACAGGCTGCCCTGGGAGGTTGTGGAGTCCCCTTCTCTGGAGGTTGTCAAGACCTGCCTGGATGCAGTCCTGAGTAATGTGCTCTAGGCAATCCTGCTCTGGCAGGGGAGTTGGACTAGATGATCTCTTGAGGTCCCTTCCAACTCTGAAACTCCATGATTCCATGATTCCGTGATTTTGTTCTACCTAAGGTGTTTCTGTAGGGTCCCTCTACATGCAAAGCCCAAAGGGAAATTACCAGCTGGGTGGGTGTGTCTCAGCTGGCAATGGGGAATCCTATGGACAACAGTGCCACGAGTCACAGTATTGGGGCTTTGCCAGCAGCTGTCTGGCCAAGATGGTGATCAGGACTTGGAAAAACTAAGGGAGATTAGAGAGGCACTGGAACAAATCGCCAGGGAAGTTGTGGATACCCCATCACTGGAGGTGTTCAAGGCCAGGCTGGATGGGGCTTTGAGCAACATGGTCTGGTGGGAGGTGTCCCTGTCCATGGCAGGGGGCTTGGAACTAGATGGTCTTTAAGGTCCCTTCCAACCCAAACCATTCTATGATTCTATGATACTGCAAGGCTGGGAGGATAGAAAACACAATAAATGTCAGTGTTCCCCATGCAGACAGGGAACCATCACAATGAAGCGTTGTGCAGAGACTAAATTGTTCAACAACATGGGTTGCCACAGCAACCCATGCAGTCAACGTGCATAAGTAGCCACATCAAGTCACCAGAAAACTTAGAAGATGTAATTCTCAACCTAATCTTGAGTGGTACACTACGCTTGGATCATATTCAATTTAGACATCCCTACAGGAATGGAAAAGTAAAAAAAAAGAAAAAAAAGAAGTCCATTACAATAATGTTTAACTTTGAGGAGACAAATCACGTAAAAGTGAGAAATCTCGTTAAAAGCTACAGCCAAAAGTACACACTGGGAGTGAGATGCCTTATGGACACCACAGCAGAGGATCACAGAATCACGGAATCACGGAGTTTCATAGTTGGAAGGGACCTCGAGAGATCATCTAGTCCAACTCCCCTGCCAGAGCAGGATTGCCTAGAGCACATTACTCAGGACTGCATCCAGGCGGGTCTTGAAAATCTCCAGAGAAGGGGACTCCACAACCTCCCTGGGCAGCCTGTGCCAGTGCTCTGTCACCCTCACCGTAAAGAAGTGTTTCTGTGTACTTGAACGGAACTTCCTGTGTTCTAACTTGTGCCCATTGCCCCTCGTCCTGTCACTTGGAACCATTGAAAAGAGCCTGGCTCCATCCTCCTGCAACCCACCCTGCAGATACTTGTAAGCATTAATAAGGTCTCCCCTCAGCCTTCTCTTCTCCAGGCTAAAGAGTCCCAGCTCTCTCAGCCTTTCCTCATAAGGCAGATGCTCCAAGCCCTTAATCATCTTAGTTGCCCTTTGCTGGACTCGCTCCAGCAGTTCCCTGTCCCTCTTGAACTGGGGAGCCCAAAACTGGACACAGGATTCCCGTTGTGGCCTCACCAGTGCAGAGTAGAGGGGGAGAATGACCTCCCTCGACCTACTGGCCACACTCTTGCCTATGCAGCCCAGGATTCCATTGGCCTTTTTGGCAACAAGGGCACATTGCTTGCTCATGGATAATTTACTGTCTACTAGGACCCCCAGATCCTTCTCCGAGCTACTTCCCAGCAGGTCCGCCCCTAACCTATACTGAAAAGGTTGAAAGGGAAAATACATTTTAAAAGACAATAAAAGGAATAAAGAAAAAGCTGCACTTCCATGTTTTTAAACAGTAAAAGCTCTACTAGAAGTTAAGTAAATAAATACATAAATTCCTTCAGAAAATGGAAGGCATCTCCCAGTGACTGTCATACAAAAAAGGATAAGATCTGGCAGATTAAATGGAAAACCACAGCATGACAGGCAGAAAAAAATTCCTCAGAATCAAAGGGCAAGAAAACCCTACAGAGGCCCTTGGGGGAGTTCAAACCCTTTCTTTGCAGATGGCAAGCCCATGGATCTGTCTCAGATTAATGTGCCAGTAGAAGAAAATCTAGACCAAACTGATTGCTGGGACTCTGGTGGGGAAAATCGAGGACTTCAGACTTGGAGGTGCCAGATCCCTGCGGCGTGTCACCTCCTGGAGAGGTGAGGCTTCCTTGCACAGGGATGGAGTTGGCTGATGTGGCACCTCTCTTTAAAATGGCCAGTCCGGAGACCACGGAGCTGAGTTGACTTTCTGGAAGACAGTCTGGTTGTCGGCTAATGAGAGACAGAAGTCGGAGACACATGGATGAACAGGAAATACAGGGAAGAATCCATGTGGATTTTGTCGGGGGAGTAATCCTATTTCATCAGGCATAATCAAGCCAATACTTTCAAAGCTTCTTGATAAGACCCTTTGTCCAAGATTTTGAAGAAATGAGGATACAGGAAAGTTTTAAGAGCGGCTTTAAAAATAGGGAGTAAAAGTAGAGATAATAAGCATCTGGAAAGAGAATATAGGTGAAGTCTGAGAGAGGTTTATGTTGTGACCTGGATTATACAAAATACTTGTAAGTGATGTATGAAGAAAAGCATCCATAGTGAGGTGAGAGGGTTTGTTGGTCATACAAAATTATCCGGAGTTGTCTGAACTGAAACCAGCTGCAGAGAGTTGCAAAAGGATCTCATGGTACTGATTAGCTGGAAATGAAGTCAGAGATGAAAGTTGGTGTTGTTATGTTCAGGGTAATTCACATACTGAAAACCATCCTAACTACATGCATATACATAATGATGGCTTCTCCCTTTCCTCTAACCATGTAACAAAGATCTGGTAGTGCTTGTGAATATTTATTTGAGAACATCAGTTCAGTCTTAAGGAGCAAAAAGACTCTTGGTAATTACTAAGGAAAGAAAGGAGCACAAACCAGGGTGCATCATTACAGTATAAATTTGTGATGCATCCTCTTTTCATATACTGTCATCTCATCTCAAAAGGTTATAGTTGAAATGAATAAGATGTAGAGAATAACTAGAATTTGCTGTGTAGATCCACTGTGTAAAAAGTACTGAACAAAATATGATTCCTCTGCTTGTAAAATAGATGATTGAGGAGAAATATGATATAGCCCTATAAAATTGTGTGCTGCACAAGGAAATTTATTCACTGTTTCTCACAGAACCAGGGGTCACCAAACGAAACAGTCAGAGAGCAGCAAACAGAAAGGAGTACTTTTTCACATGGTGTATATTGAATTTGTGGAGCTCGTTGGCAAGGGATGTTGTAGAAGCCAAAATTACAAACAGGTTCAAAAATAATGAAACAAACTAATGCAAGGAAAGCGGTCAAGGGCTATGGAAAGCAGTGTGCAGATACATGCTCTGGCTGGGGAGCAGATCTGGGGCAGCGAGCTGGGCAGGAGCTGGCAGCGAGCCCTGGCAGCAGAGATGGCCAGCAGCATCCAGGGCTGCATCAGCAGGAGCACTGCCAGGAGGTCAGGGCAGGGATTGTCCCCTCTGCCCAGAACTCGTTGTTAGACCACATCTGTGTACTGTGACCAGTCTGGTGCCCCTCAATGCAGAAGGACGCTGCTAACCTGGAGTGAGTTCACCCCCACGATGCTCAGGGATGGAGGATGTCTCCATGAGCAGAGGTTGGGGCAGCGGGGCTTGTCCAGCCTGGGGCAGAGACGGCTTTGGGGGCATCTCACAGCCACCCTGGCACCTACGTGGCAGGGCAACAAGGTACTGCAGGCATGAGCTGAACCAAGAATGGGCTGCCCAGGGAGCCTGGTCAGGCTCCACCTTTGGGGGGGGGTCAAGACCCATCTAGGCAAAGCCCTGAGCAACATGGTCTGACCTCACAGCTGGCCCTGCTTCAGCAGGGGTGCACAAGGGACTCCCGAGGTCCCTTCCAACACAAATTACCAAGTGATCCCATCTGAAGGTCCCATGACACGAGCTCCTTTAGCTAGAAATTGACAGAGGTCAGAAAGATCTATCGGGGAAAATATGATATTGGATAAGATTGTCCCTGAGTCAGGCTCAGTGCCTCTGTTTATTTTTTTCTGTGTTCTTACAAATAAATAAATGTAGACAGTAAAAAAAAACCCACCAGGTAAATTTAATGAAAAAGCGGACTCTGGAGCACAATTCCATGAGAAGATGCCCTGAAGCCTGAGAGTGACCTGAGCCTAGGGACAAAATGAAACTGTAACTGCACTTGATGCATGGCTACCCTACAGAGCTATTGCAAGGAAGAGAAAGTAGTTTAAGGCATCCACTCCATCTTGTGCATCCTCAGCTGGTTCCTTTCGCAAGTTCCTATTACACAGCCAATCAATCACACCTGCTCTGTGGCTGCAGGGGTGTCAATGAACGCCTTCAGCACCTGCACGGTCCTTAATGCACTCGGTGATGTGTGAGGCAGAAAAAGCCCCACAAGCTCAGGCCCATGCTCCTGGGGTGAGTCTGTAGGGTTTGTGGCTGAGAAGACCTAGCACAGATGTTTTCCAGAGTGACCCGAGCTACTGGATCTGTAGCACAGCAAGTACAGATCTGGCAAGGCCATTTTTCACCTGTTTTCAGCCCAAACCCATGCTTTGGTACTGAGTGAATTCCTGAAAGAGGCTGCAAGTGGCAACTACAGTGAAAGAGCTGTTGGTCATTTTGAAGTCCCATGGTGACATTTCATAAAAGTCCACGGTGTCGGGAGTGGGCTGGTGGCTCCTAGCCCTGGGGTGGGCTGCAGCACACCTTCTGGTGCAGAGAAGTCTCTATTTGGACTGCACGTCGGGAAGGGTGTGAGAGACATTCCCAGCACTTGATTACTGGGAAGTCCCTACGGTGCTCAGTGACACCCCTCTTTTTATCTTATTCTGGTATAAGAAGGAGAAACCATCTCCCCCCTCAAGTAGTAGCCAGATGCTGGTGAATGAAGACGCATTTTGCTCATGTAATAAGGGTCTCTGAGACAGTTCTGTTTTCATGAGCCCTTTCAGGATGACGCATTCTCAGTTTTACCCCCAGGTAGATTTTAGGTACAACTGGGCTTTCGCATGCAGAGAAGAAAACCGTGGTGACATAGCACCTGAAACCTAGACCTAGCGCTGCCATCGGTCATATCTTAGTCAATGCCTTGTTCCACTTTGTGTAAGAGCTGAGGAACAAGCTTAAAGCATCTTATTTTTCTATCCCTACACGGCCATGCCTGACTCCCTAGGGCAAAGCATTACACTTTCAAGTTAATTGGTATAGATGTTTCCAAAGTTTGGTACTACAAATCAAGCAAGAAATTCATTTCAGAGTGCAGGAGCCTCATACTTTCTCTCTCTCTCAAGCCAATTCCAAATGCTCCGCTCTACAAGTTTCTCTTCTTTTCAATTACAGTTCTCCCATGGTAGTAAATAAATTTGTTTCAAGCACACACGTTTCTCCTCTTTTCAATTACAGTACCCTCTCAAGTAATTTAATTTCTTTTGAGTCTTCAATTCACATCCAGCTTTCTCTCCAACAAATGTATATATCAGGTAGCAGAAATACATCCCAGGCTCTATCTTTAGATTAAGGTTTTAGAAGTTGGGGTTTGTCTCCATTACCTCTGAATTGACTAAAAAGCTCTTTACAGATTCAGCAAGAGGTACACAGGCCAAGTAAGCTGCGCAAGCAGGCTTTCATTTGGGCCATCCCCTTTGGTTCCCGCAGCAGCCCTGATCCAGCTGCAGGAGTGATGGGAGCGCCGACAGTCAGAGCTCCAGCCTAAATTTGATAGAAATGTGCTCAGTTTAATTTGTAGGAATAGCTGATGTGATGGTGCAACCCTATGGAGGTTCCCTCATTAACCACAGCAGGCTGATATTTATCTCTCTCTCGTCTTCACAGAGTATTAGAAGACACGCAGAGGGACAGGGCTTTAGATGCATGTGAGGAATGGATGGAGGGATGAAGTAACTGGAGGTCAAGGACTTCCTTGGGGTTGAGGCTGGGATGATCTGTACAGCCTCTGGTTGCTCTAGGACCCACCAGAGGTGTACCATGAAAGACTGGAGGGCAAAGCAATCTGCCAGTACACGCACTCTATCCCCCCTGCAAATAAACACAGGACTGGAGCAACCATTTGGATACCTTCCACATGTGTAATACTAAATATTCAAAAAGTGAAACGTGGGGGAAAATGCATGCAAATTCATCACAATAGGGGCTGACTGAAACTGCCCACGTAGCCATGAGGGGTTCAGGCAGCGATGTGATGCATGGGCCTCACTAAGCATAGCAAAGAGATACACAGTTGGATTCTGGCATATGTGTAAATTCAGCCAGTTGAGTTAGTAGCTTGCTGAACAGGCAAAAATATTTCTCTGATGCTTTACTACAGCCACCTGTCAGAGGATGGGTAGAGCAGTCAGTAATCCCCGGAGATCCCCAAGGAGCTTTCTTCTGCCTTTGTTCATTTAATCACGGCGGCGAGAATAGATGATTCAGCCCTTCACGAGAGCCGTGTAAGGGTTATGGAAGTGAGAGACAGAGCTCCTCAGTCAGCGGGTATGACCTGGTGGCTATGGCTTGCACCGAGGGGCTGGGGTGTGTTTGCTGCTCCTGCCCAGCCCCAAGCCCCCGTCAGACCACTGAGTGTGCAGGATCTTTCCTCTCGCATGGCGCTGGGCAGGTTGGCCTCAGCGCCTGTGGTGGAGAGCCATTACCGATTCCTGATGGCCGTGGGAAATAGATGTTCACACTTGCTCTCCTTTTGGACATTACAATAGAAAGCGCATTTCTATCTTTCTTGCCCAGAGAGGTTGTTGAGGCCCCGTCCCTGGAGGTGTTCAAGGCCAGGCTGGACGTGGCCTTGGGCAACCTGGTCTAGTGGGAGGTGTCCCTGCCTATGGCAGGGGGGTTGGAACTTGATGATCTTCAAGGTTCTTTCCAATCCAAACCATTCTATGATTCTACAATCTTCAGTCTCCTCAGCTAATTGCAGTTCATTTCTCTCTGGATTTGGCTTTTTGTGCACCCCAACTGACACCTGCTGGTTTTATTTATTGAGTCTGTATTTGATGAGATTCTGCCTTTTTCTTTTTTTTTTTTTTTCCTCCCCGTTTCACTGTAGTTGCAGTTCATTCAGTAGCTCCCTAATTCCAAAGCTCTGTTCCGGGATATGGCACAGTACTCAGTCTGTCTCTTCACCAATACAATACTATTTCTTTCCTTACAAAGGCTTGTTTTTCTAGCATCCAAATTGTGCAGAGAGGCCCATACGTTCCCATAGTCCATGTGCTCTAAAGCATAGCAAATTACTATTTAGAAAAAGCACTCTGTAGTCCCCCGTGCAAGTCAGAACGCACTCCTTGGCATGATGCCATTCCCACTTACAGTACAAAGCAGTCTCAGGGAGAAGGTTCTCAAGAGGGCACCAGAGCTGACGTGCACAGTGGAGATGTAGGTGCAACCAGAGACCAACTCAACCACTACACTCAACATGTAGCATTCTGCAAGAAAAAAAACAACCTCCCACATTTTAAATGCTGCACAAGGCACATGCTAAGCTCCCCTTGCCGTGATGGGCAATAATTAAAATCCTTCAGAGATTCCTAAGTACACCGAAACCCACCTCTAACTGTTTGGAGCTGGCAAGGCGGTGTGTGGGAGTGTACAGACCTTTCTGCTCAAGCCAAGTGTTTGCTGGGGCCTCATTAAATGCCTTACTTACTTTGCTTTTGTCCTTTCCCATTTTTGTTCTGTGTAAAACATCTGTTCTCCCAACCCTCTCCCAATTTCCTCCCCTCACCGTTTGAGGAGGTGCTTTGATTTCACTGTACCAGCACAGCTCCTTGAAAAGCTCCGTAGTGGAAATTACGGGATTGACTGGAGCTCGCTTCTGACCTGCTACAAAAAAAGCCACCTGCTCTCCCCCGGCAATCCCTGGCTTCTGCTGAGCAGGGAAATGTCCCTTGTCAGCGGCCCGAGGAAGGGCTGGGAAACATCTGTTTGCCACAGGCACCTGTGAAGAAGTGGCCACGCTGCATCTTGCTAAGAAGAGCTATATGGCTCTGCTCACCTTTGGGCTCAGATGCTGTGATGGGACAGAGGGACAAAGTAGCCCCCAAAAGAGTTCTTTCAAAGACTTAGCTGGTTATCCTCTCTTTCGGTCCTGTTTGATTCGGTTAACCCTTTTCGGGTGGGAAGTTGGATGTAGAGTCTGCGTCTCGCTGCAGAGGCGTGCTGCGGGGTTCAGGTTCCCACAAAGAAGTGAACGTCCAGCCCTCACCGGGACTGAGACCTCCTTCCCATCAGCTGGCATCCTGTGAGCCCTGCATCTCCATAGCTGTGCAATTTGGGTTTTATTTCCTAGGTATTGTTTTTCCTTGCTGTTTTGGGAGGTTTTCCTGTTTTGTGGTTTTTGGTTTTTTTTCTTTTCTTTTTCTTTTTTTTTTTTTCTTCTCCTGGTTTTTTTTTTTTGTTTGTTTGTTTGTTTGTTTTTTCCCAACAGATTTGGAGTAATCAGATTTAAGTTTTCTCTCTGTCTTTGCCAGTGCCTCTTCCCCATCAGTTTTAGGGTATCGCCCATACTCTGCACACCCTCACGGAGCAGCAGAATAGAGACTCTGGAGGAGGGTGAGAGCAGAGCTGGGCTCCTGGCTGCAGACAAGAAATAGTGTAATGATGGATGGGGAAGCCTACACATTTGTGTTGAGTGGGAAGTCGGAAGGGGGTCTGACAATGAGACCTGAGATAAGGTAAAGAAAGGAGATTTTGAGCCTGACAAAATACAGGAGCAGGATGTGGAGGAAGGCTGTTCTTAAATATATAATAAATCAACCTTTTCTTGCAAATAATCATAATCTACCACACATATTAATTGTTATTTTCAAATATGTTTCTATGGAGAGCATGTAAAAGCAAAGGAGAAAAGACTACATCACAGTGTTACTGCCACTAGATGTTGGAGCTGCTGCAGTGTTCCGTGGCTTTTGGTCCCATCATACCATGGAGTACTTAAGTCCTGGGTTATATTCTTAATTTATTAGCGTTGTTGCTGTTGTCGTCATTATTACTATCATTCCTGGAAGCCCTGTCGCTAGACTAGAATTTCCCTGTGGTACACACCATCTAAACATGCAACTAAAAAAAATCAATTTTTGTCTCAAAGTATATGTAAACCACATCTGGGACAAGAGATGACTGGCAGATACAGGCAGGCAGTGCAAAAAATCAGGGGGGCAATGCTGGTCAAAATAATAGGTTTTAGTACCAACCCATTAGTGGCCTAAAACCAGGGAAAAGTGGGGGGTTTTCGGCTTTCAAGGCAGTTTTTCAGGGGACCATCTGAAGGAGCACAGTGAAGCGCCTTAGTAGACATGAAAGGAGGGTTTTCCCAAGCATGGAAGCTTGCACAGGAAAAGAATGAAGAGGTTTGCTTAAAAATTTGACAAGTGGGTGCCAGAGCTGGCAAGATGGCCCTTGCAGAGTCAGCAAGTTCAGACTGTACTGAGTGTTGGGTGGTAAGGGCTGGAAATAAACAAAAGGCCTTGAAAGTGGCAGGATATGGCTTGTGTTGGACATGTAGTGAAGGAGCCCAAGGAGGAGGTGGGAAAAGGGTGATACATCAAATTGATAGGGTAGGAAATGGTCTTTCAGCAGCAACTCATATGGAGCTCAGCTAGGTTAGGTTTCATTTACCACCATCAGAGATACCGAAGTTAAGGGTCATGTAGATATAGTGCTCAGGGACCTGGTTTAGTGGTGGGCTTGTCAGTGTTAGGTTAATGATTGGACTAGATGATCTTACAGGTCTTTTCCAGTCTAGGAGATTCTGTGATTCTGTGAAAAATAACTGAATAATGAGGAGATGAGAGAACGTTTTTAGTCACATGGGTTGGTAGGGGAGAGCAGAGGTGTTTCCACAGGAGTGTCGGCAAGGTGAATGCTTGGTGAAGACGGGAGAAGCTGCAGGGAGAGGAGAGCTGAAGAAGCCATGCCGGCTGCCTGGGGATGACCAGGAGGCACCCACCACATGCCAGCTTCCACTTCACAAGTTTGCCTGGGCTGACCTGTGGGCCCAGCCATGAGGAGGAGTTGGGCAGCTCTCACCCTTATGGGAGCATGCCCTCCGTGTTGTACGGAAGGCGGGCATCAGAGGAGATGCCTGGAGAAAGCTCAGATAGCAGCAAGTACCCAGCTGTGTAAGACACCGAGTGTCTTTCATTGCTATGAGGGGGCACGTGGGGTAGGACACGTGCATGAATGAAGAGGTGGGGATGAGGGAGGGCACCTAAGTGAAGCCCAGCCTGCCCTGACACCCCCCGAGCCAGCGCAGGGCACCCCCAGCACAAGGGCCAGGCCAGGCGGTGAGGGCACCGACTTCCCATTACCTCTTCCAGGTGATATTTGCCTGGGCCCTGAGGGCACTGAGAACCTTCCTGCCCTGACCTCCTGACCTCTTCACGAGATTCAGACTCACTGTATATACAGTAATTCACATACCTTTCAGGCACTTTAATGGTGCACCAGAGGTGGTGACAGATCACTTGGAGGTTTGGAGACCTTCTGATACCTCTCAGTCCCCTGTGGACCCCTGCTCCTGGCCATCAGGAACCAGCATTGGCAGTTCTTCGAGCCCACGTTATGCTTAGATTGGGCAAATTTATTTGCTGCTTCAGCAAGAGGGGAACCCAACACCTGTGTCAGGTAAAATGGGCACCGTGTGTCGGTTGCGCCAGGTGCGGACTTCGGCCTTTGGAAAGCAAATGGCTGTGAAATATGTAACTCTGCTCTAATTCTGGAAAGGTTTTATCTTGCTGGTCATAGCAGACTTTGGTCTTTGCGTTTGCTTTTCCCCTCCTCTGCTACTCCTTCTACTGCTCCCAGAAACACTGCACCTGAAGCTACAGGTTTGAGAGCCTGCGCATAAATTGGTGTCAAGCCTTGTCCTGGGATGCCATGAAATTAAATACCATTTCTGGGAGCATTTATCTTCATTCAAAAGTAGTTTTGCTTTATGCAGATTTCAGCCTTTGTAATTTTAAGTGGTTTTCCTGTCAGAACGAGGGTAATGGTATAATACGTCTGAATTTATCCAGGCAGTGGATAAATTGCTCGAATTTGGTACAAATGAATTTTAAGTCCAGCATCTGAATTTACACAGCTTGGGAGCACATCTATTCTGAAATCCTTCAATGCTTTGCATAGTAAGGTCTCTACAGGAGACACAGGACAGCTCTAGGACAGCTCACTCAGTAATTTAAAAACTCACTAACAATAATAAAATTATTGGTGCCGTTTGTGGCAAAGAGGTTGTTACTTTGCTCTCAGGCTGAGTATTTTCATCACCTCATTTTGCTGCTTGCCCTGTGTTCCTCTTCTGGGTCCTGAAATCTCAGGATTCCTCATCACTGGATCTCATCTCATCTCGTCACTGGGTTTTTTGATGCATCTTTGTATACTGGAAAAGCTCTGTCAAGTCCTTGAGAATGTCCTTCTCAAAGAGCCACCCGTACCGAGGATGTCACCTTTCCATTCCTTCTCCCTCACCGTGTCGCCAGTTCGCCATCGTTTTCTGAACTTCTTTCAGGATGGGGCAATCATGTTCATGTTTGCTGCCTTTAGCCTCACACTACCCAGCTGTCCTCTGCAAGAGGTCACCTGTGCGTACCGCTGTCTTTTCACCATGCAAATTGAGTCTGAAGGATGACCTAATTCTCCTGCCTTTGGGTTCAGCGGGATTATTCCTTTAGCTGTTCTGCCTTTTTCCTGTCGAGGCCACGGCAGGCTTAACCTCAGGCAGAGTACCAAAGACCTAATAAATAGGGCTTATTATTTTGGGCTTGGTGCCATGCTAACCTGGTTACAGAGCTCCCAGCTGGCACACGTCTGGCTGGTTGGGGCCGTGCGCTGTGCGGTGAGGACCTGAGCAGCACCTTGAGAAATATGGGGCTGTTGCAGCCCATGTGCTCACTGAGACTGCGTGGCAGCAGGTACTGGGAGGAGCTGCTGGTCCCAGGGCAAGGATGGGTCTGCCAGAGGTGGTGGTCATGCTTTCATCCTGATACAGTAGTTGGAATATTCCTGCCTCTTGTAAAACTGCCATCTACCAGAGGCCGCAGGACAATTACCCTTTCCAATGGATGCAGCATTGCTCATGTGCACCACAAAAGAACAATTACGTGCTCAAAAAAGTGATGATCCCCTCTGCCCATGTGACAATAACTTCTTTACACAAAGGTTGTACTTGGTTACTGTCAGCAATGCCAATTTGTGTCTGCAGGAAGATGCTCCAGGGAGAGGAGTGAAAATCTATCTGGCAAATGATGACAGCTTCTAGTATAAAATCATAGAATGGTTTAGGTCGGAAGGGACCTTGAAGACCATCTAGTCCCACCCCCCCTGCCATGGGCAGGGACACCTCCCACTAGACCAGGTTGCTCAAAGCCCCATCCAGCCTGGCCTTGAACACCTCCAGGGATGGGGCATCTACAGCTTCTCTGGGCAACCTGTTCCAGCGCCTCAGCACTCTCAGAGTGAAAAATTTCTTCCTATGACAGCATCCAACCCATCAGCTAATGGAAGACACATCCCTGACTTATCAATGCCAGAATTTCAGCTGAAAATGCAAATTTTAAACATTAATTACAAATATAGTCCAATAAATAAATTCTACAGGCATTTTATCAGCTATACTATATAAAAAAAATCCTGAGGGTTTTATACTTCCTAGAATTTGCAGAATTTTCTGGTTGGACATCTTATTGTCGGGAGAGCTGCTTGATCCCATGAACTACTATTTAAGTAAGTGCTTCTCTGCATCACGCACATACTTTTTGCTTGGTTCTTCTTAAATCGTGTACCTACTTGACTTCTCTAATTTGTGGTTTTGGTACTGATTTTTATAAAACAGGCTATATTATACAATGTGTCAAATATAAAACAGAATAAATTGAGATTCCAAGCTATGTGCCTAATGTTATTGAGGACTTGGTCCAACTCACACCACCTTTTAGAAACAGCGAGAACAAAACAAAAGCGAAGAAACCTCAATTTCTCCTCCCCCTAACAAAACCTGGCGACACCATTAAGTTTGCGGTTGTCACCGGAAAGCACACGTGTCTTTGGTGAGACCGACCTGCTGGCTAGCACCAACAAACAATGCTTGACCTTTCAGTAACATCAAGAGAAGAGCTCTATTAATACGCGGCATTTCCTCTCTAGTAAGATTACATCCCGCCTTTGCAGGAAGAGAAACTCAGACCAACATTTTTTTTCTTCTTTAACTTACAATTCTAGCCCGGCAAGAAGAAATATAATTAATACTATGCAGCTTGGTATTTTGTTCAGCTCCAGGTATTCGGCTATTATCCTTGCGGAACGCTGCCCAGATTAGCGATCGAGCCAGGGGACTTGACTTCAGCGTCCAACGCGTGTCTCTCCTGCTTCCACTTCAGCCAGTTGAGGCTAATTCCTGCTGATTTGGAAACGGTTATCGAGATCTGTAAGTGCAGCTGAGTCACACAGAAGCAAAAAGAAGCTGCTCATTAAAACTTGTGCTTTTTGGAGGGAGAAAGGATGCCTAACTTTTATTCTCGTATCACAAGTAACATTTATTATGCTTCTTGGCTGGTGCTATTTATAGAAAAAGTACAATTCTGAGTGTGGCAAAGCTTTTACTTCGGATACTCCAAGTGTACGGTACTGTTATGAACTACTGCAGTGTATTTAAAAAAAAAAATTACAGGCAGATATGCTTTTAAAATAAACCATCTGCTTTAAACCAGAGTTCTTTTGATCCTTGCCTGTAAACAGCCGGTCACCACTTGGAGGCAGGAAACTCCGGGCAGGGAAGGAGAGGTGTGAAATACCTGCGAGTCATTAAGCCGCGTAGCAGAAATGTAGCTACCAGTTGCCGGGGTCAGTAAACCCTGCTTACACAAGATGTGGGGCTTTTTCAAATTTTCTTGGTTCAGTTGGGTCTCAAAGCCTTCCTGCCCTGTGGTCCTGCATCCCCCAGGCCAGTGGCAGCAGTGGGACGGGATGCTCCCAGGGTGCCATCTTCCACTACCGCCTCTTCTGCTGCCGCAGGGTGGCTGCAGCTCCCAGCGCTGCCCAGCACGGGAAATTTCCTCTCTGCCCTTCCTTTCTTCTTAGCCCTGTAGGAAATCCGTCCCCAGCTCACCTTCCCCGAAGGCAGGCATCGAGGACCTCCTCCCTGAAGCTCCAAGAAATTTGTTTGGGCTGTAACTTTACACGAAGCCGCACTTGAGCATTAGAAACAAATAACAAGAAAATTCACTTATAAGAATGCCAGAGAAGGTTTGCGGGTGGTTTTGTGGTGGTTTACTTTTTTGTCAGACATCCCTAGAAAGCACAAGGGAAAAGGTTTTCACCAGGGTAGTAACCACCCTGAAGAAAATCTATCAGGATTTGAAGGTGCCGTGGGAAGCTGCAGCGTGTGTGAGACCTGGTGGCACAAGCAGGGGAGGAGCGGTCCTTACCCACTGCTGCCAGTGCCCCACCTGCCCAGGAGGTCAAGGGATGGAAAGGACGTACTGCCCTGCCTATGCCACCACGGGACGGCGTGGGTTTGGCTGTCTGTCCCCCCCCCCCCAAATTGTGACGTTTTTCACCGACTGGAAGAAACTGATTGGGCACAAAATAAGAGGGAGAAGAGTGCTGTGATTCAGAAAGCGTGCGTTACTGATAAAAGCTTCTACCGTAGGTCAGCTCCAGCGTATGGGACAGCAAGGATTCCTTTTTCTAGGTTTGGTTTGTGCTCAGGACTGACCGATGTTTTGCGAGGCGGCTTTTTCGGGTGTATTACATTTGTAACGGGAACGGCAGAAGCTCCTCAGTGATTTATAACGTGGCTATAACTATTAAGCTGGGGTCCAACTTCAGACTGCAGGAGGATGATAGTTTGTTAAAGGAGTTTAGTAAAATAGACGCACCGAGAGCCTTTTGCCATCGTATGGAATGTGCATCTGGACATGGATCAGGATTTGATGCGAGTCAGGTGCAAGACCGATGTTCAGAAAAGTTCTCAGGGTCTGAAAGGGTTTGCAATGGGTCTTGAACCGAGCAGCATCTCACCTTAATCTAATATGTATCTCAAATGACAGCCTTCTTCCACAACTGTTAGAAGTTCAGACTAATATTTGATCTGCAATCAGGGGATCAATTTTTAAAAATATTAAAGACTGTAACAGCGCATGAAGTTGTGTAACACTCCCCTTTTCCCTCTTCCAACATCGCCAAACTTCAACTACTTGCTCAGAAATACTCCATATCAAAATAATGCCTGAATATGTACTTATTTATATTTCTAGCAAAATTTGCGGGTGGTTTTGAAAAACAAAATAGGAGTGAAGCTACACTGGGGGGGAGGGGCGGTTAGTGCAAAAACATCTACATAAGCCAGAAAGAAATCATCTGCAATTTCATACAAAATTGAGTTTCAGCCGCAGAGATAACCAGGAGGATGATGAGAATAACTGGCTAGTGTGTTCCACATGAAATTCATGGTGGTGCTATTGAGTTAAATCCAGGCAGAAAGTAAACTAGTTTTGGAGAACCGAGCTCAAACAACATTCGGTTAATAAAAAGCCTTGAAAATTCCAGAATTGGACAAAAGGCCTGAGTACTATCAGACCTACAATACCATGGCGCTTGCTAAATGAAAAACTTGTGAGAATTTAACTCCAAGGGTTTAAAAACCAGCAGTCTTTTCAGCAATTGCAGAGCGCAGCGTAATTAAAATGGCTCAGCCCTGTTGTGCGTTAGCAGAATCTGAAACATCTTTTAACGCAGGACTGGAGAAAGCTTGTGAGCCCTACCGGGCTTCTTAAGCGAGGTCAGCTGGTGTCTAAGAAAGCAAAATCAGGAAAGTCCTCTGTATTTTAAGGGTAAGACATGTAAAAAAAAACGCCTCTCTGTCATCCGTAGTTATGTATGGAAAGACACGGCAACGCCTGGTAGAACTCATTCCACGCTTGACGATGTAAGTCCCTCCCCTACGAACTCAGCCCCTTCCCCAGAAGGGCAGCTGGATCTGTTATGTTCATTACTTTTACAGTTTTGTTGCTCACATGTTAGCTGGAATTATAAGACAAATTGAAAATCAGGAAATTCCAATTAAACAGAAGAAACCTTTTCTCCCGTGAGGGAGGTATGGGTTCATAGCGGTACCATAACGCTCAGGTACGTATCCACCAACCTCAACCATGCTGTGACTCCCTATTTCATGTCCTATTTAAGATTTACGTAATGATTTAAAAACAATGCTTTAGATGGCCTTAGCTGTAAGCACATGTATTGCCTCAAAAAGCACCTGTAAAAAGGCATTCTGAGATTTCTTATAGAATAATTATTTGATGTTTTAAAACAACTCGGGTCTTGGCCGAGGAATACTCTGTCTCAGACTTTTATCTTTTGCAACGTTAGCAGCAAAGGAAGCTACCCAGGAAACCCACGCAGCCTGTCTACATGGTACGGCCTTCACTGGTCTTCTACATTTAATTAGAATTTAGTATTTAGCTCCCACGGGGCCTGACAAGGTACAGACCTTGAAATCTGCCTCTCTGTTAGCATGTGGCTGAGCACACACACGAAGAAGTGCCTCTTAAAATAAAGCAGTAAGTTCTCTCTCTGAATTTGAAATAACGTCTTCCAAGGTATTCTTAGGTGAAAAGACGCGAAGAGCAAGTGAATGAAAACTGAATTTACACATCTTTTTAAAACCCTTGCCTTATGAACACAGTCTAAATCTTGTCACGCTAAAATTATGTACCTAAAATTTTACCATCGGAACAGACATGTGCAAACTTAGTTGTTAACCACAGAAAATCCTTTAGGAATCAGTTTATAGCCACGTATGCAAAAATGGCAGTGTTTATTATAACTGCGAGTTGCTTTGATTTATTTGCAGAAGCACAAGAAAGCATACGCAGCAAGCTCTCCAAATACTGAAAAGATCCCCAAACCAAATGTGACAACAAAGTCCCCATTTGTGTTAGGATGTTGGCAATGGCGCACATGCCTCGGGGCACTACATCACCAAATTAAATGTGCTAAGGACAGGGCCCGGCCGCGGTCGCTGGAGCGCGGGCAAGTGGTTACATGCATGCCCCGGAACAGCTTGTCTCAGGCGAGATTCGGCTTTCGTTAATGGCCTGGTTCGTCTCCAGAAGGCACAGAGGAGTTTTGCTGGTCTGGCCAACAATTTGCAAAAAGTCCGGTCAACTTTCCTACCAGCGCTATTCTCAACCTGAATACACTGCGGGTATCTTGTATGTAGATAGTGAACCACATAAAGCCTATTTAAACACCGAGTTCTCTGTACTCTGTTGCATTTTGCCTAAAAATCTTTGAAGGAGAGTGTAATTTCCATGAAAATCAGACAACCGGTATTTTTAACCTATTTTTGGAGTTCAAGGCTGATACAAACTTCGTATACAGAATATCCAGTACATGTTTCTGTGGTTCAGTGAAGGGCAACTTACTGGGCTCTTCGCATTTGCTTCCACATAATGACAAAATCAAGAAAACCCACACTGCACTGAGAAAGATTATGGAGAAATGTGATTTAACGACTATTACAGACATGCTCAAATTGCCAATAAAATACGTCTAAACAAAATATTCAGATACAATGTAATATGTTTATTTGTATTAAATTCCAATTTGTAAAGGTCCCTTTTTAAACAAAACAAGAACAAAAAACCCAACACAATTCAGAGGGCTTATCTCATTTACCATAGTTTCCCCCACTCTTCACTTACCATAACACAAAGCAGCAACTTATATTATTAGTGCTCATATAGTGCACTTATATGAATTTTGATTTGTGTATTAAGCTTTAAATACAATGTATTTTCCGTGAGCATAGCCCGAAGAGTACACAACATTACATTTCCAAAGCATATGTTTAAAAAAAGGACAATAAATGTATACCCAAGACAGTCAAACTCAAATGTTTTGACTTGGCAAATTCTATAACAAGTAACAGCAATTTTAAACCGCGTACAAAGCAGAACAGTGCCAACATGCCTCCGGTCTGTGAGCTATGGTAAAATATCAAGCGTACATATAAAGGAGAGAAGCCAAAGAAACCCACCACAAATTCAGAGCCAACCTGAGGCACACCTGACCACCGCGACCGAACAAAGGCAGCCCACTCCCCTACTCTATAATGCAAAAGAGCCAGACAACAACGAAAAGCACTTCTACGCTACGAAAGTGAAACGGTAACTTCTTCCAATTTTGTCTCTGCGTTTTCAAACAACTTGTTCAAAAAATTTAAAGAGGAACACCTAATTATACCAAACATACAAACTATAAAGTCAGAGAAGCTCCAGAAGATTGCCACTTTCAACCTTGCATAGTGAGAGCTGGCGTTGATATTGCTACCATAGCTTCAGCAGAAGATACGGAAAAGAAAAATCTTTACTTCTAAGTGATGCACATATGTAACATTTTCTTCACAAAATTCAGTTAAACATTGTTTTAGCAAAAGGGAAAACAGCTCTAAAAAGGGAAAGATAGTGTTCACAAGCTTAGAAATAAAAAAAAATACAAAACCAGAACATTCCATAATAAAAAAAGAGAAAATAATGAACATTCCATTGTAACAGCACCTATTTTATCACTAAATAAGCCCCATACATGCAACTAACTACAACTACTGTATAAGGTTGTCAAATTAAAGGTTTACTTTCCGTATAAACAAAGTGTAAAAATAGCAATAAGTTGCAATCTTCAAATTTAATGCTATGTGAGGATTCTGTCCCCCCAGCTTCATTTGGTAGCAATTTCAATATGCGTTTAATATAAAGGTCGTTCATCTAGGAACCGTGATACAAATACATTGTGCCTAGGACAGTATTTTCATAGCTCTGTTCAGCTTTGACAGAATTGGAATGCTCAACCACACTACTAAGTTCGGGGATGCTTTCAGCAGTATCCCCAAAACCATGATAGTGTCCATAGTGCAAAGTATCTCCAGGGTCTTCCACCCACGAGGGCCGGTTAGAGACACAGCTACTCGGGCTCCCGTTCAGGTGTAGAGAACCACACATATTGGTGGAATTATTCATGGCTTTTTCTGGGTCCTCGGTGCCATTACTGGTATGAATTCGATGCCTACTGGGAGAAGTTATTCCAGGAATTATTCCGTTAGCTGTTAATGATAAACACTCCTCACGCCTGGCATCCATCCCAGTGAGCTGTTGGGCGGCGGCGAAATCCAAATGTCCATTGATGGCACATCCATTTGTCAGTGCATTCAATATGGAGCTACTGCTATTCATATCTGCATTAAGAAATACACCTGTCACCAACAATTAAGAATAAATCGAAACACATCAAAATGTCTCCACTATACTCCACTTGTTTAAAAAATGTTTCCGTACACAGCTTTGAAAATAAATCTACCCTTTCTTTATTTATAACAGTATAGGCAGTTCAATGTAATGACAGCTGACCAGTAAGCTTGTAGCATGGATTCTCACGTTGAAAATGCAACTATCTATCTACATTTAATGTGTAGGTATGCCTATATTAATCTTGCAAAGACAAGGTGAACTTCTCAGAATTTTTTCATTTAACTGCATGAAATAAGTGTAGCAGACAACATTCTGGGCAGTGTTTTGAAAGGTGGAACAAAAAGCATCTTTCCACCTTAACTGCAATGCCTTCTTGGGATGAAAGATTACGTCCATGCAAGAAATGAGTCTCTGTGAGAGGGCGAAGGGTTGTGTTGTTTTTTTTTTTTTATTTTTCAGCTGTGATTTATCTGTGGCTCCTTTTTTTCTTTTTGGTGCTAACTCTCACAGTACAGCATACACTGAAATAGGTCAAATAAAGAAATGTTATGTTGGGGTGCTAATATAAAATGTTTGAAAGTTCCTTGATTCAGAAAGTACTTCAATTTATCTAGCAGCTTGCTAAACAACATACTAGGCAGGTTTGTATTTAACGGTAAGTTTATAATAACATCCGTACAATCCACATGCAATATGCCATACAACAGCAACAGCAGAGTGCACAGAAGACTAAAAAAGATTAGTAGGAGGAAACAAAATTCTAAAAATGTGCACGCAAAAACCGCTTACAACTGTTTTAAAGCAATTTCTCCTTTGAATTTAGTAATTAGTACAATATTTTTTATTTCCATAAACAGATTTTATCAGTATGTCGGAAATGTATATTTTTGCAGTGGTACTCAAAGTACTAGCACAAGAAATGGGTGATATATTCTGCCTTAAAAATACCTACTGGTAAAGGGTATCTAAAATTTACATCTATATTGGTAAAGATGAGCAAGGCAAACATAGAAACTACAGACCTAGACAGTGACATTTAAAGATTTTACATTCCGTTATTATCCTTGGATACACGCACATATGTTTATGTATACCTGAATGCATAAACCTATGTGCAAAACAGGATCGCATTTACTGTGTACTTCCAATTCAAGCCAGTAAGTCTGTTGGAAACTTCCCACATTTGTAAAACACTGGGTTCCTGTTTAAGTGATGAATACCACTGTTTGACAAGGAAGAATCTCAAGATTTGGTTCTCTATCAGCTCTTCACATGGATACTATTTGAAATACGGATTACAATGCTGATACTTCACATACAGCAACACATAATGCCAAGAAATGTGTTTGATTTGTAACTCACTGTATGTACTAACTGGAGTTTCCTGTTTAGTCCTTACAAGAGTTAAAGTAACCACATCAGCTGAACTCACTAACCACAAATTCTTATTGAAAGTGGAAAAAAATTCCCAAACCCATCAAGACATCAAAGCTAATATTTCAGTGATGAAAACGCACAGAAAGGATTTCATATAGTGTTTATTAACGGAAAAGTGCAAAATTTTAACTGTTTAAAAATAAATCCTTATAGGCTGGCTTTGCCAAATCAAAGTTAATAAAAGTGGCACTACTGTTCATTAATATGCAAAAGTAGGTAATGAATACTTCTAGTGATAATTATAGACTGTTATTATTTGTTAAAAATTAGCACCTGCAGTAGTAGAGTACATTTATGAAAGACAATATTTTTTCCATAAATAAGAACACTTAGTAATTATCACTGGAATATATCATAGTCTACTTTTAAAGTACTGATTATTATATATGTGCATATATATTTATTCCTAATATATTAAAATATCTATTAATTATCATTCCCTTTGGTGAATCTGATCTGTGGTACAAAGCATAAACATCTTTATCCCAGAACAAATTAAAGTAAGAAATTCATTTCTGAATGTAATAATGCACTATCAATCATAGTAACTCCATGCCTTTACCTACAAAGTGCATGGAAAAAGCTGACCCAAGACAGTTTTCATTGAAAGTCTATACACATCCTGGGGTTACCAAAAGCATCTTGATCAAACAGCCCTTAGAAAACTTAGAGCATTAATATTCACTATTACTAGTAACATTCTGACTGTTTCAGGAAGATCGGTACAAACCACAAAAACTGTTTTCCAAGGTATGTTAGTCTCAAATACTAGTTTAAGACCTGTGATGTCCCGTCTTTTTATTTACATAAAAAATCCCATAGCTGGATCCTGCACTTATATCACGGCGTCTGAACAAATTCTGAACACATGGTACATGTCTAGACTATTCTTTATATTATTTGTTAAACTATTTTGAATATAGTTTAGTTGTAACATACATTACTTTCAAAGTTATATAAGCACTAGGATATGTTTCCCTAGCAAGTCTTATTAGCAATTATATCTATTTAATGGAAATGAAATCAGTAATTTAAATTATTTCTGAATTTCTTTTAACCTGAAATTTTAGCAACTAAAAGCAAGGCACGACGTAATACAAGCCTCAGGTTAAAAGTGAAACAGCCATTATGGATTTCTATCTGAAATAGTAATAAACTACTAATAAACCTTCTCTTTCACCATTACGATATACTGCATGGAACAGCTAATTTTAGATACCTACTAAAACCTCAATATAATGGGTATTACAGCAATACAACAGTTTTCAAGACTAGACAACAATGTGCAAAAATAAAAGACTAAGTTTTATACTTAAAAATAAAATGCATATTGATTCTTGCAACGACAAGGCGTTTGCATTGCAGAAACAGTGTATATTTCAATTTCTTTTGGTCCAACAGAAGTACTCTCCTGTTGTTTGGTGTCTTCGACCATTTGACTGTTGTTGTAGTTAACAGGAAACTGTCCACTCCCACCTGATACAACCGCAAACTCTCTATCAACGTGCATATTGTCAGCATCATCCTCAACTCCTCCATTCATCATCGGTATTAAGCCATCAAAGCTGTAAGCTGATAAAAAAAGGTCACGTTTAGTTATTGGTGAACACTTGAAAACTCAGCCAACAAACAGATGAATACTTTGATTATTAAAGCAAAAGCTTTTTACAAAGAAACATAAATTTTTCACATCTGAAAGCTTCTGACATGTCTGAGATTCCAAATGCAGAATAAGTAAATGCTAAGTACTCGCACATTCATTTTAATCCCTCAAAACGGAGAATTCCCAGTGTACCTATCAGACTTTGCACCTACATATCAATGTACTATATGCATCTATATGTACTAATAGATTGAATGAAGAGCAATTTAAGTTAATCACGCTTTGGCTTTACTGCTAGGGTGCCTGACTGATAAAACGCAGTCTCCACCTCACATTTGCCTCCTAGCAGTCCGGACTGCTTCCTCTTTCACTCCCAAGGGCCAGTTCCCACTAACTCACCCCCCATTCACCACCTCAGACTGTTCCAGGGACCCCCTCAAGAGCTGAACAAGGAGATATGCCTGCTGAGAAAAGCCGGCAAGTGGTCAGATTTTTGTGGGAAATGCTTTAATAAGCAGCTGGGCTCGACTTCACTATCTCTTATACCCACCACCCAAAGCACTGCTCCAGTACAATCTCAGCAGACCCTGCACTGCTCTCACACTGACACTAACACACCTTTCTATGTACACTGCACACACTCCTGAATATTACGTTATAAAGGGCTACTTTAGTAGACTGCAAGTCAGCTCTCATTACCTTGGGCACAACACAAACTACTTGTTTTTAAAGACCATTAACCAATAGCTAAAGCGTTTCAGGGCCAAAGAGATCACACACGGCTTAAAAGAGACCAGGGCCCTGGGATCAGTGGGCTGCAAATCACCCTAAAGCAGGAAAGGAAAAACATTTTTTTTCTAGTTATCTAGAGGAATATGGAAGTGCAGTTTCATGTTGGCCAATTCAAGGGTACACCTAGCAATGCCCCCATCTCCACCTCGCAGAGACCACCTAAAAGCAGCCATGCTGAGGCTGGTGACAATGCTACGGTCAGTCACCAGTTGTGTACAGCACATCAGTAGTGTGTGCAGCACGTACAGCACAGCGCAAAAGCCAACTGGCCAAGGGCCACGAACCAGAGGGGCAAGGTGAGGACTGCCACCAACACAGCTGTGAACAGCTGGCCTGGTGTGCATCATGATCAAATCTGGCCATGCGCACCACCCCTCTATCAACCAGCCCAGGAAGCAGGGGGAAATTTCTGGAATTGATTTCAGGAAAGTGGACATAAAATCCAGCTCTAAGTTCTTAAGTCAAAGTTAAAACCTATTGGGTATATATTCTGAAAGCGGCCACCGAATTATTAAGTTCAGCTTCAGCCTTTGGAACTCATTTTTGCATTACTTTTGAGTGAGTAATTAGTTTGTATCACGGTGTATCATGTACCAGTGTTGCTTAATTTTAGGCTGAAGGGTTTTTTAATACTCTGCACCCATTAGCACATACACGTGTGCATATAAACAAATTACATGTAACCCCCACCCACTGCCCAGTTTAGCTATTCCAGGACAAAGGGTGAAGCACAGCTTAAGTATTTTTCTTCTTCCAACTCTACTGCTTACAGGTTCTTGCAAGGGGCACATACTGTGTCTGGTCACAAGAAGTTTTTTTCAAAGCAGTGATTGTTCTAGTTTGGGGTATGCCTACCAAAACCTGACTCTTCCCTGCAAATACAGGTTACCTGCGCACTCTCTGAACATCTGCAATCTCCTATGCAAATAGTCTTTAAAGGAAAACAGACGCAGTGTAGTTTTGGCAAGGGCAAAACTACCACAAAAAATTGGGCTTGTCTGTAAGGTTAGCTCAGCACAACGATGTACTGATGACTTCTCATTACTCAGATATGTTGTTTACAAAGCGTCTCAAGAACAGTGATTCATTCTCACTTCAATAGACTTTTTACACTGACATGATAGATATTACTGATGCTGAGGGCAGACACGTCAGATTAGAAACTTCAGCTTCTGCAGTTGGGGTGCGTCTCCTAATTACTCTACAAACCTTCAAGCAAACCCAGCAAAGCTTTTGGCTTTGTTTGCAAAGGTCTTAAAATGTCATATGGGTAAACATTTAAAAAAATTGCCTACTCTGATTCTGTAACATCTCTGTAATTGCTTAAGAGATCTCGTTCACTTAAATGTATT
The DNA here is from genome assembly GCF_965231255.1 of Vanellus vanellus. Taxonomy (NCBI): domain Eukaryota; kingdom Metazoa; phylum Chordata; class Aves; order Charadriiformes; family Charadriidae; genus Vanellus; species Vanellus vanellus. The sequence goes on along the minus strand of NC_138905.1, from coordinate 156,134,130 downwards.
GTCTATTTGTCTGCTCAATCTAACTTACCCACTGGACCAACTGTTCATGCTGAAAGGTAATGCAGATACTATTTCATAATGACATACAGAATAAAAATAGCTAGCCCAGTGCCACTCCCACAGACTGTGGGGAAATGCTACCTGTTGACTAGATTGGAGCCATTTTCTGAAACTAACACACATTGCCGATTATGAACATTCAGAAAGAATAGGTCTTCCAAAAAAAAAAAAAAAAAAAAAGACACCTATCTATCTTTGACTTCAAGCAGCACCTCCTGGTAACAGAGCATGAATGCATTGAAAGCATCTTCCCATAGCTGTTATTAGCATGTTTACCACATAAGTCTTCTCATTCTACACAGCCACTTAAGGACACTATTCCTGAAAAGCAGTCTTGCATTTCATTGCGTAGGCACTCTTCTCCATCATGAAATTACTTACAGTTTAGACCAACTACATGAAGTAACATATCCCATTTATGACTGGCTATGCAGTACCCCATTAAGACCTCTGACCCTGGTACAGTTGAAACGGTGTCTGGATGGCAAGTACTAAAGCAAATACTACAGAGTGCCAATATTGATATAATTTACGTTGTCCGTGTCATATTTTGAAACTTAGTTTTAAGATTCAGTTCCCCTCTTGCTATCTGTAATTAAGCCCAGTTTGAGCCCATTTTATTTGGCTCACTGAAAGTCACATCTGTTAGAACAATATAAACTTTAACTGAAGGAAGTGTCTTCAATGAAGACGTACAAAGTCCCCTTCCTGATGCTAGACACAGGAAAGAGAAACGAGGTTTGAGTGCAGAATGCTGCATTCTTTTTAATAAGACTTTAATGGCTAAGCAACAGAAAGGAAGTGGAGGATGTTCTCTACCATGATATTCAAAGTTTTTGTAAGATTTAAAAAAAAGATTTCTTCATATAGCCACCAAAAAATATATCTTTGAGGTTGTACTATCGCATCATTGCTGGCAGAGGAAGCAGCAGTATCCCTGGTACGCAAGGCTGAATAGGAATCTTAAGGACCATTCTAGTCTTACATCCTCCTGTAAGATATCAGTTCCCCTTGGAACATGATCCTGGAAACTTAAGGTATATTAACCTAATGTCACAGACATAATCCCTCTCAATTTGAGAAATCTTTTTGCATTCAATTTCTTTCATCCATGTTATCTAGCAAACAGTTCTTTGAATTGTGAATGAATCCTGAAGTGGAAAATTACCATCAGAACATCTGGGCATGTTTGTAATGCAACATCATTTAGCTCTCCTGAAATAGAAGAAATTGAGGAAGGAGGAGAAGCTAACTTCGGCTCCTGCTCTTCCACATATTATCGTTGGCATCATGTAATTTTAGCACTCTCTGGAAACAGAAATTTCTGAAAACACCAAGATGATGACAGGGAGAACTGGGATCTTGTGGCATGGAATAATTGTATTCATCTGCTTCTTGTGTTAATATGTAATTTAGAGCTGTACATGAGTTTGTCAATAATAGTCAAGATCCACTCTGAAAGGCTTTAAAATGTTTATTTTCCTTTCTCAGCAACAGTATCACCCCGTCCCTTTTACCTCTGGGGTCTCACCTTCCATTCTAGCCTTCTTTACTCCAGCAGACTCCGTATCTTCAAAGGATCTCTTTCGACTTGTCCCACCACTGAATGGATTGGGACCTGCATTCTGATGAACCCCATTTAAGGTGCCATTGCTATAGAAACGATTCAGGTGACAGTTCTGGAGGTTCAAGAGAAACTGGGCACATTCTTGGAAGCCCTGGGTATGTGCAAGGTCTGCTGCTGTCAGGCCACTGGCATTTCTCAAGCTGTACAATACAAAGAAACTGAATTACACTCATTCATCAAGCTAGCTTGCTGCTGCTGCTGCCCTTACTGACTATCTATCTGTTGGTGACGAGAGAAAACATACACTTAGCAAATTTCCATTAAGAAATTAGTTATCAAACTTAGTTTTATAACTAACTTAACTTTTCGCACATATATCTGGCTTCTAAGCAAAATTTGGGAGACAATACACTTTTAAATAAAATCAATATACTATGTGTCTTAAAAAAAAATCTTCCTATTTAAAGTTCTCAAAATTCTTTATTCTAAAATAGTCTGAAGTATCTGCTCTTTACATAAACTTCAGACTAATTTAAGCCTTCAATTTTACCATCTTCTGCAGTTTATTCTGCAATCTACTGCTTTAACTTGAGCAAAAGATCAAATACTCAAAACAAACTTAACATGACTTGACAATTGTCCATGGCATTCTGGCTTCTAAGGTAACAACATCATCACTATTCTGCCTAGCAATAAAATATATACATATACAGAAAAAGATAGATAAAAGATGCTATACTTAGGTATGCTTTGCTTATACTTTTTTTTTCTGGTTTGTTTCTCATTTCAAAGTGTGTGACATCATAAGTGCTGGGACTTGTTTTGTTATTGGAACCAAGACTTTTCCGTGCACTACACAATGGCACTAGATTTTGGATATTCTAATGCATCAAGGAGATTATAAATGAAATCAGGTGGGACATGTAGAGATGTAGAGGTTTAATTTGGAAGACTGCTGTACCACTCGCATTTATACAAACGTACAGTATGTCTTTGCTTAGAAATACAGGCTAACTTCATAAGAAAGTGCATAAAACTGGAGACGAGGGCCACAAATGACAAAACTAGATTGTGAAGCCAAAGATGCCAATAAATCTTTCCTAAGCCTTCCAGATGGATCTAACTAGTCAGAAAATTGAATTTTTGTTTCTTGGCTTCAGTAGTTTAGACAAGTCCATTACTTAAAAATCCAGAAACAGACCAGCCAAGAGAATAAGAATTCAGAAGATTAATAGACTTGATTCTGTTGAAACTCATATGAAGTAGAAAACAACTCACTTCAAATCATGTGAAGAAAACAAAGAACAAAGCCCAGATCTGCTTCCTAGATCATTGCAACTTATTTGCTATAAAAAGGAGACTAAAAAAATCTTTAGAAACTATTACAGCAAGACTAATTCCACAAATGGATACTGGTGGATTGCACAAAATTTGGAAGAGTAAGTCAAAATACTAAAGAATCAGAAAAACCATTAGGCTAGACCATGGTAATTTCATTCCATGCTACAGTATTCGAAGTCACCACTTACTTGGACTACTAGTGAAAACCCAGAGAAAAGCAGCCAAGAGTTGTCTAGAAAGGAAGACTTTAGAAGAATGAAAAACCTAGTCAGTCAAAAGAAATGAAACCTCAAGGTAGAGGCGCAAGTTCTGAATACCTAAAAGATAGCTGCAAAGAGAATAATCCATTCTGTGCATCCAGTGCAGGCAGTATATGAATAGGATTAACATGAACAAAGGATATTTGAAGTCAGGCATTAGGAGAAAGTTTCAGAGTACAAAGGCTGCTGAATCTCATTTTAAGAGCAGATTATCATTTCAGAAATTCTGCAGAATAGTCAGTCCTTTCCCATGCTAAACTAGATGGCCTGCTGAGGTCCCCCTGCTAATCAACATTCAATGCTCTTTTAGCAGTTCTAATTTACTTATGTAGCATACAGACATAACACATTGCAACAACAACTTAAGAAACAGAAATGTCAACATATCCATCTTGGTCAAAAAGAATAGCTCAGTTCTCTGAAATCCATTTTAAATTTGCAATCCCCCAAAGGACAGTAAAGGAAATCTAAGCAAGAGCAAATTAAAGTTATGCAAACATAAAAATGACAAAAACAATATGGTGTTGACTGACCACCTAAGTTAATAAAACTTCAAGGAGCAAGTAATTCTATTACTCAGCAAATATTACTGAACGGTAACTCTGCCTTAAAAAAAATGGACTATGAGACAGACAACAGTTAAGTCATCATTTCCCAAAGGAATGTCAATATAAGTTGCCAGAGGCATTTGGAGATGTATAAACTAAGATGCAAGTGCATAAGGTTACGTGACTGAACTCTGGCAAAGAAAAGTTACAGCTCCCAAAAATTAAATAAATGAACTTTAAGTTAGTGTTTGTCAGATTTTAAAATGTAACGACCTTTGACATTTTTAGATCTGTCCCCTTCCCACCTCTTCCTGAACAGCTTACTCTTAACAGGTAGACAAAGATGTATTAGTTCTACAGGAGTATTTTGGAAGCACTACATAGGTTTTCAAGGGACTCAAGTGCATTGGAGAGAACATTCTTGCTTCTGAGTTTAGAAATGCCTCTTAAAAATCTGAGTCTGAATTTAGCCTATCAATTTCAAGACAACTCCCTGTGTTCTGAAGTTAATAATGAAAAAAAGGAAGAGGAAAAAAAAAGTTCGATCAAATAAAAGATTACAAGATCTAGATAACTCTAGAAATTGGTTGGCCAACTGCTATGAAAGAGAACACAACTGCTAAGTTTGCTCCACTCTGTCTCAGTGGGAACACTAATACGAGTATCTTCTCTATATCCAGTTGTCAACTTCCATTAATTTAATTGAAGCTTGAATATTCTGGGACTTTCAAATTTCAGTTAAACTGGCTTGCATTCCAATATTAATGGGAAGGAGAAAAGGAGAAGTTGACAAAATTGGCAGAAACTCTGGAGTCTTACTTTTTCAAAAACAGCCCAGAAAGAAAAAAGACCTACTTCTTTAGTTGATTTTTCTAGCCTTTTCTAGGAGGAAAAAACCTGTCAGTGGGAACACAAAAGGCAGCAAGAACTAGCTGTACTATACTGGCTCATTATAACAAAATGCAAGTAATCCAAGAAAAAATGGCTAACTCAATTAGCTACATGTACTAAGTAGGAAAGAAAATGCTCTTAACAGGTATCACACAGTTCTACCAGACTGATATAGCTGTAAGCATTTCCAAAATATGTAGAAATACTGCCATCACTGTGAGGATTCTCAGTGCATAACAGAAAAATAAAGTTTTATACAGTCCTTCTGGAAACCCTGAAGTGGAGTTCTTGAATGAGTGGAGTTCTTGAATGAATTAAAAAGCTTGGACATCTACTAGACCATTCCTCAAAAGTGCTGATCTGGACTTGGAGTGGAACAGCAGTAGTTACAAGGAACTGGGCATACACCTGTTACTAAATCTGCAATATATGGTATACCTCAAATGCTGCCAATGTTTGTAAACGAAGCAGCTACCTCAGCTTACTCCATAAGCTAAGCACATAAAAGACATTATTGTAAGCAGACTCTATTATAGGAATGAAAATAGAAATGGTTCACTGCCCCAATGCATGAAAGACTAAGAGGGGTTCAATCTCTTTTGTGTAATCCCTATGTCAGTCCTTGGTTATGAACTGTAATTATATGTAAACTGACTATCAAGCGAAAAGGAGGACTAGTAATAGCCAAATGAATTGTCAGTTAAGTAGACTATGCATGACACGGATTGCATGCTTAAAAAAAATAAATCAACAAGCAGGAAACTCAAAGAGGTAATCACTATAAAATTTTCAACCACTTCAGTTATTAGCAATCTCCTTTGAAAGGTATTTGTCTTCATTTCTCACAGCTGCCTACATAAAGAAAAAGGATTTGACTAGGTAAAGAATATTGTAACTGAAAACAACTTCAAGACCCAGACTGTGGAAGAAAAGCAGTGACCAAAAGAAATGTAAACCATTGGAAAACATGGATGGAAAAACCTCAAAATTTCACATATCAAAAAATATTTTCTTTTCCACCCATCCTCTGGTTTTTTTTTTCTAAGTTAAAAATACCTTCAGTCTTAGTTTTGATCTTTTTACCCTAAACACCTTGAAATAGTGTAAGCTGCGAACTCCAGAACACACTGTTTGATATTAAATCTTCAGACAAGCTACCCTTCTGTTACTGCTAATCATACTGCAAATACAACAGCTCCATTTCTGTAACTGCATTACTCAGAATTTAAAAATGAGTAAGGAAATTTCTTGCAGGTTTGATGGGTGGGCTTGGGTTTTTTGTTTGGGATTTTGCGCACCCCACCCCACCCCCAACAGAGATGATAAACTTGAGGACAAGCTTGTATTTCTTTTCAGGGTTTTTGTCTAAGCTAGGCTACCTAGCTGAAAAAGACTAGGCAAATAATAACCTACAGAGACTGCTATTTTTCAAAGATGATCTTATGAAGGAAGAAGGTACCAGTAAGGAAGGTGTGGAAGGATGGAAGAAAGTTGTATTATAGAAAAGAAAGTCAGGCTAAGCCTTGAAAAGTTACATGCATTTTATGATTAGTCAGTCATTGACTTGGTGCAGTATTTTCTAAAGGTTGGCCTAGTTACTGTCAAAACAGACAGTTGTGCTCCAAAAATTTAATTCCCTCTCCAATAAAAAGTCAAAAAATGAAGACAACTCTGAAGGACTTCAGTCCAGCTACAGGAACACGTGGAAAAACTGAAGAAAGGACACCGAAAACTAAAGCTCTGGAAATATCATTCTGTTTTTGGCACCTACACTCCAGACAGGAACATACATGATGGCATGAAATGACAAACAGGAGAAAAATTCCTCATTTAACCTTCCAAAAACTGCATTTAGTCCTGTGTAAGTGGTCAGAAAGTCAATTCACTCTATGCCTAGGAAACACACGTCTTGCATCATTTCCAAAGCAATTCAAGTATTTAAAAAATCAGTGAGTCCTGTTAAGATTATTTCACTTGGCAGTATTTTTTTTTTTGCTTTATAGTTTATTCTTCTTTCCATGTAATTCTTATCAGACGAACAAATTAGAATTATGAAGCACAATATTATTTACCCTCAGTCTTCTTGTAGGCTAAAATCCAGGAGCTGGGAACGATAAAGACATATTGTTTTCCTCAAAGTACAGAAGTGTGAGATGCTAACTCCAAAGCAAAAGAAGAAAGACAAATGTAATTGGGAAGATACATTTTCATATTATAAAGTTATTCTAAACAGAAAAAATCCATGAGAAAAGTTGAGGAAAGTCTGGATATGGATGAGTAGAAGCAGGTGATCTTGAAGTTCCTCGACAGATTACGTTCAACACTTGAATTGTTCTGTAGCGACAGGTGTTTTATAAATAAACTCAAAATGTGCACTCAACATACGAAGAGTTAAAACTCTGACTTGTATATACATTTATTCACACACCTTTTACAGTGCTTAAAACAACACTCAAACTCATAACACATTTTTCTTCTTCCATCAAGTGATGTCCACAGACAGTCTTCAAAACTGGCTAATCTTGGCATGAATAGGACTTTTTTTTAAAAAAATCTGTTTTTCTCCCTTTAGTTGACATCATCAGAACTCCCAGTTTAAACGCCCGGTTCATCTGAGAGTCCTGGTATCAAATTAGAGCAGCTATTAAGAGGACACTGATGAAGCATATGTTTACATTTCCTTCTTCTGAAATGCTTTTAAAGATGCTGGCTGTGAGTGTAATTAAATTGTTGTTCAAAAAAAAAAAAAAAAAAAGAGAGAGATCAATACGTTACCTGACCAAACAGAACTGGTATACGGAAACATGAAGTTAACTTTCAGTTTAAGTCTAAGCAGTTTTATTATTTCAGTCTGACCACGATTTGTTGTTTTGAGAAGTTCACTACAGGAAGAAAACAATCTGAGGCAAGCTCTCAAAAAGTATTCAAGACACTTCCGCTATGATTAAGTTATACAAGTAAAAAAGCCAAAACAAGTAGAACTTAGAATTGTTTAAATATAGCTACCTCAGTGTAAGAAGATTTACTTCAAGACAACTTACAAAATTTACTCTTGGAAGGATCTGTAGAAAGAAAAGATAGGCCTCTGCTTCTCGCCCTGAATTATAAATTATACTGAATTTACTTAGAAAGAACTTAATTCTAAGTTGTTTCAGTTGTTCACATTTTTTATAATTATTGGAGGAAAAAAGCAAGTACATTTCTATGTGTCTTTAATATAGAAATACACTTGAAATACGCTGCCTTCCACTTATAATGTCACATACCTTGGAAAACAAAACAAATGTTTGCTACAAAAAGTCAACAATGAATCTTTTTTCAAAAAACATTCATATATGTAAAAAAATACCCTAGATGTTTAATTTCAAATAGTGATTACATCACCTACAGCTTACTGTGTTTTTGTTAATGCCATGCGACAATCTAAGAAAATAAAACCACAGTTTTCGTATATCAATGTAATAGCTGTTAAAAAATACTGATCTCAACTTATCTATTGTTAGTTTACAAATAAAAATGTAGATAATTGTAAATTAGGGTAAGCAAAGCATGCAAATCTATAGATTCTATATCTGAATTCCTAGATTAGCATTAAAACCAATCACCGCAACAAATACCTCAACAGTATGCCTTGTGTGCAGAAAGGAAGCGATACTGAACATTCAATGCCACAACTGTAAGGTTTTCGGAGAAGCACCTGTGGCAGTTTCAGCAGTTTCTATATGGAATGCTCCCCCTTTCTAGGATTACTTGAAAAAATCAAGTCAATTCGAATTACGTAGCTGTAAAACATTGACATGTGTAGTTTTTACAGTTTCAGAATCTTCTGTTTGATTTAAACGGGCAATGGTGCATAAACAGGAAACTTATATCATAAGGGATCACATATTTGCAGGCAACATTACGATTAAAAGTTACATTAACATACATAAAGTGCTGTAGCACATTATTCAATATGTAAGCCATTATCATGTGACCACCTTAACAACAAGATACTAAGCCTTTTATGCCTTTAAAGCATTATTACTTTCATCCTGAAACCAATTTGTCAGTTCTTCACTGAAATTTATATAGAATGGATTAAAATTACCGGTCAACTCATGGCTTCAATTACTTTAAATTTAGTAGGCTGTATCTCAAAAGAATTAGTAACTATTCCTATATGAAAATTAGCAGATACAAGGATTAAAACAAAACAAAAGAAAGAGAAAAAAAAGATCAGAACACTAAAAAGCCCACAGTGAGAAAAAAAAACGTTTCCTATATAAACATCAGTATACTAGTCTAAAATTTCTAAAGCAAAATGATTTTAAATACTAAATTTTAAGTGTTTTAACCCTTTGGTGTCCAAATACAAAAGTTGTGAAATAGTTACAAACATGGTTTTTTTTTTTTTTTTCAGATACCACAAGAAAAAATATTCTTAACTATACAGATGTGTGTCACTGCTGGAGATAGCTGTAAAAATTCAGGCTAGAATTACATACTGGGCATCTATAAAAGCACAAGTTGGTGCCAAGTTTTTATTCCACAACAAAACATGTGCAGCTGAAATTATTTTACACTTTTAAAAACAATAGTAGTTTCTCAGAACATCCTCCAAAATCATAACAAGGTGAATATACTGTAAAGAACAAAGCTCTTCTTTGTGAAGCCACTTTTTTTTCCACATCAAAACCAAGGTTCACTATGAATTATGCAGCTATAATCAGCCCCTAGATACTTCAACTCACAACTAAGCAAATGCTGGCAGAAGGAAGAATTCATTAACCATGGTGGGCAACATCAGAATTACTACAAGCATGACCATCAGGTGGTGATTTATTGCTGTCTGCATTCCAATTTACATGCTTTAAGACAGACACCGAACAGTGGACTTTGATTTCCAATCCTCTTGTAAAAATGATTCACATTTTCAAGTAAACTTTTGCCTGAACAATACAGGCCTATCTGACTTTGCCTGCTATCAGCAATCAACAACATTTTAAAATTCATGTCCAATTATGTAAGAAGTGATTCCTAAACACAACTCACAAAAGGAAGGTAAGAAAGACTATTGTAACTCTTAAAACAAGTCTGATTGCAATACAGCATAACAAAAAAGACCTTCTCTATTAAAATGAAAATAAGTATTTCCTAATCCCTAGCAAAAACGAATTCCAAATAAGCACCTTTGTAGTACTGGAGCCACTTTAAGTCCAAAGACAATAAGAGTTACTTAGCCAGTCAACTTTATGAAAATGAGAACTATCATTGCTACTGCTACCATGTTTCTAGAAACAGACCAGGAATTGCAGATAAAGTTGGTTACAACAAGGAATGCAATTTGGAAGACTACTAAGGAAAGGTTCAGTGCAAACTCTGACTTGAAAAGATCAACAGTCTTGCAATGCAGATTCTGCCAAGATGCCTCTAGTAGCATGTAAAATTACATTATTCTCCTCAACACACCAACTGAAAACCAATGATAGCCTAGAACCAGAAAAATTAAGAAAAAAAAGCTTGTCTCAAATGTGCCAAGCACAGAAGAAAGTTCAAGATATTTAGTACAAAAACATGGACAGTAAGAGCTTAGGAATAAAACTAAAGAAAATATGTAAATGAATTTTAAAGTATTTTTGTGCCAAAAGGGGAAAAAAAAAAAAATCAAGAACGAAAGGACTAAAGGTATTAGATGGAATCATTATTTTTTGGTAATAGGCATGGAGAGGGAGACTATCAAACTACATAACATTTTCTTTCTTTGTGACAAAAATAACTTGATGTTCTTACTCAAGCAGACAGAAGATCTTTCACATTAAGAAACTGCTGACTTGCATAAAACCTCTTTAAATGATCCTCACAAAAGAGTTTTTTCAACCTAGATTTTCTTCCATTTAAATGAAAATTTATCTGCCACGTGTGGCCAACATCAAGCAAAACAGAAAGAAGGAAACAGAAGTTGAAACAGAAGAGTAGCATCTTCCCTAAGTTACACCTGCCAAAGCTCTTCCAGGGTTTGTTAAGCCTCCATACAATGAGATACAACTTGTAACCTATAGCACATGACATTAGAAAACTTTGCTGACCAACCTAAACACGTTCTGGGTCACACCACAACGGCCTACTGTTTTTTGTCCAGGTTCAAAGGTACTAGTTGAACTATGATCAACTTTTCAGTAAATACACAAACTAGAATAGCAAACTGAATCCAGATCAACACAATCAAAGATAGATTCAACATGCTGCAATTCACAATTCTCCCATCACATATCCAGTCAAAAAGTATCTGCAGATCAAGCATTGCACCTGTATAGCCCATCACCACCATCAATGTCTGGGCTAACCATCAGAACTCACCAGACTATTGTATTTGAGAATATACTGCACCCTTGCTTCTTCCACTGTATCTAATGTCTGCTCTGGCCAAGTTCCATTCTATAACACTTGGGTTTCTCCACCTGACTTAACCACACCCAGGTTTCTGTTGCCAGTATCAGCTTATCTTACAGAAAAGAATAACCTATCTGAAGGGAAGCTGCACAGTAATTATTAGTGCAGTATCATATGTGAAGGCAAATCACCCCTAACAAAAAATCCAGATGTTCCTGTTAGAAATCTGAGCTATCCTCATGTAAATCTTGGTAACACTTCCATGTTCTTTATCCAGCTCTTTTGGACCAAAGAAAAGCCAAGAAACCAGTACTACAAATCACAAAGCCTTGTCACTAATGAATAAGCTGCCCTATCAAGCCGACCCATATCCTGTGAACTTTCTTTATGTTCCAGAAAGGTCATATAACATCATTGCTTTAATGAAAGACTTAACTTTATTCATAAAAAGTACAACCTCTCACATTCTTTTCTATTTCTGAACTGATGTCAGTAACTACTGTTGTTGTTCCACCCCCACTAAAAATAATCCACTCTCAAACTGAACAGGAACTCAGTGGTTAAGAGTTTGCCTCAGCTTCCTGCAATTATTCAGAACAGCTCTAACTGAAAGCTACCCTTTTCCATCCCCATTTACTGTAAGACTGAGCCTCTCTTCCACTTTTTGATTTGTCAGTTATCCATGCAGGTATGTCCTGCTTCAGGATTTCCGTATCTTTCTTTCGAGACTAAATCCAAATTACTGCCTTAGTTCACAGTCACAATCTCCTACAAACCACGTTAAGTTCTTCTACAATGATGGCAACCAAGCGTGAAACCAAACATGGGAGAAATTAGCAAGCCTTACTTGTAATTATTTTGCAGGAGAATTAGAGTTTCACCACTGAAATGTACAAATCACTTTGACTTTGCCTCTCCATAAGTATCGACATAAGGTGGGAAAAGAAGAATGAATTTCAACACCTGTAGCCTCCATGCCACAGAACGCTCAATACAAGAATACTACAGTGACAGCCCTTAAAATGCTTGTTATAAACAATGAAAGAATAGCCACATTTTTTCCTCAACTATACTGCACTGTCTAATAATGCAAGAGCAGTAGTTAATCCAGCAGTTTAACTGCTATCTAGAGAGCAGACAATCAGGTTTGCAAAAAGAATCGTGTGTGAAGTGGTTTCAGTTTGCAAACTATCAAGAAGATCATACAAATATTAATATACTAATTAACAGATAAGAACCACTCTGTTGAAAAAGCACCTAAGTCCTATTCCTAAACAAATAATTAGCATGAACCTGAAGCATTATTCTCAAATGAGGTTAATGACCATAAGAAAGTAGGATGTTGATTCTTCTACACTGAATCAATGCAGCAGTACAGCTTCTAAAGTAGAAAGACGAAGTAGTAATGGCACTTCACAAGCATGGTAACACCAGAAATGGGCTGCAACTCAAAACTGAAAGCTTGGTAGTTAAACTAGCTAGGGTTAAGAAAAACAAGCAAGTGTTAAAAACCTGCAAGCATCTGCTAAGATTTTAAGAAATCGGGAACAAATCCAGAAACTAATGGAGAAGATCTCTGAATCCTGAGACCCTCCAAGAGAACAGGCCATCTAAGTTTTCCCTCCAGACTGAAAAGGAACCGAGCATTTATGACACAGAGGAATGGCTGATTTCTGTGTTATCATCATGAAACCTATACACCGTTCTTGTTCTGTCTCTTCACTAAAGGTGACCGAATTTCAGAAAGTCAAGAAGTTTCAAAAGTACAAATAAGAAGAACAAAAGCTGAGATATCACAGGACTGATGGTAATTAAAATGTGAAACAGATTTCAAACAGAAATGTATTACAGGAATTTCACAAAAGGCTAACCAGAAGCACTAAAAAATTCACACTGGACAGGTTTCTGTTATATAAAATGGAGAGCAGTCATGAAGAAGAAAAAAGAAATGAATGATGCTTTTTTTTAACAGCACAATGCAGTTCATGACACATAAATTTGCAAAGAAGAATTAAAATCAAGCCACTGTCAAAGAATGGGAATATAGTTTTTGCTGGAAAACTAGAGATGGGACATTTCTGGCATTACAGAAGGAGTGAATTTACACATTAAAATGAATGCAAGACAGCTTTAATGAGAAAGTGGCTGAACTGTCTGCCTAAACTAGATCAACATCACGATACGGATCTGTCATCTGGTAGAAGCAGATGTACTGGTAGACTTATCCCAGCATGTCAGTTATTCTCCCCAAACTGGGAGACCAGAGTATAAGAAACCAGAAAGGAAAGTATCCCTTTGGTGGTCTTGCAGCATCCCATCACAGTATACAAACTAATTTTCCCCAAACCCTTAAGATTCCTGGCAGGCAAATAGAAAGCTTTCCTGTGCTACTATTCAAGCATCTTGACCAACAGAAGTACAAGCAAGTACTTGTGTTCAATTGGATGGATGCATATCAAGCCACATCCCATCCCACAAGTTACACCTCTCTTTATCCCAGGATAATACAGTGTTTGAAACTTCTCTTCTAGCTTTAAATCAAGTCACCAAGTAATAAACAACTGTTCAAATGACAGAAGAGTTTTTATTCAGAAGTGGACACAAAGCACAGGTGAATTGCATGAAAACAGATATGAAATGGAAAGAGTAAGTTCAAATCAGTATAATTAACAGCTGCATCCGCTTATTTTTTTTTGACTCAGCAGTATCCTGTGTTTATAGCTGAATTTTATATTTATATATGTGCTGTGATGCAATCTATGTAACTATATTGACACCCAGCATTTCAAAATTAGTGTGAAAAAACAAAACATGGCACCAAGAAGGCTTTTCCTCCCTAAAGAGCTGTGAACACTTGTTTGTCACCATGATAAATAATACACAATTAATCATACATAAATCGCATAATTATGCTTTTTAGTGAAAATCCAGCAGTTATTATGGATACTTTAAAAGGTACTATCCACATTAAAAAGTCAGTTACACAGCAAACCTTTTCACTCATATGAGGACATTGTGACCACCTGCTTCCCCCTCTTCAAGGGTCCATGAATACCATAGTTAGTGGAGCAACCATTTTTATGGCTGTAGGACATACTGTGCACAGAATATGCTTCAGCTAAAATGAGAAGGTAAATACCACAAAAAAAATCAAAATATTTTCACTAGGGTACAATTATTATTTTTTAATACTATTAAAAATTTACACAGGAATAGAGACCCAAATTCTCTCTCATCAATTAGGAAAACAATGCAACAACTTCATGAAATTTAGAGACTGCAACATACTGTTATTTCTCTGTAAAAGCAATACACTAAGAAGCCTAAAATAAAGTACACTAGAACAATTCAAGTGAAGCAATTTTATTCAAACTAAAATTCTTACTTTCATCCTTCCTGGACTATTGTCAATATTCTTTAGTTTTCAGTATAACCAAAGGAGCGAATAAAGTAGAAATATGGTAAACACTTATACCAAAGATTACACTAGTCCAAATTACTTAATTTTAACAGCAGTATTTCAGTAATCACTCATTGATGAAAAACACACATTTCTTGCAATATTACACTACTGATTACTAGTGTTCGTGTAATAACGAAATCTTAACGTCCCTGTTCTACTTTTGATAAAAAACTCGGGATGGTGCAATACTTGATGTATACTGTAAATACCACATATAAGCAGTGTATTTGAGTATTTGTAGTTACAAGGGATATTCTCTGCATATTCATGTAATTAGATTTTGAAACCCTACCTCTATGAAGAAGTGAAGAAAAAAATGGATTAGAAGATCTCATCTCCATAAAAAGAAGGCCACATTCACAATCAGTACAGATCAGCACTCAGTTATAGTTATGGCTTAGTTCTGTATTTAATAAAATTCTTGCCTTGGCCCTATATAGTCAATTATCATTTCAGTTAACATATACAAATTAGAATTCAAACATATTGATTCAATCTCGCTCCTTTTCTTCTAACTAAAGCCATAAAATAAAGGAGTCAACACTTTTAGAGCACCTACATTTTCAAGATGTTACAAAAATTGGGAAATCAACGTAACCATTAAAGATGCAGGGCCAGTTTTCAAACCCAGATAACCCAAAATTCATCCATGTCATATACATGGCATATACAAGGATTTGGCCCAACATACTGAGCCTATAAACTGGATTCTATGGAAAAAAATCCTCACCCTATTCAGTCAATAGCTAGCTCTCTCAGATGACAGGGCCAAGTCCTGATCCTCTAAATGACTAAACATGGGTTGCTCCACCAGCCTATTGCATTTGCATCCCTGATTTTACCATTTCCTGGACAGAATCTGATATTTAATTACCTACAGAACTTGTGACAAGTCTATCCTACTGAAACACAGATGGAATTCAAAGTTAGAAAACCGAGAATTTAAATTATTCTCTGTTCACTAAAACTGCTATAAACCTACACTACTTCTGCTGCAAATAGCTTTGGTCAAAGGCAGATATCCTTCTCCGAGTTTTACAGAAATGTTTTGCCTACGGATTGCAAATACGATGTTTTAAAACCAAAATTTTTGTTCTGCAAGTTAAAGTTGCAGCCGCATCTCCAACCTCAGCTACTTACTTGGAAAGTCCTACGGATGTAACCATGCTCTTCGTTACATCAGACTCTTAACTCACTCATTTCACATTGTTTATGCAGTTCCACAACTTCTCTTTTGATTGGATACTTTGTAAAAATCACAAGATTACATACTAATTGATGATGATAATTAAGGTTTGCTCAATTCCACAGTAAATTTAAATCAGTTTATCTTAAGATATCTGAAAGTGAGTACAAAATGGGAATTAAAAAATTTAAGACTGATTTCATTAACTTGTCAATAACTGACTGAGACAGCTCCGTAAGTTATTTCAGTGCCATTTTTCTAGGAAGCGATCTCTTCATATAAAGTATTTTGTTCACTACTATTAACTTAAAAAGTACTGTATTTCCTCAATACTCTATGATACCACTGAAAGAGTTATATTTTATGGTAGATTTATCAGGGCAGCGTTAGAAAAACAGTAAGATGGAAACCAAAGGGTAAAACAAGAAATTAACTACATCATTCTTATTTCACTTACAACTTAAAAGTTTCATATTGCAGGTTAAAATACAGTAACTAGTTACCATTTAAAATAATAAGTCTAGTTCTAATTAAAACAAATTGCTAAGTATTTACATTATAAGCCATAGAGCTTATACTCAACATTTCTAGGTGAAAACTGCATCCATTTTGTCCATGCTGTAAGTTGCAAAAGTTTGTGAGATTTTCTGAATGTTTTTGCAGTACATAAACCTTCAAAGAAAAAAGTTAACAGGGCAAATACACAATATACTAACAAACAGTATTAAGCTAACTGCGAGGAATGTGTTAGATGCTATTTTGCATATAATGTTGCTTTTACATTGTTTTCTATACTTATTCACCAGTGCAAGGTGTAAATTTGTTGTAAAAAACCAACTACATGCTAGATAAAGTGCATGATTTGGGGTCATCTGACAGAAGTGTGATAAATATTTTAATGTATTGGATATAAATGCAATACTAATGTAGCACACTGGTTATCACTTAAGTAAGATAAACTTTATTACTAGACATGCAAAACATCTTGGGCTTCAGTACAGTTGAACATGTCTAGCTATCTTTTAATCATGTGTCTGCTGTTTTGACTTTTCTTTCTGACATTAGTATCTGTGTTTACTGGTCTAAGTTAGTTAGCTAAACACACAACAATCAACAACAACAAAAAAATACCTCACTTACTCTATTTGCGCACCATGAGCCACAAGGGCACTTATGGAATCCATACTACCAGACCGTGCTGCTTTATGAATAGGAGTTTCTCCAACATAATCCTGTAAAGACAAACTACATTTTGTCAAGCATAATCTTTCTAAAAATTAAAATCTTATTTATACATTACTCACTTTAATTAAGAAAGCAGATATACAAAAGCAGCATTTATTAGCTAGCAAATGCATCAGGTAATTCATTATTTTTTTTAAAGTTTGCAGTAGGCTGTCATGTACATTAGATATTTAGCAAGAAATAATGCTATGGGCATGTAACTCACAAGATAAGTCTTATCCAATAACTAGGCAATCAGCAGAGTTATATTCAGCAAAACTTGTTAAAAAACCCCACAATGTATACCACCATAACAAGTTACTCGAGCATCTTTATTTCCTAGCACTTCTGTTTGCCAATATGTTGGCCTGAACAAGCCATCCTGAATTCAGAAGCAGCATGGCCAAGCTTGTGGGACTCTATCGCTTTCAGATCTTCTTGACACACTTACGCAGTACTGTATTGCACCATAAATACTCACCAGGTGAGCAGTATGCATGCATAACTCTACTGTAATGTAAGTGTGCCCAGAGTTCACAGGACAGGCCAGATCTCTCCTAAGACATACACATTGACTCATGTCCTATACACTTTTTTCTAACCATCTTTATCCATTCACATTCCATTATTGTTAACCAGTACATCCAATCATTTAATTTTTTTTTTTTTTTTGGTATTATGGACAAACATACTGGGAGTAATGTATTGCTTCTCAGGCAACTCCTCTCTACAAACTATCTTCACAGATAACAGGGACAATCTACAGCAATTTTACAAATGCAGTTGGCAAGCATCATGATCTATAGGCTGCAGATGAAATTCAGTACTTGCAATTAACCATCGGTATTAAAAACCACAGAGAAGAATCTGTAATGAAATATGGCCTTGAAGTACCAAGTAAGTGTTCTGTTACTGGTTTGTTATGTGATTAAATTATCACAGTCCTCAATACTTTCAACACATAGCAAGGTTTTTTTAATTCCCCTCCAAATTTCTGACAGACTTCACTTGCCCACTCCACTGATATTAAACATATTCTAACTGTATGTGCCTCATTTTTGCTTTCCCATTCCTTTTATTAAAATATTATCACAAGCTATTAAAGTAACAGAGCACCTTTGCTGACTTGCAAGTCTTCATACACAACGGTGTTCGCACCTAATTCTACAGTACTGGTTATGCTTTAGTTCAATTTGAAATGTGAATATACTCAAAATATGATCACACTACCATCTGGATAGATAGAAGGTAACAAGTGTTTTAGATTGTCTGCAAGCTTCTGAGAAATTAAATCACATTTTTAGACCATATAAACATAACTTGAAGATGAATTTTGGGTTATGTGTTATATACTCTCAATTTTCTACTTGCCATTTTATTTCATGGTAAAATATTTTTTATAACAAGTTACAAATTCACTGAGGGTAAGCCAGTTTACCAGTACTTGAGACAAATATTCAGCCAAACAGTGAGCCACCTAGCACCCCCAGCAGGGAACAATAATGGTACCAAAGTTTACCTTCTTAATAAACTAAGGAAAATTGCTGCTGAGGCCGACACAAAGTTTGGAGACAGGAAAGAGAAGAAAACTCCTCAGAGTCCTTCATGATTAGAAAACAGCTATACAGCTCTTTTTCCAAAAATGGCTGTAGGTAGCTGATGAATAGAAGACTGCTTTCCAATGAAGTTTATATTACTTCTATTTATAACTTTTCTTGAAGTTACAGGAACACAGAGATGTTTAACAGAGGACACAATTTTATTAACTATCATACATGGAAATTCATTTGACACTAATTTATCCAGGAATATTTTCTTCATTGTGTCATACATTTTCCTATCGTGGAAGCTGTCTTCAATTCATCATTCAACTTTTGTTTCCTTTCACCCCCATCTTTTATTAAAGAGGTAAAAGTGTGGGAAAAGAAGTGATTTGTTCTGCATTAGTATTTACTTGTCCCAACCCTAACTTAAAAATCATTCCATATAAAGCTCAGTTTAGAGAAAGTTATCTCAACTAGCCATGCACATGACAGAGACGACAAAATCTTTACTAGCCCCATAAACCTAGCATGGCACCCACAATGAGATCTAAAGAACTGAATTATGAAGTACTGCTGTAGGGAAACACTAGAAGGATTAGAAAGACCTTGCAAAAGGACTCTTCACCACTGCATTACAAGAATAAGCTTATAGCAGCTAACAATCCTATCACCAACAACCAGAAAAAGGTTAGTATCTCAGAAGAGAACATGTGTCTTGAGAAGGGCTTCTTTCAATCACTGGCCCAGAAAAGTGCATCTCTTCTCTAAAGCTAAGGAATTGGGAAAATGCTTAGAGAGTGTCAATGTATGGATTTAGAGTTTTATAGCATTCATTTTAATTACAGCATTTCAATTCTAGTCATCACTAATATTATCTTCTTTTAAAGTTCTCCTATGGGACCAAATCTATTTGCACTGAAATAGTTTCTGAAATAGTCTCCTAGCTCTACAAAGAAGAACTTCTCTCTGGGTTATGAGCTAAACTGAAAAGAGAAAACAAACAAACAAACAAAAAAAAACGCTATCTCCCACTGAAAAATGGCTTTAAAGGTTACTTATTCTTCAGCACATCCAAAATCATACATACAGAGGAAAATAAAGTACTCTATGAGCCTCAGAACAATTATGTTTTCATTCAACAATTGCAATGGATGGCACCAAACAGAAAACAGTATTAACAGAGGTTTTTCCAAGAAGCTTCCAAGAGCGGCTCAGGGTCTAGATTCCTAGCACGTTTTCATGCGTAAGACACCTCTTCCTTACCTCTTTTTTGGCTATGTGGAGCAAACTAAGTCATTTTATTTTGAAGGGTTCTACAAATTCCTACTTATCCTTGATAATACCTCATAATCCTTTTAATCGTCCACAGTTCCCATATGTGCCTCAGTTAGACATAACGCCTTCTGTAACACTCCAGGAAGGGAAACATCAATAACTTGTACTGGCCTTTTGTACCTGCAGCAGAACTTTTCAGGGTCCCATTTACCGTTCTGATGTAACGGTGCACCAACAACCCAAACTTATTTCAGAATCCAGAAGTCACATTGTAAGTAAATGAGCAGAAAAAACAATTAACTTTTATTAATTTAGCACTCAAGATAACACAAGTTTGCTTGTTTATGTGGAGACAAGTATTTTGTGTACAATGCTTCTGAAGCAATGACAAGAAGAGTCATGAGGCATCATAGGCACATTTATTTTTTGCAATTCACTGCCACTGTCAAACTTCTTCCTCCTTTCCCTTGGAGAAGCATGACTATCTTTTTGCAAAGACAAGGGCAGTCTTCTCTAGCTTGGGATCATGACTAGATTACCACTGAGTTTTATTTCATTTCACTGAGTTAGTGTCTAGCTTCCTTCCTCATTCTCTTTTTATTCATGTGGCTAAAGAGTCTTTTGCTTTTTTGGCTTAAATTTTCTCAGTAAATCTATCTCAGCTTGATTAATCAGTTTGCATTTCCTCACTATGCTGCTCAACCTGAAAAGACATTACCTCTACTAATAAAATAGTCTTCTCAAACTGTCTGCTTATTACCAGGCCTCTTTTAGATTTGGTTATTTTTTCAGTTCAGTCTAAAGCCATTTTTTACTCTATTTTCCTCTCTTTCTGTCTTTTTTGGATGCGAATTTCTGTTGGCTTTAGGACCTTTCAGTTGAACTTAGAGCAAATTTCCCATGTTGTTCTCCAAGTTCCTGGATATGATTTAGTTAAATTCACTCACTGATTCCCCTTTCATTTAAAAAAAAAAGTTACTTACCTGTAAATATTTATTTTTAAAACAAAAAGCCCCCATGCACATTTACACTGAAAGCTTTCAACTATGTATACTGGTTTTGGCTGGGCTAGAGTTAATTTTCTTCACAGTAGCTGGTATGGTGCTATGTTTTGGATTTGTGACCAAAGCGGTGTTAAAAATACACCAATGTTTTAGCTAGGGGTGCACAGGAAGCTGGGAGGCAACACAGCTGGGACCACTGACTCAAACTGACCAGAGGGATATCCCATACCATATGCTCAGCAAGAAAAGCTGGGGGTGAGAGGTGGGGGGGGGGGTTGTCAGGGCTGTCGTTGCTTGGGGACTGGCTGGGCATCAGTCAGCTAGTGGTGAGCGACTGTGGGATTTATCAGCTGTGGTATAGGGCTCTTAATATTTTTATTACTTGATTTCCTTTTATTTTGCTTTTTTTCCTTTCTTACATATTAAACTGTCTTTATCTCAAACCACCAGTCTTCTCTCTTTTCCCTTCCAATTCTCTCCCTCAACCCACTGGGGCAGAGGAATGAGCAAGCAGCTGCGTGGTGCTTAGGTGCCTACCAAGGTTAAACGACAACACTATGCAACAACTTGTAAAATAATTCTAGTATAGATATCCAAGACACAGAAGCACTATTTTACCTGGCAAGAAATATAAACTCCATTCCTTAACTCAACTGACTGAATTTCAAGTTCTATCAGCTGATCTCGTTTCCAAAAGTCATTCAGATTTCTTAGACCCAGCATCCTACCCTTTCTGAAGCCAATAAGTAGAAGCTGGAGAACACCGAGTATTTTTTCCACATTCTTTGCTAAAAAGGCTTTGAATTCATGATGGTTCTGCATTTTGAGTACAGATGAGAACTGAAGGAGTATCTTTTATGGAGTATTTGGATTTGGTCCAAGTTGTTTAAAATACAAAACTGTACATACCAAAAGAATGAGTGTTTTCTTCCTCCTCACCAAGGATACCAGCATGTTTACAGTTCTTGCTAGCATGGCTAGTCTAACCCACCTAAATCTATTTGCCATCACTGCCACATGATGGTAACTGGCTGGATGAAAAGTAAGTTAACATCACCTGTAAGGATGCAGTATTTCTTACCCTTTTTCTTTAAGCCAGGCCACACAAAACTGTTTTTCTGGCCAATCAACACAGGCGACATACAATAGAATGTTTAATAGGCTGAGGCTAGAGGGAAAATATATTTAAATGAAGTAACAGGCTTTTTAATCAAAAAGGTACTTTGCACTGTCACAGTGAACTAGAGCAGGCAGGTAGAGGAATGCAGGTCTTGAGTCACATTAAATAACTATTAGCAGGCACTGCCCACTGAAAAAAAACCCAAAAAAAAAAACCCAAAAAAAAAAAACCAAAAAAAAAAAACCAAACAGGACTTTCATTGCTCGACATGTTAGCTTTTGCCTGTGAGTTTCTGTGGTGATCCTGGGGTTGAAGAACTGCCCACTGATCATAAAGAGAGCTAGATGGTTCTAGCCAGCACACACAGTTTAGTAAGAGGGCTGGGCATCACAAGATATACTCACAGAACTTATTTGGGGAGAAAGGTACAGCTGGGACAAGCAGTTTTCAGCATTTGTCCTTCACTGCTGCTGCCTGAGAAATGTCCTGGGCAACTGTCAGCAGCACTGAGATAGCATTTTCAAGTTTTCCTAAACTTCAGGGCAGGCAGCATGGGCTACAATACAATACCTCAGGGCAGATATGAGAAAGCATGCATGCAAATTCTACTGAATACCGGAGGTTTACGTTAAGACTGAGAGACTTGAGTGGATTCCTTTTCAGAAGCTATCCTTTTCTTTTTCCAGAGGTGATGGGTTAGTCTGTAGCCAATGACCAGGAGTCAGTTTGGAAGGAAAGTTTTACTAGTTTAAATATCAAGTATTCCCAGATCTTTCTCAGCATGTGTTTTGTATCCAGTGTCCATGGAACACTTGTCCTCACACAAGCATTAGCCAGTGACTATGTCTGTTTGAAGTACAGCATCAGTCAGCGAGCTGGAAGGAATAAACAAAATACACATCAGGAAATAGTGCTCCAAAAGCTCAAAAGTGTGGGTGGAAGCCCTAGATGATCACCTGAAAGTGCTTGGAAGTCAAGTAAGGAACCAAGATAATTTATTAAGCAGTTCAAATCAAATAAGAATAGTAGAATTTGACTGCAATTCAACAACTGGCTGGAAGGAATTGGGGACAGCAGAGCATGCACTATGCTTTACATAGCCATGTATGAAACATTCCAAATATCCATGGGATGAGTTTGCTGCTATATGTATCACCAAGGTACACTGTCTACCTTTCAGTGCTTGTGCATGTGTAACCAGTGTGACTGACCAGTTGCATCCTAACAAAGAACTTAAGAGACTTTGTTTCTACTACCATTTTAATCAACCAGAGCTATCTTCTTATTTTGTCACTGAACCAAATCTAAAATATCTCTTCTTGTATGTTCAACTAATATTTTTTGGGGGGGGGGGGGGGAGGGGAACCTACTGCATTCAAGAGTAACTTGAGCCTGCTATTAACAACATACAAGGCTTCCAAAGTGTAAACTCTCAGTACTATCTATACTAGTTTCCTTTGCCTGTCAATACCTAAATCTGCCCTCAGAGATCTACAGGATACTATCACCACTATCTCATTTGAAAACTTGAGAACCACAGTACTCTTCCTCCTGTGGAGGATCACGGATCTATTATATGGATTTGCTCTGGTGACATGCCATCAAAATAATGACCCCTGAGTCACTGGCTAGTTTTGGTGACTTCTTTAAGCTGTCTACTTTTACCTGCGTTATCATGCTGCCTTCTGCTTTCCTTTACAGTCATCTGCATGTTGCCCTCAGCCCACGGAGGGATCTCTCTGCACTCTTCTCTTCTTTTGGGGGCTAGCTGCTACTTTCTTCTTTCCTAGCTGATACTTTCTTCTTTCCTATAACCTCACTCACTAGGTGTGATTTTTCCCCCCCCATCATGTTCCAGGACAGCAAGCTTGTTCTTCAACTCCATTTCAACCTCACTGGTCAGTTCTTCTCTTTATCCTCATAGCTGGAAACTTTCATTCTTCTCATTCATTCATTTTCATTCATTCTTCTCTTCTCATTTAGCAGATATTTGTACATCTTTATTCTGTGCATGCCATGTTTCCTCTCTAATCACCATTTCTTTACATTCTTACCTGGTCTCCAGATGAATTTATAGTTCTTGTATTTTCTCTTCTGAAGATTCTACCACTATGCAGCAATAACTTATTGCATAAGTTACTTTTGTCAGGTATCAAGGAGAAGATGCGATCTATAGCCTCTGCATCCAGTCACCTTCATTGTTTCTACAATTCTCCTGGTGTCTCACAGCTGTTCTCAATGCACCAGCCTTCTTTTCTGAAAACTCAACACAAACTTCCCCATTTCTTATTTTTTGCATAGCTTAAAAAAAAGAAAGAACCAAACTCTAGAAATGCAAATGTTCAAGTTCTTCAGCAGACTTAGCTTAACTTTACTGCATATAGAACAGTCCGGCCATTAAATGTTTTAAGAAAAGTATGATGCAAGATTTAACAGACCAGACATTTTACAGATGCTGTGCTATACTACACTTTTAGTAAATGCATATGATGAGTATTAATTACTCTCACAGAATATTATAAATAATAATTTTGAGTACTGTTATAAAGGCACACATTATGTATGCCCAGCATACATATTAGATCCATTCAGTACTGCAAACATTTTTTTCAAAAGCATGATAGTTTTAAGCACTCGATTCTATTACTGTACCAGAGTACAACAATCCTTTACAGGAATTTTGCTATATTAATGCACTCTCTGCTACCAAATAAATCATTATCCACACTCACTGTAAGAGTAATGGAAAATTATTAAAAGAAAAATTGCCCATTCATTCTTTGTTAGTGAAGTACATGTTTCTGATCAAATTTCAGGAATTTACTAGAAAAGTTTTGGAAATAATCTAAAGAGGAATGCACCTTAAAATAAACTGTGGCAGACCTTACTAGTTAGATGTATGACTAAATCATGAAGTACTGCAAAGGTCTCATGGTTCAGTAGGTAATGGTGAATTTTTCAATTCTTAACATATTAAATAAGTAAGATGTTCCTCACTAGTCTTTTTTTCTTTTGCCCAAAAATGTGTTATAATATCCAAGTACTTGCTAATGCTGCCAACACTAGAGCAGCATACCATTTTGTTCAGTAAGTAGGTAGATGTCAATTCCTAAAACAAGTGTTTTCCAAACCATTAGTGGCTTAGAGGGCATTTATTAGTCCTACCTCTACTATAATGATAAAGGTCTATAGCTGATAATTACATTGTTTGAATTCAGCCGATGATAATCTATCTGTATGTGAATGTAAGGATCATACATGTACTAAAAAGGGACCAAGACACTCCTTCCAAAACTACGTGCAGACATGAAATATGTGTGAATCCATACCTGTTTATTTATGTTGGCCCCCACTTGAATCAACCAATTCAGGCACTGTGGATGTCCTCCAAAAGCAGCAATGTGGGCTGGTGTTTGAGCAAAACGTGTTGTACTGGCATTTACAGAAGCTCCAGCTCTTACTAACTGCATTAGGCACTCCAGCTTTAAAGACATGAGGGAATAAAACAAAAAGCGTTACACAGATGTGCTATGACAACTAACACCTAGAAAAGCTAAACTTAGTGAAACTACGTGGATGCACAACAAGAGAAAATATGAACATTAGGATTTTCCCCCTCCTCCCAATACTCCCCCCTCCTTTGGCCACAGGCCATACCTGAAAAGTACTCAATTCGCACCTCCAAAACTGAATTCCAACATTTATTTTTGGGATGGGGGAAAAGAGGACATAAATATCTCAGAGCTAACTACAGGAGCTATTTGGTTCACTTTTGTTAGGGAGAAAAACATTCTGATCCAACAAAGCTGCAAGCATGATACTAAACAGACATTATTAGATAACATTTGCCAAAACAAGAGTGTTGTTAGGAGATACACAGATGTATTCCCAGGAGAGTTTAGAGGAAGGTGAATCAGAAAAACATGAGATTTTAAATTTCTTTAGTGTTTTCTTAGAGTGTCAGAAGCAGATTACTAATGAAAACTAGTACTGGCAGTACTATGCTAAATCTGTAAAAGGAATAATCTCTTTTCACCATTTTCTTATTAGTGCAACTGGAGAGTTGTTTGTGGCAATACCAAAAAAGAAAACCTCTCTGTGTTAAAACACTGCAGTATTCTGTCACACTATAGCTTTGTATTTTCCCATCTTACTAACCAGAAGTGTCAGATATCCAGCTACTATTTTTAAATGTTTGTAACATCACATTTGTAGAAGCTAAGCAAACCACAGCCACGATGACCTCAACTTTCAAAAATAGTAAAAAAATGCTCCTTTCCCGTCACACAGTAACATTTTTTTTTTGTTGATAGGAAAAGGAATGCACTACACTAAAATAAATAGTTTAGTCTAGGCTTCCATTTATTGTGGTTAGAAAACAAACACCACCACATATACCCCCCAAAACAAAAAAACACCACATTGACTTATGGCACTGGTTCATATGAAACAAAAATCTACTGGTCAGTCTCTCACAGTTAAGGAAAATGTTTGTTCACCATATCACAGCTATGGAATAATCTGTTCATAAAGGAGCAGCTAAAAAGCATCAGAAAGTCAGCTGGCAGCTTGGTTACAGACAGAAGCATTAACATCATGATTCCAACATTCTTCTCTGACTTGACACCAGACACAGATATACCATTAATTCACTAATTACATGAAGCAAACGTGTAGGGGTGAGGATGACCGAATATTGTATTAGTGAATCTAGCTCCATAAACCTCAAAATTACCAAAGAAAAAGTACCTCTCCAAAAGCAAACAAGTACTTTTAATTAAAAAAAAAATTACATTAAAAAACTTGTGTAGGAAGATTTAGAATTCTAATGCAAGACTACCCAAACACATTTTGTATTCGCTACTCATAGACCTTCCTTGGTGTTCACATGGTAGCACCCCAATATTGCTGTTACAATTATTAATAATTATTAAGGGTTAACACTCTAATTATTAATAAGCAATGAGATTGAAAAAACCTGCAGCTACACCAAGAAGTTCCTCTACTATAACTGCAAACAATAATAAAGTTCAGCCAGTTTTTAAAACAATAGACTTTTAACAGAATTATTTTGAAAACACTTTCAGACAAGCATTACAACTTCAGGAAAGAATAGTATTTCCTGCATATAGCCTGTCAACTGAAAGGGGAAAAACATTAGAACTGGATCACCAGCATCATCTTGCACTGTTTAAATCCGCTTTATAAAATGGCTACACATCATGATTATCTATACAGCTTCATGTTTAAATGCTGGGTTTTCTTGTGTGCTTCCCCCTCCCCTCCAACTCTTACAGGGTTTTAACAATGAAGGTGACATTTCATCCCATTAAAAGCTGAAGCATGGGTCTTCCACACCATGGCTGTCAGAAAAACCTGCTTCTTCCAACATTCTGGAAGAATGAGGTAAATTACTTCCATGGATAGAAAAAGTCAAGATAACAAAAAACAATAACTCACTTGATTATTTATGCTTGAGGTCAGGACACACAAGTCTGTTTTCATTAAATAACCTTTTAGAAGATGTTTTCCACTGTATTGTTATACCTAAAGGAGAGGTTAAACTGATTTAATGAAGAATAAAGACGGGCCTCTACACAGGCCACAACACTGGCAAAATACCAAGGAAGAGACAGGCATTTTTATCTGTACTACTTTTGTTCCAAAAGAAACAGAATGTACCTACTACTATTTTGCTTCCTATAATGTAAACGGTCAAATGGTAAAAAATGAAGGTAGAAGAGAACAAGCAAATGTGGTCAGAGAAAATAAAAATACACACGCGAGTGGATAAAAAGAAAAATTAAATTAAGGCTGGTATAAGCCAAAGTGAATTAACAGCGACTTCCTTTTTTATGCATTTTCTACTTCTCCGGTAGCTTTTTAGATTGTTAACAATTTTACATTCTGACCCATCTTCTCAGAAATGTACAGAATGCCAGGGCAATTTAGGGCACTGTATAATTAACTCTAATTGGAATACAGCAACTCTAATGGGAATTAATTTACATCTCAGGGTATGAACACTTCTCTGCAGCCAGGAAGTATCCTGAAAACGCAAACTCCGCTACAGATACTCAACACAGCAAATAAATTTGGACTTGCTACTATCTCTAAAAGGAGGCCACACTGTCATTAGCACTCCAGGTATGACAACCAGAAACCCTGCTTGTAATATCTACCATTTTCAATTGACTTCGCTGGCATTTTATTTATTACTTGCAAGTTGTGCAAATGTTTCAGAGTAAGCTATTCAAAAAGACTGTGTTTTCACTTTTAGTCTTAAGACACTCCAGTTTTTATTGGTGCTAGTATTAGATCAATACCCCCCCTCAAAACCTTCTCTTTCACATACTTATTTCTAACAGAACTTGAATGCAGATGCTACTTCCTTACTACAGCACATCTACAACTGCATGCAAGAATGCAGTTCTACATAGCTTTATTCTAAAATTATTTTGTACTGTCCTTTGATACAATGAGGGCTTTCTTCTGTGTTCAAGTTGTGCAACAACAGGTAAAGAGAAAGAAACATCTCTAAAGTTCTATCTATATCAGTTTGGTCATTTCAGACTCCCACAGAGCTGCAGTTTGAACCAATACATGTCTGGTGGACCATGCTGCTAAACAGCCCTGTATCAGAAGGACAGCCATGTAGTTCTGTTACCATTTAATTTCTTTCAAGAAAAGACAGACAAATGAGTGAAAAATCTCACAAAATCTAGAAAAACAAAGAAGTGAAGACGGTCTTGTTCAGTAACTACTAATGAGCCATTTCTCAAAGTATCAGAGTTTTAAAACTTTTTTTTTTTTTAATTGAAGCAGCTTTGAAGCTTTGATCACTCTCACTTGCAAAAAGCCCATAAATCATATGCATGTCTCACATTGTTAATGTCCCCTAAGAGCAGCTATTGTTTCACTGCTGGCAACTGTCTATTAACTGGGGAAAGGTAAAAGTATAACTATGCCACACAATCACAAAGTCAGTCGAGTTTGGGATCCAATTACACTACTGTAACTTTTTTTTTTTTTTTTTTTTTTTTTTGAGTGTGTCCTATAGTCTCTGGCTCAGAGAAAGGAACGCTACCTAACAGGACTATAAATCCTGCAGATAATGTCCATAAACTGAAAACTGCCTAAACCATGTCACAAGGGTTTTAGGAAAGTACATGTATGCAAAGTTGTATAAAACCAGTTTATAGCCTAGGTCATCCCTGCAAGTCTCATTTCACTTGCCAGATTTTTATCCCTTATATGCAACAACAAAAACACGTATCAAATTTTGCTGATACCTAAGAACGAGCATGGCAAATATAAACACAGTATCTTGCAGACTGACTTACTCCCTTCCTTAGCTGTTTCTGCAAGTCTCTTCAACAGAAATTAGAACGTACACAAAAGCTCACATAACCTAGGACAGTTAGCAGAAAGCTGAAGATGCTTAAAGTAAAAAACACCACACACATTTCAAAGACAAAACAAAAACTGCCACAAGCATGTACCGAAGAAAAATTCTTATAAGATGGAAAAATGAAACAGAAGACTGTAATGCCAAATTAGAATCTTTAAGTTTTCTACAAGTGTACTTCATGATAAAATTTAAGGTATTCCACTTCCCCCCTCCCCTTCTCCTCCCTCCTCCTCTCCCCCCCCCTTCCCCCCCGAGCGTAGAAGATTATGAGCCTTTTTATGAGCAGATAAAAGGCTGTTCTAGGTTTTGGGATTTGTGGGTTTTGGCTTTATGTGGGGTTGTTGTTTTGTGAGGTTTCGGGGTTTGTCTTTTTTTGTTGTTGTTTCTTTGGTTGGGAGGGGTGGGGTGTGTTTTTGTTGTGGTTTTTGGGGTTTTTTTTTTGGTTGTGTTTTTTTTTTGTTTGTTTGTTTGTTTTTTTAAGACTGAAGGGCTACTTGGCTATGTTCCTAAAATGGTTCTCAAACAAGCACTAAAGATAAAATGACAACATAGAGAAACCATCTCTTAATGTACCTTCACAAACCATGACAACTGCCTAAGTACATTCATTTTCCTTCTCAGGCACACAATCAATAAACAAATAGAAATATATTGGAAATAGAAAGGGAGAACAAGAACAAAAGCTCCTCAAAATCCAAAACCAGATAAATCAATGGGAAAAAAAAAAAAAAAAAAACAACCTTCTAGGGTGGAATTCTACACAGCCCGGAGCTGTCAGTGCATTAGAAAGAGGGGAAAAAATTAAGATAACACTCATCTTAAGACTTGAAGTTAGAGCTAAGTCAGAGACGAAAGGCGCTTTAGAAATATTTGGGTGATTTTTTTTTCCATTTACCCATTTCCTAAATAGCTGTTAACTCCCGTTTTTGAGTTTGTCAATCCAACAAAAGAGATTTATAAACACATTTATTTTTAAAATGGTACTAGGAGTGTCATATAGTGAAACACTGCTTGTTAGCTAAAAAAGATCGCTGTATTTTTTAAGACTTAAGGTTCAAAAGGAACCTTAGGCGGAGATTTCAGGAACATAGGTTAAGTGAATCCTTCTTTTTCCCTAAATACAAAGCTCTATCCGTGGAATCGAGAAGCATCTACAGCGTAGCTATTTCTCACGTTTTGATCTTTTCCACATTGCAACGATGCCAACGCAGTGAATTCCACACTCGTATCTGCGCACGTATAAACCACAATGTATTTCTCATACCGAAGGCAACAAAGGAGCGCTTTACAAGCACAAGCATCTTCTTCCCAAACTCCTAACGAGTCGGTCGTCATAACACAGGCACCACAACAAAACAAGTCTCCAGGTGTGGAGCCTGAGGACGATAAGGACCGTGACGAGACTCTGCAGACAAAGCAC
The DNA here is from genome assembly GCF_965231255.1 of Vanellus vanellus. NCBI lineage: Eukaryota > Metazoa > Chordata > Aves > Charadriiformes > Charadriidae > Vanellus > Vanellus vanellus. The sequence continues at coordinate 156,103,444 of NC_138905.1, read as the reverse complement.
GAAGCGCGACGAAGAGCCCGGGTGCGCGGGGGAGGGCGGAACGGGGTCACCGCCGCGGCCACCTCTCCAGCCCCGGCCGGAGGGCCGGGGGAGCCGGAGACGGCCGGGGGTGGGGGGGGGGTCGTGGGGTGTGTGCCTGCCCTTCCTCCTCCCCACCGGCCGCCGCCGCCCTGTGCCGCTGAGCCCGGCGCCGTTTGAAAGGCCGGTTGCCAAACCTCGGGCCGCCTCGGTCAGCCGCCTCGCCCAGAAGGCAACGAAAGAAGGGGCCGCTCCCCCCGCCGGCGGTGAGGGGGATGAATGATGCGGGGACGGCAGGTGCCACCAGCCCGCTGTGAGCGGTCCCACCCCCGCCTCACCGACGGCGGGGCCAGGCCCGAAGCCAAGCGCGGCGGCTCTCCCCGCCCGCCCCATCCTCTGAGGAGAAACGAGCGGCGCGGCGGGCGCCTCCCGCCAGAGCGCGCGCAAGGGGCAAAGATGGCGACGCGTTGCGCGCGAGCGGGGCCGGCGCCCTCCTTCCCCTTCACCACTACAATCACACACCCCACCCCCACCCCCCGGCTCCTGCCGCCGCCGCCCTCCCTCTCTCCGCCGGCCGGTCCGGTCCAGTCCGGGCCCCACCTTGCCGAAGTGCGCGGCCCAATGGATGGGCGTCCAGCCGTAGAAGGAATCCTCGGCCGCCAAGTCGGAGCGGGGCGAGCTCTGGAGCAGGGCGCACAAGGCCGGCAGGTCCCCATCGCGGCAGGCGCGGTGCAAGGGGAAGCGCAGGGTCAGCAGCTCCTCGCTGGAGAAACCCGCCTCGGGGCCGGCTCCCAGCGACATGGCGGGCAGGGTGAAGGCAGGGGCAGGGCGGGGGAAAGGGGATGGGGGGGGTGGGAAGCGGCGGCGGCAGGGGCGAGGGGAGGGGGAATAGGGAGGAGGGGGGATGAGGGGAAGAGAGAGAAGAAGCGGGCGGGCAGGCAGCAAAGCGCGCGCTGCCCGGGCGGGAAGCGGCGACTGCGGCTGCCGCTCGCTGCCCGAGCACAAAGGAAGCGGGGCGGGGCCGCGCTGCACCGCACCGCCCCTCGGGGGCGGGGCCGGGGCCGGGGCCGGGCGCCCCTCCGGGGGGACGTAGGCGGGCAGGGGGGCAGGCGGGCAGGCAGGCAGGCAGGCGAGCGGGGAGGGAGGGAGGGAAGGAAGGAAGAAAGGGAGGAAGGAAGGGGGAGCGCGCGGCGTCGGCGGCACGTTTTTTTTCCGTTGCCTGAGGCGGGAGAGCCGTTAACGCCGCCGCCGCTGCCTGAGGAGGCTGGTTTGGCAGCAGCCTCCGCGGCAGGGCGGGAGCGGCCTCCTGGAGGCCGGGGCGGGGGTGGGGTGTTTTTTTGGGGGTTGGGTTTTTTTGTTTGTGGTTTTGTTGTTGTTGTTGTTTGGGGTTTTTGTTGGTTTTGTTTTGGTTTTTTTCTGTCCCTGCGCCGCGGGGCGAGGGGGACAGTTCGTGTTCCCGCTGCTCTGCCCGCGCAGGGGGTATCTCCCGGGCAGAGGGCTCTGCCGCGGGGCATGGGGCGCGGCCAGCTGAGGGTAGCGGAATCGGCCTCCCTGGAGGATGGGCTGCTGCCTTAGAGCAGGCCGAGCGGGTCTGAACGCTATCCAGCGGGATTATTAATTGCAGAGCGCCTGTGCGGTGAGCAGCAGTCGCTCAGGAGGCAAGGTGGTGTCTGTGTAAAAGTACACAGGGAAGCACATGTGATGGAAAGAAACCATACCTCATCAAGCGTTCTTCCAGACATCGAGTAATCTTGTTCACCTGAGCAGACCCCCCCCTCAACTCAAAGGGACTGTTTGTGTGTGTGATTCATTTCCTTGCTTGGGGCCCTGACCTACTACCTGAATATTCAGTTGCGGTGCTCCCATACACCATGTAAATGCTTTCAAGCCAGCTTCAGTGCCCGGGGATCACTATGGGTTTGTGCTGCATAATGGATTGCAAACCAAAGGATAACCTTGTTAGAGCCTGGTACTAAAATGACGATGCCAAAGGTTTTAATTGCAACTAGAAACCAGTCCTTGAGTAATGACTCTACAGAAACTTTAGGAATTGTTGGTTGCCCGTAATTGTTTTCTGTCCAAAGCGTTTGTGAACTACTTTTCTGACAGTAGTAAAACTAAATTGACAGTAACGTGTTTGTATAAATCTAAGTACATTCATGTGCCCCCCAAAATTGAAGGATATTCCTTTTTCAGTATACACTATTAAACGATGCAAGCCAAGAATTATGTTCTGGGGCAGAGAAAGTACAAAGTAATTTCAGTTAAAAATACCAAGAGACCTAAGCATTTTAAAAGTTTTTCTTTAACATCAGATTAAGTTGATAATGAAGGAATCTTTTACTTAATATGGGAGTTCTGATTTCTCAGAAAATATGTTGGTTTTCTTTGATGGAAGAAAAAACAGTAGTTAGGAAAAATAAACCATTCGTAACTGTTTTTTGATTAGATTTTGTGCATAGGATGTGTATTTTGTATTGTGGGTAGAAATTAGTATCTGAAATTATTTGGTTTAAATGGATTTTTTAATTTTCTGATTGAACTAGTAGTTAAACGTATAAAGATGGTAGTTTAGGGGGGAGTTTAAATAGCTTTTTTTATTCTATATGCTCTTTGAGGGTGAATGCTGGACTGTCGGGCTAACAAATCAAAGTTAGTTTACATCTTTTGCTAAAACTGTCCCTGACTTACGGTTTTATATACTACTTGCAGCAAGTATGTATTTTTCCATACGCGTTCCTCACTTTCATTTGGCTTCCTTGGATTTTGGCATAACTAAAACTCTGTATGTATGATATCCAGTCCTCAGAGATAAGATTCCAACACAAAGAAAAACACCTCCCTGCAAACAGAAAGAACTGCACCCTGAAATACAGCCCATCATAAAATGCCCTCATGACATATACTTCCCGTAGCAAACAGTCTTTTTGTACATATGTAAAATCTTAGAAAAGGAATAGAAATACCGCATATGGGTTATTTTTTTAGTCTTCAGTGAGGTGATTAGGGAATTCATTCACTGTGGAAAGGTGCTGATACTGAGTGGGTGCTTGGTTGGATTATACTCCTCTCATGTAGAGAAGGTGCTTTCCAGAATGCCGTTGCAACAGCAAACAGGAGGTTTGGCTTAAGATTTTCCTTCAAGTATCATAATGATGGCCTGAGCTAGAAACAGTGGATTTAGACTGTAGAAGTTATAGCAAAACTTAATACTTGTCTTGTGTTCTCAAAGTTTTGTTTTGATCTTGACAGTCAAGTAATAAAATAAGTCTCTCTGTACTTAGGACAAGCAGCACAAGTCTGGTATCAAGAGTTATTGTATTTAACTATAAATTCATACAAATTATTAACTTTATATGTGGCTATATTTTTATAGCAGTATCAGGACAGCAAATACAAGTACAGAAAGCTTGCTTTCAGAAACTTTTGTTTTGACCTTAGCTGTCTTCTTCATTGTGGCTTTATTTAAACTGCAGATGCTTATTTCTTTAGGTTTTTTAATCTGCAAAAAGGGAATAATAAAATCATATCCTGAGTGGTGGTAAAAAGCTCAATTAATCAAAGTGGTTTGAGGTAAAAATACAACGCTATGATATGAATATGCAGATGAGGAATTTTAACACTAGGATTTACTGCAGCTAATATTTGTATCCTCTAACTAATATTTTATCTTCACCAAAATAAAATAATACTTGGGTTTTTACAAGGCTGCCAAAAGTTATACATCTCAGAATAATGTCTAAAGAAGGGTGAATTACAAATAAGCCCTTTTATAGATGGTGACAGTGAAGCAGGGGAAAGCTAAATGTTTTGGCCGGGCGAGGGAGTACTTTCAGCCACAGCAACTTTCAGTTCAGTACCTTATCCTTTGCCTTACAAAAACATTCATCTTATGTTGGATCTGGCCTTTGTTTTCACAAGCTCTAAGAGTTTATCTTCCTATATGCACTTCTGTTTCTGGGTTACGTGGATTTTTCCTCCTGTATATAGCTAGGCAGATGCTGACACTTTACATCAGTATGCCTCATTTTGGGATTAAATAATGAAGGTCCCATATGATAGAATAGTTGAAAGAAAAAAAGAAAAAAACCTCACCCCTAAAACACCACCACCCCCCACCTAACCCCCAAAACTTATAACTTATGTTATAAAAATGGTCATTACCAGAATGTCTGGTATTAAAGAATGCAGGTTCTTAGGTTGAAAACAGGCAAACTGTTTCTTACTGTGTTGTGTATAAGCACTGACATAGTTGGTCACATATTGTTTATAATTATCATAAAAAGCAATAAATATTAAAAACGTGTGTTATAGTGAAGATGAACAAGAATTAAATATTCCCGAAGTTAAGAAGATCCGTAGTCAAGGTTTGCATGTGTTTTTTATCTCTTACTGGGATATAAAAATTGCCATACCAAATAAAGGCAGTGGTCTGTCTCATTTCCTTATAGACACTATCTTTATTTACCTTCTAGCACTCCCTGCGAGGTAGATGTGCTGTTACTCCTTTTAGAAAGAGGGAAGCAGAATGCAGAGAAGGGAAGAGGCTTTAACAATGCCATGCAGGAATTCTGCATGTGGAACTGAACCCTGGTATCTTAAGTTTCGTGACTAGATTCCTCATTATGAGGTCAACCTTTTTTATTTCCTTGCTAGTCTTCTCAACCACAAGTTCCAAAATAGGCAAGCACAGTGCTTTCCATATGAGACTGATTCCATAATCTGTCTGCAGCTGGCATATGACTTGGGGAGTCACATCTGTCTCTCTCTATTTTTTAAATGCTGAATCATTACCCAGATAAATATAGAAACATGTATTTTTCAATATTCTGCTTGTCCATTGATTGCCTTAATATATTTTAGCAATACACTTTATAGGTTCATTAATTTTAATAGAAATGAAATTAAATTTTAATTAAAATGTTTTCTTTAACTGCTGTCATATGTGAAACTGGCGACATGGGAATTCTGGTTTTGACTTTTTTTTAACATTTAATTACAATTACATTATAATTCATTCTCTTGTACTTCTCTATCATTATTGTGGTCAGCTTCTATATGGAACAGTACAAGTCTTAAAGATATTTTCGACAATGTTTCTGTCCAAGAAATCAGATACATATAACATAAATCTTTTATGTGTTTCTAACTTCTTTCTAGAAGATAGATTTGGTTTCCCTGACAAACATAGTTGCTATTATGGTCTCTTTGCTCACAGGGTAAGTCAGGAATTTGGCAGTCAGGGGTTAAACTGTATTTTACAAACTTTTATGAAAAAAAAGGAAGCAGTAATACATAACATCTCAGGTTCTTTGCATTTTCTAGTTTGTATGAAGACAGATTTTAGTATTTAATATGTTTTAAAAACTGAAATTCTTTAATGCAATGCAATAAATAGTATGCTTACAGTATTGTTTATACAAAAAATACATTCCTCATTTTATGACTCAAAAGAGTTCATCTACTAAATTTAGTAGCCTGCATTTTTGTATATTTGAAGAAAAAAAGTTATTTGCAGGCCTATTTGCATTAATTTTGTCTTCAGTTCTATTCCTGGTCTTTTAAGGGAAGTGAGAGGCTCTGTTTCTGTTTCTGTCAGACCAAGGAGATAAACTTCATGTTTTGTTGGGGCGTTTAACAGAACTAAATTTTCCCTAAGAAAGAAACAGAAAAAGATACAGAAGAGTTTATAGGCAAAGTGGGGTTGAAGAAGAGATTGCTTTTATTTTAGCTGAGTTTGCTTTTATCTTCTCTTTTGGCTAAGGGCTGAGAAAGGAAATGGACTGTAAATGAGGTCCTCTTGAATATTGAATAGAGTCTAACACATATAAATTTTGAAAGTAAATACATTATTTTAAAACTGTGTTTTGTGAAAAAGAATTTGATGGCTTACAGAACTAAAGTACTCAGCTTCTCCGTGCCATTCAGAAACAAATAAGTTATATTTGGCTATTTTTCTTTTCAGACAGGTTGAATAGGGAGCGTTTTATAGTAACTTGCACAGAATGAAGTCAGTTTGGGGGGTTGGTTTTTTTTTTTTGTTAAGAAAATACTGTAGAATTTCATTGAATACATAATTCATTCAAATCCTTCCGTTCTTGCTGTAGCAAGCTTGCATTGGTTAACACTTAGGGCTTTATTCAGTTGCCCATACATACATCTCTAGTGCCATTTGAGATGCCCAAGAGTATTCTTCTTCCCTGTTGCCAGCTGCTGCTGCTGAAAGGTATCAGTTTATGCAGGTCCTCTGCCATGCCTGCACAGAGCTAACAGAGATCTTGGGACTCTGAAGGCTTCCTTAGGCTGCATTGGGCATCTGCGTTCTGACACATGAATCCTCCATAAATGTCATTTTCATGGATGTGCCCAGTCATATAAGGAGTTCCTCACATTTTGTTGGCTCCTGAATCGCTTAAAACCTCCTGTCTGTCTTTGGAGGAGGTTGTCACAGAATTGGTGGCTGCCCCTGTGTCATGCCTGAATCCAGTTCTGGGTCTGTGGGGCATTGTACTAGCTAGCTACTTGTGTTTCATTTTGTTTTCCTGTCTAGAATCTTTGAGGGGCATTTTACAAAAGGACAAACTTATCCAAACATTATTCGTTTTATTTTTTTTCCTCAAAACTCTCAGTGAACTGTGATGAAAGTATAACTTTTCTTTAGATGCCAGGAATTTATTTTAGCAACAGTGGGAACTTTCCATCATTTCCCTAGTGTTAATAGAGTCTGACTCATCATTCTCAGGGACTAGTTAAGGATTAGGTGTAATTCCTCTTTTTGGTTAAACTAAACCACAACTGAGTGGTGTACCACTTGAAGTATGTTGTTCTTATCTGGATTTTTTGCTGTTTTCACCTTTCTTCAGTGATGACCAAATGATCTGTTGTGATCACTCCTAAAACATTATGCTTTCAGATGGAAGTTATTGGTAGAAACAGCTGAAACATTTTGTAAAAATTAATTTAATAAACTTAAAAGTGCTTAAGTGCTAAAACCAAGTTTGCATATTATGCGAGGCTTCTGAAGGCGCAAAGATCAGAAAATTAGCAGTAGCTGCTAACATGGAAAAAAAGCCATGAGTGGAAAAACAGTAAACTGAAAGTCCTTTATCCTCCTTTCCAGTCCTCAGTTCTCAGTTTTGTCTGGCAAGGAAAGCAAGGAATCTGTCTGACTTTCAAATAATTACTGATGTATTACTCCATTGCAGGCTAGTAGCAAAGAGCAGCTGCGTGCTGTAGCCAGAGCCAACTTCTGCCTGTCCCATCCCCCACTTCTGACTGCCTTCTCTGGAGAAAGCTACCTCACTATTAAATAAACTAGGGCTGGGTTTCAAGGCAAAGCAAGATTTCATTAGAAAAATATTTACTCATGCATAAAGAAGCCTTTTTTTAAAAACTTCACTACTTAGGAAACGAAACAATTCTCTGGGTGATAAATAAAAGCAGATTTGTTACACTACAGTTGTAAAGCTGCCATCTTTTATGAGCCTGGGAAGAGTGACCTTATTCTTCATAAAGCTTTGTCAATTCTGCCTCCATGCAACTATTCTCTTTTTGATACATGTGAGTCATCTGGTCCATGCTAAACTGAGAGGTCTAGTGCCTAAAAAGTAAGGGAGTTAATTATAGTTGTTGACTTTTTGACAAACTACCTTTCTTTTCCCCACATTCCTTACCAGTTTTAACTGATGATTAACATTTCTCAAGAGACAAAATACCAGCACTGTGGTAAAAAAACATAGTTCTGTAAGAAATCAATACTAAACCATTTACATTTTCCTTTTACATTGAGCCTGAACCACAGCAATAAAAGGGTCTTTCAATGTCCTCATCTTCAAAAGTAGGAGTTCTCAGCAGAGTCACTGGACTGCCAAAAGTTCATGGTATCTCCACTTATCTTTACACTTAAGATGAATGTAAATCTCAATTCCTGACTACTTGCATTCAGTAAATAGCTTTTATCTGAAAAAGGGCACGAATGTGTGGAGGAGTTTTGCTCAAGTTCCTGTTTAAATAATTCACACAGTGACTCCCTGAATTCCTCCTTCATTGAGATGCTGTCTTCCTCCACTGTCATGCAGTGGTAAGTGGTTACCATGTTGTAGCCCACCATTTGGTGATGGAGGAAGGAACTCGTTCATGTCGTTGGTGGTGTATTCCGAGGTATTTTGAGATTTAAGGAGTGCAAAGGATATAGTGAAAATGTCAGTGCTACCATGGGGCACTGCACATTGCAACTCTGGGAATTCATGGCTGGTAATGTGGAATCTATGTAATTGAGCATAACAAACCTTTCACACCAAACCAGACTTTATTATGTTAAGAACTACATTGCCCATAGTTACTCTGTGTACTACTTTGTTTTGCACTTGGATGGGAGCTTGAAGCCGTACATTTATGTAATATTTATTCAAATGTTAAATGAAACAACAACCAAATCTGTAGCTTGATTGCATCTACATGGATGTGGAGTTAACGAATCATGTAATAATTTTACAGTTCAATAATCTGGAAATCTTTCCATGGAAAAATAGTTAATAAAGGGGAAAATGCCATATCCTCTTACAAAGAGAACAAAAAAAAAATCTTGAGAAAGGTGAAGAGTGTAAAATGTCTGTGTCTTAGCCTGGCAAGTGTTCTTGAAACCTGCACCCTGTTCACTGAGATTAGATGCTTGTATTGGAGGGTTTTAGTCCTTACTCGTTTAAGAAAGAGCATGCTCCTGCCCAAACCGTGATTTAATACAGCAATTGTAGCACCATCTTTTTGTCAAAGAGGATGGTGCCTGGTGTTTCAGCTGTTCGTGAAAGGGAGTGAAACAACTAAGCGGCCTATGTTATCAGAATAGGTTTCTATTTCAGCTCACATCATATGAAAGGAGCCATCTTGTGGTTGTCTCCTTTGCAAATAAAATGTTGCTGTAATGCCTTGAAAAACTGAAGGTAAAGATGCATCTATACTTCTGTGATAATTTTTCTTCTACTTGTTTAGAAATGTTACCTTTTGAGTAAAATTTAACCGTATACGTGTTTTCACTCAGAGAATTTTTTTTTCATTCTGGCAGATTTCTGATTCTACCAAATCTTCAGAATTAAAATACCACATCTATCTATTCATACAGGATTAAACTTGCTATGTTGAGTCTGTGTCCTCTACTAGTCAATCCACCCCAATATTTGCTAGTCCTCTGAGCTCTTGCTCAGAGCTCTAATCTGCACTCTAAATTCTGCTTTAAACTGCAATCAACAGCATATACTCTGAAACATGACTCTTAGTAGAACTGCTTTCTAAATAAACGCTAAGTGATTTTTACTTTTTATAATCTCCATTAAAATGTGATCCTTGGCAACTGTGTGCATTCCAGGCACAAAACTGAGGCATCCTCATCCTTTTCTCCTGGACTTCAAACTTGACTTGGAGAAAAAGCATGACTTAGAGAAACAACAATGATACATCAGACTGATTTCTTTCCCTCTTTGCTCATACACCATGACACTTACCAGTTTTAGAGTTTAATTAATCCTCACAATCCTGAGCAGATGTCAGCCAATTTCTTTTATATAGATTAGCTCACTGATGTTAGTATCAATTTAATTATGTTTAAAAAAAACCATTCCTAGTTAACCCACAAGTTATGTATAAACACAAGCCTCAGTCAGGATTTTTGAAGTTCTATATCCTTAGTAATGCTGTTCAACATTATACACAGTTGAACCTGGATAGCCATCTAGTGCAGTTGTTAACAACTGAAGGTAACATCAAGGCCAAGGATCACCATCATTTCTTGAAAGTATAGAAAAATGCTACAAATTCCATTTGATTGCTGTCTGCCTAGAATATTGATTGGAGGTAAAAATGTATGAAATCTATACCTTCTGGTAAATCCATTCACGTCTTACATCTAACAGATAAGTGAAGTCTCACTCCAGAATGTGCCATCTGAGGTTTATTCTCTTCATTGGACTTGAAGAAAAGACTGTTCTAGGAAAATGTAAATCTGAAAATGGGATTTTGAAATAAGACTAATAGTTGTTCTTGCTGGAATGGGAGGTAGAGTCTGAGAAAAGGAGAGACAGGACTAGTAATAGTTCTTACTACAGCTGATAGGGGAAGACAATGTAAAAATTTGTTTTGGGAAAGTATTTGGGCCAATGAATTAAAGTTAGACCTTATTGAATTTTCAGTCAGAAAATACCAATTAACTAGGGGAAAAATCCAACTTTTTGACTGAAAATATGTTTGAACTTTTTTTATTCATTCAGAATATGTTTTCTTTGCTTTGAAACTGGAAGTGTAACATTTAGATGAAAATCTGATTTCCTTAAAATGATGTTTTATTTCAAAATTATTAAAATAGTTCAAAATACTGAATTGTAATTTAAATGTTTTAAAATTATTAAACAAGATGCTTAATTTGATCTTCATGGTTTAAACTCTTTTAAAAAGTATTTTTAGTGAGCTTTTTGTTTTTGCAATTAAAGAAAAGACTTTAAAATTGTCTTTTTTTTTGAAATGGAAAAAATATTTCCAGTGTTGCTCTAAATAAGATCAAAAAGTCAGATGGTATCTTGGTATTTGAGGAAACAGCTTCATTGAACGAAACAACATGATTGTAGAGAACATAATCAAAGGTATCATACCGTATAAGATTTTGACATAATGTTTCTGTAAGATTATATTTGATATGATGTAGGCAACAATAATTCACAGTTGTTTCAGGCATAGTCATAGATCCTGATGTTCCATTTTAACTACTGTTCTCTATCTTGCATCTAGTAAAGGAGACACAATCTCTGTAATGAAAGAAATAGGAGAAGATTCTTGCTTAGGAAATCAGCAAAAAACAAGCGAGTGTATCTTCCCTCCAAAACTGATGCTGACAGAACAATGATTATTATTCTGAGCACTGGAATAAGGGAGACAAAATATATATGGGATTATTTTGACACAAATAATCTGCTGCTATATAGGAAAGTAAGTCTTTAAATGTGCAAGATTTTGAAAGATAATGGATTAAATGTAACAATTAGAATAACAGTGGTTTCATAGTTAACCTGCCTCATTTCTCTGTCTGTTAGGATGCAAGAAGTCTTTAAAAAAATGAGTCTGTGTGTATTTCTGAAGCAAACCACCCCAGTTGTCAAGAACCACAGCCAGACCTCTGTCTACATATTTGAGTGGGACTTGAAGCAAAATCTTACTTTTTTTAATGTGTTTCTGCAAAACCATGGATTTACTTTGTTGAAACTGAAATCAAATGTAGGTCCCAGACTGCTGTAATTGTGCAATTTCTTTGATGTTAAGAAGTGTAAAAGTCAAGAATTTTGGCAATTGTAGTATATTCTGAGGAGAATAAATCTTCATTATAAGAAACATGGAATGTAATGAAGTTAAAAGAGGATCAAATATGAGAATGGACTGCTTGGAAGAGAGTACATTTTTAAAGTATTATATTCCCTTTAATACCTAGACTTTACAAATCTGTTTAAAAGTATCAGTGTATCCTCACATAACAACAGAACTGAACTGAGTTTATTAGAATTACCTGCATTCAACTTCCAGAGATTTCCTGTTGCTAGGTGAATTTGAAGTCATCGATATGTTTTTTTTTACCCAGGTCAGCACTTCCATATTAATAAACAAGAAGTAGGGTAAGATTTTCCCTAGGTATAAATCACTGCCGTCCACTGTTTATGGAAGCTTAGAGCAGATCAGCCTTAAAGGTACCTTTGTACTTCATATAGATGTTTTTGTTCCTAGAAACTAGGATTACACTGAGTTTCTAATCAGAAATTGTTTTATTCAAAACAGTAAGGAAAGAATTTTAAACTGAATTGTGAAATAATAAAATGGAGAATCTGGAAGAGAATGTTGTAATGCCATCATCTGGAAATTCATCCAAAGAAGAAACTTTTTGTCTCCCTGCTTCTTTTTCCACTTTGGTGTATTGAATGCATGTCTAATTTGCTTGATTGAAACCTTTTGCTTCAATAGTAAACTACTGGTTTGCTAAAAATAAAATCCTTTTTGTACAGAGAGACTTTTCATACATATATGAAAGATTATGAACTCTACTTGTACCCTGAAAAGCATTCAAACATCATATGCATGGTACTGAATATACAATGTGACAGCCTGGTGGAAGTTAATCAGTGATATTTCCTGTGAATTCACCTCCAGATGAGTGTTGTCTCTTTTTGTCCTTTACTTTGGTATTATAACAAGTGAATGTTTGTTCCTTTTTCTTTTTACAAGACTTTAAATTTAATCTTGAGAAGCACAGCATGTTTTTTTACCATGTCCGGTAGACGCTAGGCATCATGTAAACCAGCTAAATGCTGCTAAAAACCTATTGAACACCCTTGGTTATTGCAGACACCAGCCTGTCCTGCACCACTGTCCTGCACCAGTGCCATCTCTTCTGTGATATCTAAGTCCAGGTTCTGATCTGATTGAAATGAGGTGAATTTTCACTGACCTTGCCAAAATAACAGAACAGCTTTAAACTGTAATACTAACTTTGTTAATTAGATTGGTGATTTTACTGGACAAATCTGTGCCAGCTGGACTGAAGAAATTACAGCCCAAATTCAGGTATGTCGTCTGTTACTGTGAAGACCTTGCCTTATGTGCAACTTCAGTAAATTATAAATCATGTTTCATAAATCATAACTTAAACAATTACTTGTTCACCCGTATTTGAGAATCAAGCAGGAATGTTTTTCACTTTTGAAAATCATAGCTCTGATTTTTTTTTTTTATGTGTGACCTTGAACTTGTGGATTCCTGCTCTCTCACCTGATGATAGCTATTCTTTAAAGGAAAAGCAGCACCGTTGCTTTTCCTCCTCTTCTAAAAGTATTTCTGCTGCCTTTTGAAGGGAACAATGTCAGTGACTACTAGAGCTCACCTCACTGGAGCTCAGATTAAAGCTTATCAATTTCAGAGGTACGTGTGGCATAAGATGTATGTGATGCTCTTTCCCCCAGCATCACTGCTGGCTAGTTCAGGCAGTCCAAATTCAGCATACTGTCTTGTTTTGAATTCCAATCTAAACAGATTTACACTGCGCCACTCTTCTGGTCTACATCCAGTTTGCTCTTGTCCAGCTGCCACTACCATGGATCAAGTGGATCCATATCCATTCTAGAGGGAGGGTAAGGAGAAAATCTGCTGTTTTAAACTGCTCACTTTGACTTGGGTTTCCCCTGCTCTCCAAGCTGCGCTATATACGAGTGATGGTACCAGACTGAGGAGTCAAGTTCATCCCTCGAACAGAAATGGCGAAGACAGCAGGAACATGGTGTTGAGAATCCCTGCCCTGCCAGTCTGTCTCATCCTTGACCAAAGACTAAAATCTTTATGATTCATTCTCAATGTCTGTGCAACCTTCAGTTTTCACTAAAAATGCTCGGAAAAAAAAAAAGGATGCATGCCACTGTTGATGTTTTTAAAGATTCTAGACTAAATGTGTTGAGGTGTGTGACCTCAGAAGTTAAAGTTATGCATGTACCATGTGTATTTGGACCCTTATCTGGGAATCTGCATGCTTTCCAAAATGGATAGGGCTTGGGATGAAAAGAGAGTATATTTAAACTTCTCAGTTTGGGGAAAAAGCTTAACTAAAAGAGGAATAAGAATTCAGAAATTCACTGGGGAATTGTGAGGATAACCAAGGATCAGGCCTATAGTGAATTTAGGAGCAAAGCTTCTGAAGGGAAATGTAACTAGGAGACAGTTTGGGAGCGGGCGCAGTGCTAGAGTCTCAAGTGAATGGGATGCCTCCTGGAAATGAGAATCAGGAAGGAAAATCCCAATGATTGTTTGAGCCTAACTTTATGTTTCTCCCCTCTAGCCACCTATTTGGGCTGTGGTGACCAAACACTAAAGAGGCCTGCCAGGGCAGGTCTTGTGTAATAAATTCCATTTTTTGAGTTTAATTCAACAGTCTAGATTTGGGACATACTTAGCTATTTCCTAGAAGCATTAGCTCAGTTTTCTTCAAGATTTCCATGGTTTTACTGCCAGGCAGGCAGTTTAACTGAGAGTAACTCAGTTTTCCCCCATGTCTTTTATTATGGGAAAACCCATAACTGTCAAGAGTTTCTATGATGCTTTACGATTTTTTCTTATAATAATGAGGTAATTCTTGCGCAATATCTGTGTTATAGTGTTACCAAGGCTTTACAGTCACTGTTATACAGATGATGTGCTGCTGGAAATGTAAATGGGAAACCCTGTCTCTCAGAACTATGTATTTATAAGAGCAGTGTGTCAAGAATAGGAGCAGTGAGGGTGCTGACTCACAAGTGGTGATGCTCACCTAGTGATGGCTGTGACATTTCCTGCTCCCAGCTGTCCTTTCCATCCCATGACATGCAGTTTTCCACCCTTGGTGCGGAGATGGTTCAGCTGCTCATGTAGCAGCTGCTGAATTTCTATAATTTGCAGCCAAGCATATTAAGGTAACCCCAAATAATTTTTGGCTTACCTTAAAACATTGGCCCCCTAACTGTAGTGCTTCAGCAGCTGTTCTCCAACCGAGACATGATTGCAACAAACCCAAAAATCTCTGGGGAAAGGTAGACAGGACTTTTATCAATGGTCCAAAAGAGTGAAGATGTTAGATGGGAAAAAAGTTCTATTGTATTCTGTGCTGAGAAGCTCAGGAGCATTTCCAGGCTCTTTGGTGTGAGTACATGCCCTTGCCTTAACCCAGCTACAGGTTCGGATGAAACCCACATCCAGGACAAGTCAGTTCTGATCATGAATCAGAACTCTTAGAGTGGGAGTCAGCTACAGATTCAGAGCTAAATTTATACGTCTGCAGAGTATATTTCTACATGTGAGGTATGTGCTTAGTGCACAAAAGATTCAGTGAATATGGTCAATGGTGCTTTGAGACCAGTTTTATAATCTTGCTGGATTATATCATCTCCTTTCACTGACCGTTCCAGGAACAACAGTCAATGAATCATACTCATCTTTCTATTTCTGTAAGTACTAATGACTCCTTGATGATCTCTGCCTCTTTTCTTCCTTTGTCGTTGTTTCTCTTTCCCATTTGTTGGTAATACTTTTCAAGTCTGTTTGGGATGCAACTGTCAGAAACTTTGTGTTCTGTTGCAGGAATCTCATGAATGTCAGTAGATTGAATAGTTTTTTCTCTACGTTATGGACTCAACTTTTAGATGTGCTGGTTTGGCACAACACCCTAAGGCTATGAGCAGAAGACAGGCAACCTGCACCATTTGATGTCCCTCCTCCCACACACAAACTGTCAAATGTCTCACTGAATCAATAAGATTTTTTTTTAAGAGTACATAATGGCTTTGCTTTTTTTTCTATCTTTCATCCACATGAAAAGGTGTCATCTTATTATTATTACTGTGCCTTTCCTTCCAGTGTTCTCTTTAAGAGCACAGCTGTTGTCTTGGGCTAAGTTATAGTGAGTCCTTTGTGGTTCACTGTATCCCTTGGTGACTTCATCTGCCATGAGATTTCCTGTATAGCCAGAGCACCTACAATTTTCTTCCAATATTCCTGTCATTTTAATACTAAAAGAATTCTCCGTAGGTCTGTGAAATGTACCCTTATGCTGAACATCATTATGTTTCCCTTCCTTTCCATGCTTTCCAGGGTTTTTCATTAGTTTGTCTTTTAAACGCTATTCTTAACAAGTGTGGCTGAGATTAAACAGAAACATTGTTCAGAGAGAAAAGGGCTTCTGGTGAAACAGATGTCACTTGCAGGACTATATATCCCCTTCCTTTGGCAACAGACACAGATTCTGGCTAACTTATCGGTGGGCATCCTGCCCTCCCAACAGATGGTCAGAAGTGCGGAGAGTGAAAAGCCCATCTATGGATGCGGAGTATGTTGAAGAGTGTATGTCTAGACACAAATGTTGAACGAGCTTTTTAGGCTGAACTTCTGTGCCTGCAGTCAATCTAGAGGAAAGGACAGCTTTTTAATAAAGGAACATTCTGCATCAACATATGGCTGCTTTGGTGTTTAGAGCAGCTGATAGTTACAGGAGGGTTGGGGAGATCATGAAGTAATCAGCATATTAGAAAAGTCATTCCATTTTTGGTTTCTTCCTATTGGGAATATCTAGTAAGAGACCAAAATACATTTCTTCTGGTTTAGCTGAGTTTCACAAAATTAGTTCAGAAAGTTGGAGAAATCTGCAGTACAGTTGCTGAGATAAACATATGTAGCCTTAGGACAGAATTTTAGCTGTGTTAGTAGAAAATTGAACTTTCTTATGGCTTTGTCATATTTGCCAACCGTAAGAATCAGAGATGTTTTTATTGTCACAAAACCATCTCACAAAATACAGAAGTTATCACATGAATGGGTGAGAACAGTTGGTGTGGCTTCTTGTAGTCATGCTTAGGAATCTGAATGGTTCTTGGTAGGTTTTTAGGGGAAAGGCAGTGACCTATGCTACTATAGCTGGGCAAGGAAGTGTGTATTGCAAGAGGATATATATATAATTAGGTCAAGACTTTTGCCCTACATTTCCCTACAGCTAGAAATGCTTGCTAATATACAGTCTGTACTTTACATGTGATCTGCCTTTGCTCATATCTGTTGAACTCTTACCCATCCGAACTTAAGAATCAAGCAGGTTTAAATCAGTTGCCTGGCACATTCAATAAAGGCATAGGAGACTGTGATAAACACTCTTATAAGCAACTTACTGGATAATATGTAGAAATTGATGGAGATTTATATGAGTCAAGACAACTCAGCTGCAGAATTTGTATGGTTTTTACATGAGTGTAAGGGAGGAGTTGACTTTAGCTTTGAAAGAAAACAGAGGTGGGGATTAATGAAGTGAGAGAGGGACAGTGTATTTTTGTGTGAGATGAGAAACTGAAGGAACCGGCTTGTTGGTTGCCGTGCCCTGAGAAGAATGTTACAGGTGCTTGCGTGCCTTGGAACATGAGCCAGTACAAAACAGAGGCAACAGTCAGTCTTCACTCTGCATCATCAGTGCAGTCACACAGCTTCTGAAGATCACCTTTTTTGTGGCAAAAGGAAATGTTCATTTTTAGGTAGTTCATGCTCTGGCAGGAATGATAGCAAATGCAACAATAATTCAGCAGCGTATGCCCCGTCCCATGGAGACTTGGCTAGAGACTGTTGGGATGGTTCGCTTACAAGTCGTAATAAACAGCTATCAGGTAGTAATTATTTTCACTCACTACCAAGACTGTTTTGGCAACCGAGAGCTGAAAAGTCGTCTGTCTCATTGTCACTCACTTGCACTTTTTGGATCCAATTCCATCCTGCTTTCACATTGATCCCCCCCTTATACTTTTTACTATAATTCCTCAGTGTTTCAAATACTGTCATTTTTTAGAGTGGCCAAAATCATATGCCCTGGGTTTTTTTCAACTTGATTCTTTATGGATGTGTTATTTGACTGCATACACATGTTTCTATAGTTGATGATTATAAGGTCAATCACCGAGTGAGCTCGCTAGCAGCGTGCATTCAGTAGCACTCCTCATTAGTTCCTTCATAACAGCACAGTTTTTTCGGTTCTTTGTACATTGTACCAGTGTAGAGTGCCCCGTGAACTCAATATAAATACCAGCTTTCTGGTATTTACCGGCCTGTTTTCTATTCTCTTTTAGCTCAGCTAAAAATGAATTTGACTGCATACTAGCTGATACACAGTTGCATGAACAACGTGAGATTTGCGTATTAATAGTATTGTATTTAAATAATGAAATTCACAATGATGTTGAATTATGGTGCTTGCTTCAGAAGTGTTTTCAAGCTCCTTGTCTTTCTAATATTTAAAGCTCATGCCACGGGTGTAAGGAAGGGGAGGACATAGCCTAACTTGCTGGGTAGAAAAGTACATCTTTGTGTTAGCGCTGTGAAAAAGTCCTAATCAGGGACCTAATCAAGAGACTGCAGAAGCAGAAGCTAAAGGCTCTCCAAGATCAACAGCTTTGGTATGGGGCTGTTTTAGAGCTGAGGCATTGTGTTTGCTATTCTGATGGAGCCCTGCATGGGGTATGAATGGGAAAATGGAAGCTACTGCCAGTTCCTGTTAATTTTTTTCTGTACGAGAGTCTGTTAGCGATTTGCGATGCACCCTGAAGTCCTACCGTCACGTGGGCTTCTTTCCTGCCCATTTTCTCTGCCATGATATTTTCACATCCCTTGCTCATCATTCTCGCCCAGCCTCTCTGCCACACCTGTGTGCTTTTCAACTGCTTTTTGCATCTGGAACAGAGTTTGTCAGATTCTGGGCAATATTTTTTCTCCCTCAGGAAATCTCTGTTTCCATACTGTGTGAAGAAATCTGGCTGCATTCCAGCCTGCTTGAAAGCGTGGCTTTGCACAGTGAAGTGTGTACACAGGAATACCGAAATGAGCGCTTAAGTAAATCTCCAGAACAAATCTACGGGAGTGTTACCTGGGTGGGGGCTGGGTGACTTATATCTCATGGTTGGGGAGTCATATTTCACAATTCTGCAATTACCTGCTACCAGATACGAGTCTATCTAGTTTTTAAGGGGTGGTTGACTTTTTATTCTTTCATATTATGCAAGAAAGGAAGAGTTGTCATCTTCATTTACTGACCTAAGTTAAATACTACCTTCATTAATAGGTAAATCCATAGGTTTAAGTTACAGAAAAATGAATCTGATAGCAATTCATACTATTGCCAAGTCATTAGAAGAAATCTCAGTACATTGATTTTTGGAAGTTACAGCACACACATCACAAGCCGCAGATGCAGGTGCACACTGAGAAATCAGATGTATATCTACCGCCTATAGGAGTGTTTGAGACACTTGGCTATAGGCCAAGTTGAGGGCAGAATTATTCATAGTTCTTGTTGAAGCCTATCGACTGTGTGACATGGGAAGCTTGAGGAGACTCTGAAGTGCTATACTTTCAACTTCGGGACAGTAGGAAAACTTATCATTTTTAAAATGTGTGGGTTCAGGTTTACATGAACTCTGCATAGAAAATAAACTGGCCACCTTTGAGTCTGAATACATGACAGCAGTGCATACAGGACCCTGCCTGTTTCCTCCACTTCGAAGCTTCTAGCTTATCAAATTATCATATAGTCATCCAGTTAGCAAACATGTCATGCCAATGAACAAATATTAATTGAATATACTTGTGCATGTTCCCATGCTTAATTCTACATACTTATCGAAGAACTGCTGGGTAAACTAGGAGATTATTGGCGTGGTTAATTTGTATTTCACATCTAATGCATAATACAGAATTTTGCGTTCTTATTTGTAAACAGAACAGTTGAGACTCAGGGTGGACTTCAGAAAGCCAACAGGTGTTGTCGTCTCATGACAGTTTGGTCTCGAGTTAGTGCTCAGGTTAGAAGATGCAGGGTTTCTAACCTTCCTGATTCTATGACAACATTGGGCATTTTTCTTAAAACTTCAGCAAAGCATTCAATGTGGTTTCCTACAACCTTCTCCTGCACAAACTGGCAAGATGCTGATTGGGTGGGTTATCTGTGAGATGGGTAGGAAACTGGCTAACAAGTCGCACTCAGAGAGTGCTGATCAATGGTTTTTACTCAGGCTGGCAGCCTGTCACAAGTGGGATCCCCCAGAGGTAGACACTGGACCCCACGCTGTTCAACATCTTCATAAATGATCTGGATGACAGGACTGAAAGTGCTCTCAACTATGTTTGCTGATGACACCAAACTGGATGGTGAGGTGGACACATCCGAAGGGAGAGCCATCTTACTGAGGGACCTGGAGAGGCTGGAAGAGTGAGCCAGCAAGAACAGTATGAAGTTTAACAAAGACAAGTGCAAAGTTCTGCACCTGGGACAGAATAACCAAGAGCCCAGTACAGGCTAGGATCTGTGTTGCTGGGGACCTGAAAGGGACCTGAGGGTCCTGGTGGACAACAGGCTGAACATGAGTCAGCAGTGTGCCGCTGCAACGACCAAGGCAAATTGGATCCTGGGCTGCATCTGCTGGGGCATGACAAGCAAAGATAGAGATGCGATCATCACACTCTGCTCAGTGCTTGTCCGGCCACATCTGGCATACTGTGTCCTGTTCTGGTCTGCACAATTCAAGAAAAACATGGACAGACTGGAGAGGGTCCAAAGGAGGGCCACAAAGATGATCAATGGGCTGGAGAACCTGCCCTATGAGGACAGACTGAAGGAGTTACATCCTTTCTGCAAGGATAAGAGAAGGCTTAGGGGGGACCTCATCACAGCATTTCAGCCACCACTTAAAGGGTGGCTACAAAGAGGACAGAGGTTCTCTCTTCACAAGGAGCCATGTGGAGAGGACAAGGGGCAACAGGTACAAGTTGGCACTGAGAGAGTTTTCATTTTGATATAAGAAAGAAATTATTTTACAGTGAGAACAATCATTCACTGGAACAACCTCCCCAGGATGGGGGCACAATCGCCATCACTGGAGGTTTTCAAGATGTGATCCAACGGAGTGCTAGGCAATCTCATCGAGGCTCCCTTTCCCCATGAAAGGTTGGGCCAGATGATTTTTCAAGGTCATTTCCAACCTGGGAAGTTCTGTATTCCATGACTGTTCAAAAACCTGCTTTCTTTTAAATCAAAGAAAAGTCTTTGCCCTAGATATTGGAGGGAAGTGCCTGAAAATGTTAAAAATAATGTGGGAGGAGCATTGGAGGGCAAATAAAGGGAGCTGAGAATGAATTACTGGAAAGTGAATCTGAAACTTTTTGCAAGCTCTTCCTCCTTATATTTGAGGAATCAATTCAGAATTTGTAAAGGCGCAGTGTTAGAAATAATGAAAAGTCTCTTTTTTCTGCAGTTTGTTATTAATGCTTATTGAGAGGATAACTGAACTGGTACACCAAGCAGATTGCTAAGTTACCCTCTAAATGTTGGAGTTTATGTTCCTTGGCACCACTAGAACTTTTTCTTAATCTTTTCAGAAATCCTTATGCATTTCCAGGCCTTCTCTCAGTTTACTTATTTTCTCCTCTATTGCATTTCTAATATTCTACCGTGTTGCTAATCATGTAATTTTAGGAATTTTTTTAAAAATTTCACATTTCTCTGGCAGCCTCAACTTCTGAATTATTAGCCTTATGAATGCATCTCAGCCTTCATTGGAAATAAAGTATCTACACATTCCACTTTCTAAGGAAATGCCTGAAAATATGACTGGAGCACACTCTAGAGGCTCAAAATCTCAACGGCAGAGAAATAACTCCAAATTTATTCATATTTCAAATCTCATGATTTTAAAGCCAATCTCATGATTTTTGTAAGCTTGTTTCATTTCTGATGAATATTTGAAGTAGGATTTGTGAATACGATGGATTTCCTTGTCTGCTGTTCCTCCAGAGAGCTATCTTTTATTACTCTTAATCTGCTGACAGGGAGCTGGGTTTTGTATGGACTGCTAAGTCTTACATCTACATCAAAGATGGATGAAACTCTGCCAATTCATAGAGATGCTGATATTATTTCTGAAGTGTTTTGCAGACTAGCAAAATTTGTCTTGGTAGGTTTCATAAAAGGCCCATGTCCTGAAAAGGACAAATGCTGCACTTCATAAATTTATTTGGAGGACCAAGACGTAAGTATATATAAATTAAAAAATTCTAAACGGGTCTGCAGATGTCAAAAGATTGTATAAAATTTAGTGTGCAACTTAAAATGAGTCACTACCCTATACGGGGGCTGTATGTTCTCTGATATTTTATGTCGTGTCACATGATTGGGAAAGTTGCATGGAGAAGAAGAAGAGCAAGCTTAATGCAAATCCTGATTGATGTGTTGCTTCAAATCATCCGAGTTTGACCATGTATCTATCCATTTCCATGTTGCAAATGTTTTTTATCTCTATAATAGTTCCAATAAAATGTGAAGCTTTTCAAGTGTAGTGAAGGATTAGTGCGTTTTTTGGACTGCTGACACTTTAGGATCATGTTTAGTGATGGGTTCACGTTACTGTCTTGAAGGATGGTGCAGATAGGGCTAAATGTCCAATTGAGTGACCTAGACAGCTGGATGTTGTCACTGTATCTGAGCAGCAGTTTGTAAAATCATTCATGCTTTTTCTAAGCTGCCAAATATGCAGCTATCAACACTGTCAAATTTTTGTTATTCTTTTCAGCTATTTATTAAATATACATGTTGCCTGCTAGGACTCTGTTGGTCATATATTATTTTATGCTGACACTCTAGAGCCTGAAAGATGAATCAAACTCAGGCATCCCTGTCTGGGTACGGAGCCCACATCCATTAATCACAAGACCTTTCTTTTTTTAAACGGCAGTTGCTGTCTCTGTTCCCACTTCTCTGGCTTGGTCATCGCTTCACTGCACAGAAAATCTGCCCTCCAGTCCTCTGTCCTACATTGGCTCTGCTGCCTATTTGAACACTTTGGGGCAGAATCAGCCATAACCTGTAGCAGCCTTCCTGGGTGCATCTTCCAGGGATGTGCAGCCCATCTGCAGAGGAGCTGGCATGGCGTGAAGATGGTTGGCACACTCTTGCTGTCAGGACCTTGCTCAAGACCTGGAGATGTGGCCAAGGCAGCTGAGGGATGTGCTGATTCAGTGTGTCCGTGCTGGGCAGGGATTTCCAAACTGTAACCTGTGAGCTAACAATTACATTTGGAACAGGTGGAGGGTTTTTTTTCTTCTTTAGCTGGTAGAGGGCTTTTACATTTTGGAAATTGTTTGAATGACTGTTTAGGCCAGTGAACTGCTATGATTGTAGTTACCAGTCCCTGGCAGAAACCACACAGCTGGAAGTCAGGGATAAAACGACAGGGAAAAAAAAATCAGGGATAAAAAATACCGAACTGGACCAAACCCAGAAGCATGTATTCCCCTTATATGATGTACCGTTAAGAACATGCCTGAGCCACTACATCAAAATAAAGCCTTTAATAATTATTAAGGGAAGGCCATGGCAACAAAAAACAGTGGGAACAAGAAGTCCAATTTTTTTTTTTTTTTCAAAGGAAGAAATGTTCCCCATATCTCTAGGGTAAACTGGACAATGCATCGAGCAGATTTGCTTTCCCTAAAAGGTATGGATCACTATATAAAAATAAAATTTTTGATTGAAAAACGACACTGGATTCTGGCTTAAAAGTTGGGAAAACCAAAGTATCTTCATTTAAAAAATCAAGGATAATTTAAAAAAACTTGTAGTGTTTTTTATTAAAAATCAGATTTCAGGGGAAATTTGTAGTTGTCAATGTCACCCTTTCCCATCAGATGGTAGTTTTAACAGTTTTACTGGTTAGTTTTTAAAAGCAGATATCAAATTTTTCTCCCAAACAAAACATCTAATTTCTAGTAAACATATTTTTAAAAAGTGGCCGAGGTGTTCATTGGCATTTAATCCTTGCTGGCATTCTGTATCCCTTAAAATCCTGAGCTTGGCCAAACTCTGGTTACAGAAGTGGTTTTGGCAGTACTAACTACTGGTTTCTATGTGCATGTAGTTAAATCCCTCTGGAAAGAAAATCTTCACATTTTCACAGTAACTACCAGTAAAGGCAAAAGATGAAGAGGAAAAAATCCACAAGGGATAAATAAAGTAAATATGAAAGAGGGAGAGAGCATCAAGCAAGAGAGAAGAAAATAATGTGCCGTTTGACTGGACTCAAGAGAGGGAAAGATCGTACTTGGGTACTTGGGCTTTGATCCTGAGCCTTCTCTTCATTTACTGATTTTGGTGCCCAGCTGGTACCGGCATTGGTGCTGGGTAAGACACCTAAGATAGTTTATATATACCATGTTACCTTCCAACTAAATAAAAGTAATTAATAGCTTTATATTATTATATATCTGTTATATACATATTAGCTATATTATAGCTAATAAGGTGGGATATTCTTAGGGAAGACATCATTCATATTTGCTTCTTTCAGTGAGTTTTCTACAACTCTATGGCTCTTATATTTTCAAAAATTGTTCCTGATTGTGCAAACACAAATAAAGGCACAGAGTAATTTCTGCTTGCGCTGTAGGCTTTATGTATGCAAACAGCGCTGCCATATATATAGCTGGAGGCTAGGGAAAAGTCGATGAGAAATGTTGCCTAAAGGGCTTGTTTCTTACCTGATATTTTTAAAACAGTATTTATTTAAATACTACTGACTGAGTCTTGAGAAGGATTATTTTTTTTTTTAATCTTGTTTTAACAGTTACAAAATTAACAGGTTTATTTAACTGTTAGTTATGCTTGGATATTTTGTAAGACCTTTATATAAACATTTTTTGATTTGCTACTATTTATTTACTCCAGATCAGCCTTCAAATACATTTTTTTTAACAGCTTGTATAGATGCCTTTGTCCTTTGCTAAAATTCAGAAGGACAATTACACTACAACAGAATTAGGAAATTCATGCAATGGCTATATTGGTTTTAGCTACTATTACACACATGTATGCACAAAATAAAAGTCAGTCCACTGCTTTAATAAAATTTGCATGTACACAGCCGTCTGAACTCTGCGGTTAAAGTTGGGGAGAGCTTTTCTCCGCCAAGAACGTGACAGGAAGCAGAAGCTGCTTCTGGCAAAGACATATAATGAAGTTAACTCCCATTCATCGAGCTCACTTACTGGTAAGGGGAGGCACTGTAAAAGTAGTGATTAAGAGACAGAGCTAAGAACATCAGTGAGCTAAGCACACTACGCTTTTGAGCTTTTATGATTTTATTAGATACATGGATGAGGACACTTCTTGAAATAGCTGAGTAAGAGAAAGAAGAAAAGATGCTGCTGGTTACCTAACATCATGCTGCGAAAGAAATCATGGAGCCTCTTGCTAACACCTGGAGGTTCATTTTTGGGCTGCTGTTTTTTGTATCTTGAAGGCTATGCTAGCAAATTGGGATTCTTCTCTTTTGTTTTGTTTCCCTGAAAATTCTTGAAGAGTAAAACAGAGCTATTCTTGGGAATGCAACCTCTCATCCTTCAAAAACATGAACAATCACTGTTATTGCTTCAGTCTTTCTGGTCATGGGTGACCAAAGAGAAATCCTGTTTTATGCCTGCGTTTTAAGACCAGAAGTGAGAGTGATGATTATTTAGTCTGACATTCTCCATAACACAGGTCAGGTCTTAAGTCATAGTCATGGAGGCTCCATTTGATAACTGGCTGCTGTCTCATCTGCTTATTCAGTACTGGGTAATAAAATGCCTTGAGCTTATTCCTATATAGTTTTTTAACGTCAAGGTGATTACTATGAATTTCGGTTAGCAAATAGCATCACAAGGAAAGATTAGCTATTTTTCTTTAAAACTCAGCGATTACTGATCTTTCATTTATAGCTGAAATTCTAGTTCAGATTGTGTTTTAGACTGTAATTTAGACTTAGTAGTATTTCTTTTTTATTCCTATGTTTGATATGTAGGAGCTTCTGTATGAAATCATTGGGCTTGAAAGGACATCAAAGTTCATCTAGTGCATCTTTCTGTTGCCAGGCAGGAACATGTGTAGATATATCACTTCTGACAGATACTTGTCTCATGTTTTCTTAAAGGTTGCTAACAATGCTAAGGTCAGAGCACCTCCCCAGAAAAGCTGCAAAGGCATTTCCCAGTGTCCAATCTGAATTTGCCTTGCTGCAGTTTAAACCTGTTCTTTCTCATTTCATGCATCACAGACATGGAAAACACATTATTTCTATCTGGTTTGCAATAGCCTTTCTATGTATTTGAAGATTTGCTTCATCTTTTCACATAGGTCATATATTTTTTGTACTGTGCTGTTGCTCCTTTCTTGCATTCTCACTTTCCCCTTGCTATTATCGGTAGCTTCATTAGCACGTGTATCCGCTACACAAATCACACACGATTTCTGAAGTCAGTACATCAATAATTTTTGCGAAAGTCATTAGAATTTAAATACTTTATTTCGGTATTTTTTTTAATACTGATTTCTGCTTTCAGCTCTCTGGTATAAAAATGCTCTCCAGCTGAAAAGCAGGTAGGTATCCCTTTCATTTGCCTCCGGTTTCGGGATATCAGACTGGACGATTTTGTGCAGGTGCCGTTCCTTCCAGGCAAACAGCTTTGCCAGCAGGGCTATATATTTTGTCCGTCAAAAAGATTTAGCTTTGAATTAGCAAGACAGCTGGTGCTACTGGCTGGCGTAGAGTTTGACTAGTCTGCCCCTAGAAGGTAGCTCTTGGTGGTGGTACTCTCCTTCCACACCCATGGTCAAACATCTGCGCTCCCTGCAAGGCAGACCTGGATCACTTCAGCTCACATAATCCCAGAGCAGAATCGGGGAGTAACATGGGTCAGAAGGGACCTCCGGAGGTCTCTAGTCCAGCCTCCATCTCCAAGCAGGGCTTCCTCTGGTTGGGTTTTGAATAACTACAAGCGTCTGGTCTGATCTCCTCTACGAGATACGTGGAGCCAGCTCTTTCCCAGGCTGAGCAAGCCCAGCTTTCTCAGCCTCTCCTTTTCTGTGGTGTGCTTCAGCCCCTGGACCATCCTTGTGGCCCTGCGCTGGACGGCTCCGGATTGTCAGCAAGTCTGTGGTACTGGGGAGCCCAGGACGGGATGTGCTACTCCAGATGTAGCCCCTAGTGTGGGAAAAATGGTGTGGCAAGAAAGAGAGGAAAAATCACTTTCCTTGGCCAGCTGCCTACACCCTAACACTGAGCGCTCGAGGCAGCAGGGGGTTAATATAGCTGAGATGAAGTTTCTGTGTGGATTTAAAACTTGGGTTCCCCTCCCCCCCTTTTACTTCAGGCTGTTTCTGTGAGTTTGCTTCCAAACAAGCAATATTTTTTGCTTAGCCCCCATACATGTAACTTTTATGTAGAGTTCGGCATCCATTTGAAAGCCTCTCTCAAACAGCCTTCTTAACTCCTGTGTGCTACCAGTGCCACACGCTTCCTGCGTCTTTAAACAGATCATGGTAACTAATGGCCATGCTGGACATGGATCCATCTGCAGGCTTGCAGCCCCTAAAGCCTTTAAAGGAATCGCTGTCTGCAGATCTAATTTTGCTCTAGAATATCTCTCTATAATATTAACCAAATATTCAAATTATTTGTAGCATTACTGCTGTCAGTGTATTAGTACCTCTCTGCCTGAGTACAAAGCTGAGGTTTAATCACACTGTGGTCAACAAACCCATCTATACTTTATTTTGGGAGCTCAACTGGCCGTTACGGAGGGGCAATTTCCATTTCATCTGAGCACATCCTGTGTGAGTGAAATACCTCAATCATGAACATATGTTACAGGAAATACAGTTGTAGTACATAGAGTTGTTTTTTTTTCTTTTGTTCTTAGACTTATGACTAAAGGGCAGTGTCAAAGTTCACAGTCCAAAAGTGAATATTTCTTGACAGTCATCCTATTTTTAGGTCCTTTAACTTGAAACAAGATTTTTATTGGCTTGAAATGGTGATTAAAGGATATATACAGATGTAATTTACAGTAAACAATGAAATGCCTTTGTTGAAGCTACATTTGCTTATGTGAGGTTCCAGTGTTTACAAAACTAGTAAAAGAACAATTTTTTGACTACAAAAAGTTGAATTCTTTCAAACTTTGTTTCTCAGTTTTTCTACATTTTTGTTCTCCTTTTGGAAAAAGAAGCTATATTATATCCAGCTTTGCAGTCCTGCAGGCATGATGTGCCATGATTGCTCTTTCTACTTTCATTGGGTTATTTTGTATATGTATATTTCAGATAGACCTATATCATTTAAGAAGTACACCCCTAAAATATACTTTAAAATAAAGCAAATAATCTGTCTTGTGCTTTGCAAATTAAAAGGTACAAACAGAGCCTTAAATAAACATGCCTTGGGCTCAAATGTTGATCTTTTTATTGTATGGAATATTAGCTGCTCCTCAAATAGTCTTGCTGGGTCTTTTTCAGGAGTAAAGTCCTTTTCCATGTGAATAAGACTATCCAATTTCGTCACCCAATATTTAATTATGTTTCATTGCTACTATAGAAGTACTGCTCTTACGGTTGTTTAGACAAAAATGTCTGTATTTATGAGGGACTGAGTACAAGCTGTGGGGTCACTGTAGGTACTCTTGCTTTAGTCAAATGTATTACAGACTGTTTTTGTGTAATGCTTAAATAAGTATATATGGTGTTGGACTACTTGATTCATAATTCATTAGAGCAACGAAGATGGTGAGGGGTCTGAAGCACAAGTCTTATGAGGAGTGGCTGAGGGAACCGGGGTTGTTTAGTCTGGAGAAACGGAGGCTCAGGAGAGCCCTTATCACTCTCTACAACCATCTGAAAGGAGGTTGCAGAGAGGGGGGAATTGACCTGTTCTGTCAAGTGGCAGGCGATAGAACAAAAGGAAATGGCTTCAAGTTGCACCAAGGGAAGTTTAGACTGGATATTAGGAAGAATTTTTTTACTGAAAAGGTCATCAGGCATTGGAACGCATTACCCAGGGCAGTGGTGGAGTCCCCATCCCTGCAGGTATTTAAGGGTCACGTAGATAAAGTGCTCAGGGACATGGTTTAGTGGTGAGCTTGTCGGTGTTAGGTTAATGATTGGACTAGACGATCTTACAGGTCTTTTTCAATCTAGGAGGTTCTGTGATTCTGTGCTTCTCACCAGTTGGAGTCTTCGAAGGCTTAAGCCTTTGAAGAAACTTGGATACTAGCTGAAAGAGCATAAATAAAGACCTCAAGTAACTGCAGAATTCATTACTTTATTATTTTCACTCCTTATTTTTCATGTATGCAAAATTTTTAGCTCTGGTCCAAACACAGTTAAATTAATAATTTGTTGCAACTTCTGTATAAACAACCTCCATTTACATCAATATTCAAAATCTGGAGAGATTCAGAACAATTTTCTCGGAACATGAATTATTTCTTCATGCATTAAAATCAAGGGGAGAGAGAGTGAGGAAGGAACATCCCTATAAAGTTCCCCTTGAAGTTCTCTCCATCGACTTTTAATTTGGGGAAAATGAAACTGGTATTCAACAGAATGAGGTAAGGAGCCTGGAAACCATGCAGTCTTCATGTATTGGTGTTTCTCTCGTCATTTTGTGCTTCCTCCGTACCCAGCTGAGTCTCTGGGTCCAGTCCCTACACGCCAGGGCAGTGCAATGGTGCACAGTGGTCTTCTATAGCAACAGAGAAGCATCCTTCCTGGAAAGATGCTAAGCGCAGATTCGGAGGGGTGCTCCCTTATCACAGCTGGTCAACGGTCCAGTTCCTTTTTTAAGGAAATAGCAGGAGTGGATGATGTCTCTGACTTTTCATTTGCCATTTCAGAACATTATGAATGACAGAAAACAGCAATGTTTGCCTTTTCTCTGGAAATCATAGAATCATAGAATCATAGAATCAGTGAGGTTGGAAGGGACCTTTAAGATCATCAAGTCCAACCATTAACCTACCCTGATAAAAACACCACCACTCCTAAACCATGTCCCTAAGCACCTCATCTACCCTTTTCTTAAACACCTCCAGGGATGGTGAATCCACCACCTCTCTGGGCAGCTTATTCCAATATATTATTATTCCAATATTTCATGTTATTCATGTTAAATTTCAATTATTCCAATATTTCATGTCTGTATGGAAGAGGTGTTCAAAAGACTTATTTTCATGTTGGTTTGAGTAAAAGGAGTGCGGTAGTACAGGCATGACAGTGGCTGATTGCATTTTTCTCCTAGCTGGGTTAGAAAACAACCCAAGCTTGAAGTTAACTGCTGAATAGCTTTAATGTCAGAAGAAGTTGAAACCGGCACAAGGGAGCCCATTTGTGAAAGATCTGCTTTCTGGTGCCTCGGTCTCCTCTGTGCCGTATCGGTTGAGTCATCTGAGCTTGAAGTCAAAGATGGAGTAGTCCCAGTGAAGGTTTGTGTCCTGTTTCTGTACTCATCCTGTACAGATTTCTGTGATCAACTCCACAGCCTGGGGAACTGCCCCCACGAAAATAGGGTGTTACCTTTTAAATGTTTTTCAGCTGCAGATTTGATAGCAGGGTTTATTCTCGTCCACAGAAGTTGCAGGTAGAAGTTGCCACAGATGAAATTTGTCTGCTGCACTGATGTCTTTTCAATAAAAGATAATGTGAGATTTCATGCTTTATGTTTAAACCAGTACTTTTCCTATGTTTTGTACTGAAATTGCACTGAAATAAAAAAAAGAGCCACAAGTGGGCTTAGATTTCTTTTTCATCACTCCTTTCTAATGTAAAGCTCCTGGTTAGTTAGGGAGAATTTACTTGAGCATGAACTTGTGTGTTTGACTTCTATATCAACAAATTAAATCATCCTGTTTTCAAGAAGTACTTGACCGGTAGACACAAATGGATATACTGAAATGTAATGATGTTAAACTAATCATTACTGGTCGGGACAGTCCTGTGAGTTTGGATGGGACAAAATAACAAGAAAACAACGTGGGTTTGAATCGCAAGGGCTACACTCAATTTCAGCCTTTTTTTTTTTTTTTTTTTTTACCACCACCCCACCATTTTTTGCAGGCTTTCTCTCATTTCCTAGTATGTATTTGGAAGGCTAAATAGCTAGCTCAAGCTATTTTGGTGGTGCTATTTCTTCCCAGTGGCATTAAGCCGTGACATTCAATCCCCAGTAGCACAGCCAAGCAGCATTTGAGGATCTCTGTGTACATGAGTTATGTCAGACATCAAAGCGGGAGGCTCACATTTAGTCTGGCCCCACCCATATTATTAAATTTAAAGATGATGTCAATGCCGTTGTGAGTTACATATCAAATCTAAATTGGTTACAAAACATTTCTGAATGTTTAAATTACCTCAGATTGCCTCAATTGGTGCGATTAGACGGTGAATGTAATTTACATGTTAAGCAGTGGAAAAATTCTCCCTTGTACTAACAAGGATACATTAAACAATGTCTCCAGCCAGTTTCCTTCCCTTAACATCCTTTGCTTCTTAAGTTATTGTTTAATACACTTCCTAATCCTAAATTAGTGCAGGTAGTACTGATTTAGTGCTATTTGGCATGGATGTAGCGATTGCACGTGTTTTTTTTCTGACCGACATGCATGATAAGAAGCTTTTCATTTCTGAACTGAACAATTGTAGACTTGTTTTGCTGCTGAACTGAATATGCAAATAATTATGAGGAAAATAGGCAATGCTCCCAGGAAAGCCTCTGGTTTCCAAGTCTAGTCCAATTAGTAAAGAAGGAAGCTTTCTTACACAGCTTTTATCATGGTCTGTTTCACTGATCAGATAGAGATTTTTAATAGAGATTGAAACTGAACACTCTCCAGATTGAAAAGTAACTAGGTATAGAGTCAATCCATTATATCAGTTACTGATTAATGTAATACAGGCTTATAAATACCATCACATCAAGTCATCACATGTAACATGCTGAAAATATCTGAAAATATCTGGAGAAATACATAGTGATCTGCAGTGCTTTGGAGGTGCCCTAGAAAACCCAAGGTAAACACTATAAAATGTATTTCACTTAATTTAAAAAGAGTTTTTATCTTGCCTATGCAATGTCTTTCCTTTTTGAAGCTATATCTGATAAGGAGCTGGAATACACCTTCTGGAAACTGGCTGAAAGATGCAGAAGCAATGACTGCAGAGCCATCTTTCAAAATATGCTTTACATGAATACAGAAACTCTCAATTGGGAGCACAGCAAACACAAACAAAGAAAAAAGAGACAAAATCTTCAGACAATCTTCAGCCCAGGGTTCTTACAATGTTTTATAATCCAGTTCTTGTGTTTAAAAGCAGGAACATCCCATTACTTTGTTGGAAACACGAGGTTTAACACAAGGGCACTGACTAACGAAAGCCTCATGTTCTCCTTACAAGGGGCATTTTTATATGGGGTAATTAATAACTTCAGCAGGATTACGCCTGAAATATGCCAGAAGAATATGGCATAGGAAAATATGGTATATGGCATATGAGGGCAGACTGTATAGATGGTTTGTTTGCTAAACAATGATGTCACCTAAGCTTGGGAATTCTAGGAAATCCAGCATATCAGTGACTCTTTATTTCTCCTTTCTAATGAGCTGGGGTGGGACTCTGTGCACACACCTTGGCTTTTATGAAGTTGTAGTTTTAGGATTCAAGGCCTCTGGAAGACCTTGTTTGGTAAGCTGCTTGTCAGACTGCACTTTGTAGTTTTATTTGGCCAAAATTAAGAGCACTGAAAGTGATAATTGCTGGAAATGGGACTATAAAAGCCAAGGAAAAATACGTGAGGCTGCGATTCTTAAATACTGGGACCTTAAAGAGAAAAAGGCAGAGGGGCTGAGCTGAATAGCCACCATCGTAATCTAACTCTGTTGGGTGGCTGCAGATCTGATCAGCAAAAAAGAGAGCAGCCAGAGGTGCCCGGAGATTCTGCATCGAAGCACAAGATTTGAGCTGCTGCTGTCTGTGTGTCCTGTCTGACAGGGCAGCGAGCAGCTTCCCCAGCTGGCTCTCCATTGTCCTCTGGTACCCAGCACCCGTGCAAACCCTTTAATCTGGGGAGGTAAAGCTCCAGGAAGC
This sequence comes from Vanellus vanellus, assembly GCF_965231255.1. NCBI lineage: Eukaryota > Metazoa > Chordata > Aves > Charadriiformes > Charadriidae > Vanellus > Vanellus vanellus. The sequence continues at coordinate 156,070,911 of NC_138905.1, read as the reverse complement.
TAGGTAAGACTTCAGCAGGGCTTGTGCTGGAAGAGTTTATTTTGTATTACTTGGTTTCTTTCAAAAGGAGCACTTGGAGAACAGCTTGCTGCTGACTGAGAGCGTCAGAAGCAAAGCTGAAGTGAACCAGTGATGTTACAAAGGTCTATAATCTAAATGGATATAATATAAATATGGGATCATGAGGGCTGGAAGGGTGTAGATGCTAACTGGAAGGCAGATGGTGACATTTATTGACTGTAACATTTATTGACAGATCATTAAAAGGCTTCTATCGCCTTGGCACTTGAATACCTGCTGCATAGGAAATAGACATTGTCAACAAATCATACTGTAGGACTAAAAATAAAAGCTCCCTCATCTCACATGATCTGCTGCAAAAATAGTCCGGAGAGCAGTTGAGAGCTTGGTCAAGCCAACAGACGTGACATGGAGCCTTTGCTGCATGCCGGGCTGGGGCTCTGGCCGGGTGCCAGAGGGAGCAGGTTCCCAAAACCATCCCCTGAGCACGCCCCGCTGTCAGTACCGGTCAGAGCAACCCCCGCACCCAACAAATAGCAAGGGTGGCCCCTTGAAGCCGGTAACGCTTGCTGTGCCATGGGGAGACACTGATTTCCCACGTTTCCAGTTTTCTAGTTTCATCACATGTACCCAGTATCGTGACTGCTTGTACAACTGTGAATAAGAATCCTCTTGCAAACCTCACCAGCTGACCCATCCCATCAAATTACCTGTCCAGTCCTCTTCCTCTTTCTTCACAACTTGCACCGGGAATAAAGTGTGGCAAAGTTATCATAAATACACTGATGGCAGAGTTGTACATTTTGTTGCTCTTGCTCAGCGCATTGAAAGACAACCTCCAGCATCTCTGTGTTCTCCTCCCCTCTCCCATCCCACGTGCTGCCCTTCCATCCTCCCATACTTCAGAAACATCTTGAAAACTGTCTGTCAACTGCCAAGGACTTTGGAGTAAAGCAGAGGACAGGCTATTCACACCAGTAGCAGGACGCTACTTCACTCTGGTAATGGCCGCGTGTTTAAAAACAAAAGAGGTATAGATCTGTAGCAAACTTTTATAGGATTGAAAAATATGACTAGAAAAGGACTCTACAAAAAGATGTCCAAGGGTCACTACGTGTGGCTTCCAACCCAATGGGCCTGTACCACAGAGAGGAGGATTTTCTTCTATTAACCTAGTTTACTAAGTGAATTTTCCATGCGGCAATGAACAAGTTTCATTAGCATTCACGCTGAGTGAGAGAATGGCTTTGACTGTGGTTCTGCTTATTTGACTTCTCTCACTAAAGCCTATCCATCATGATGAATGCTTGGCCCACTTTGATTCTGGTAGGCATAACGCAAAGTCTGCCGAGGAACGGAGCCTGGGCGAAGTCCAGTCCCTGCTACTGCAGTCAAGTCATATAATCACTTTAACCCATTTGTTATACTCCCCTCTAAAATTGGTTGGGCTGTTTGCCCCGCTATTTCTTATCAGCACTGAAGATTTTTACGGCTAGAAGAATCAAATACCTTTTTCTGATTTCCAGCATGAATTTATTCAGGACCTGTTTGTATCCCATTGTTCTCGTGCTAGTGTTGTCCTTAAGCTCAAACAGCTTCTTGCCTGTCTATCTGTGATATTTACCCACTGATGTATTTATAGACAGCCCTTCTGTCCCCTTTCTCAGGCTTTGTTTTGCCAGGGCAAACAAGCCAAGCTCCCATAAGATCACTGTCAGTCTTCTAATGACTCTGTTTCAGTGTGATTTAATTTTTTCTGGAACACGAGTGTCCAAGTCTCTGTGCTACGCTCCAAATGAGGTTTTACTAATGACTCTGTAACACTCTTTCTTACCTTTACTCTGCCCCAAATTCTTCATCAGATACATCCTAGAATCCAATTTGCCCTTTTTATGGATGGTCATGTTGGTCCTCTGTAATCAGAGCTCGTTGCAAAAGTTTTAGAGCTCGCTGTTTAAAAAATGGCACAGATTCATCAACTTCAAGGGAGCTGTGACAGCTTCCACCAGCTGGGGATCTGCATCTGATATTTCAGCTTGCAGGACACAGCTTTCTCTGCAGCTGGCCCGAAACGGTGGAGCTCACTGCCAGCTCCCCTCCCCCAAGACCTTCCCCAGGGGAACCACTGATTTGCTTCCGCCCAGCCCGCAATGTTAGAAAAGCATTTATTCCATCTCATGCTAACAAAATACAGAGCAAAACTTGGCGAGCACTAGTCATTCAGTGTGCGTGTGTTAAAAAAAATCTGAAAATCTCAGCTCCCTTTTTTTTTTTGGTTTAAATTAAAAACATTTTCAGTCATTTTAGCTATTTTGATTTCTGGCCGTTCAATTCTTGTCCTTTATTTCTTTCTCAGCCCTCATTAAAGGTGAATAAAACTTTTGAAATTACAATTAAAGTCGATTTCTTTCCATGGAGAGAGCCTACGTGTGACTGCACTGCTGCCCGTTGTCCTTCTTCATTTCTTCCTTTCTCAGGTCTATCCTTCATCTTCTATCATCTGTGATTTAGACGAAGCCCTTCGTGGCAAGGACCTGCGTTTTATATTTGTCTCTGCCTAAAGCAGAGACGCTTATTATTGGTTTCTGAAAGTATAAAGAAAGTAGCGGATCAATGCCGTTACCCTGAACTGCACTTAGAAGACAAAAGCAGTGTAGCTGTTGAATTGATGCTCTCAGGAGCCTGGAAGGAGCGCTACATTTTGGGCTATCACAGACTTGCCAGAGGACTCTGCAGATGTTTCCATCTAAAGTTCATAGCCAGGGTAAAAGCTATAAAAGCACCGATGACTGTGATGAAACTTATAACACAGAGACCTGCCTTAGTTGCCCTGCCAGATGAAGCAGAGGTTAACAAAAATTTCGACTGCTCAGACTAAGATGGCTAAGGACCTGGCAGGAGCCTGGACTCCGAGCTCAGTTAGAGCATGGTGTCAACAGGCTGCATTGGTTTAAAAGAAAGATGTGGTGACAGTATTTCTGCTTTTGAGGAGATCCTAAAGGCATTTGCCCAGGACAGCAAGTGGGCTAGAGGCATGAGAGATCCAAAATACACGTCCAGGGGGAATAAATCAGGGCGCTGAGCTCTGGGGCATCTCTCTCCCAGGTAAAAGCCCTAACCATCCTCAGGCATCCCAGTTTTCCCTCAGGCCCTGTGACAGGTGCCTGCAGCCCCCATGAAAGAAAGAGGTTTAGAAGCACCTTTTCCTTTGTTTTTTTTTTCTTTTTGGGACAGGGTTGGACATTTCTGCATACAGCACACTGCATACTGTGAACCCTGTTTGAGAGGCCCAAGTCCACTTGGCCACCCATCGTGCTGCCCCAGAGCTGAGCGCAGCAGCCCCAAGCATCACTCTGCTGTCGCCCTTTGTCACAGAATCACAGAATGGTCAGGGTTGGAAGGGACCTCTGGAGATCATCTAGTCCAACCCCCTTGCCAGAGCAGGGTCACCTACAGCAGGTTGCACAGGATGTTGTCCAGGCAGGTTTTGGATGTCTCCAGTGTGGGAGACTCCACAACCTCTCTGGGCAGCCCGTTCCAGTGCTCTGCCACCCTCAAAGTAAAGACGTTCCTCCTCACGTTTAGATGGAACTTCCTATGTTCAAGTTTGTGCCCGTTACCTCTTGTCCTATCACTGGGAACCACTGAAAAATGACTGTTCCCACCCGCCTGGCACCCTCCCTTTAAGTATTATAAGTATTGATAAGATTCCCCCTCAGTCTTCTTTTCTCTAGACTAAAAAGACCCAAGTCTCTCACCCTTTCCTCATAAGAAAGATGCTCCAATCCCCTAATCATCTTCGTAGCCTTTTGCTGGACCCTATCCAGCAGTTTCCTGTCCTTCTTGAACTGGGGAGCCCAGAACTGGACAGTGTTTGTCAAACACCCGCTCTGAGCATCCCATCTTTGTGCTTCTGCATCAGCGCTTTAGCTGCACCCTCTATGGTACTCATTTATTTATGCTCCATTGACAGGTTTCTCAGGACCAGAAATTTTGCATCTGCCCATTAAAATACTTTGCAACTAGGAAGATAATGAAGTAACTGGTTCTCTGTTGTGGTTTTTCTCTCCGTTGTCAACCTGTGCCAGTACCACGCAGCTTGTGGCTCTGCCTTCCTGTGTTCACCGTCACCACCTTCGGCGTACAGATTTTAACTGACGCCTTGAGCTGACAGGTACAGCACGCAGAGCTGGTGACACTGAACCTGCGCCAGCCGGTTTCAGCCACTGCAGAAGACTAGCCCCCCTGCAAGCCTCGAGATACTTTTGAAAGGTGGGTTTAACCAGACGTGGGAATGTATCTCTGAGTTTAATACAGACATGTCGCTTTGTTGGGGTGAGGTTTTGACTCGGAGGGATGTGAACCTCCCTAGGCTAAAACTAGAGACATAATTACGTAGAGCATGGGAATCCCAGCGTGGCATTGATCCAGTATGACCCCTATATCGCTAATTACAGACTGTCAAGGCAATTTCTGTTCAAGTCGGACCAATAGTTAATTAGCCTCCTCCCCGTTGAAATCCTGACCTTGGTTTGGCAGAGGGAAAGCAGAGAGTTGCGTATCCGGACAAAGCATCTCATCACTGCTCCGGGGGCAGGCGGATGAGATACGAACAGCTGAAAATGAAAAATGGCAAATGAGAGTCCGAAATGGAGCAGCAGCTTTCTCTACCTGCTATTTCCTTCCTCTCCGGCTCCCCCTCCTCTAAAACCTGTTGCTCAGGCTAAAAGACTAAATAAAACCTGCAGAAGTACAAACGCCTTTTGGTGACTCTCAGTTAATTTATAGTGTAGGATAGAGGAGATATCTCTACTGGTAACTTTTTTGGTCAAATTGAAAACTGGCAATTTATTCCTGCTGCTTTGTCTTTCAACCAATTGCTAATCTGTGGCAGAAATTTACCTTCTACCTCATGCCTCCCCGGTTTCCTTAGTAACTTCTCGTAAGAACATGACAAAAGCTTGGGAAAAGCCAAATAAATTGTCAACTGCTTAATCTTTATTTATGGAAAATGATGCGCTGTTCAATCTACTAGATCTCTGCCAAAGCTGGCTGACATATTTCATAGAATATTTCTTTCTCTCTTGTTCAAAAAAAAGGGTCCAGATGTTATTAAACTGAAAAAAATATCAAAATCTAAAAATCTCTTTGCTTGTGTAAAGAGATTTAAGACCTCGAAGTTACCTGAACTGACTTATGTGCTCCATATCTATCCGTTATTTATGAGAGTCAGTACCCAAATGACTTTTTCAGTTTTGCATATATTTAAAATGTTTTGCAGAAAAAGGTGGTTAAAATCATACCTCTTGATGCCTTCAGAAAGAGTTTAGATTGCTTAAATGTTATCATAATGAGTGCTTAAATAAAGATATCATCAGTTTATGATTTAGAAGCAAAAGTGGGACCAAAGTCAGGACAGAAGAGAATCAGAACAACTTTAATTGTGAAATAAAGAAGAAGGAGCGCAGATTGGCAATAATTATATGTTCCATTGTTTGTGTTACTTCAAAACTCCCACTATGGCATGGGTTCCACTTGCTGGATGGTGCAGATGCAAAATATCCATCTGTCCCTACAAGCTTGCGGTATAAACGCTCAGGACTGGGGCACGCAGGCAGAAAGGATAAAACAAGAAAGCAGCGCAGAGAGTTTGGGTAGTTCACAGTAAATACCTCGTAGGGGAAAGTCTGACAAGGAAGGGAGCCAGGAAGAGACTGGGGTGCTCCTAAATCTTTTGGGCACTTCCACTTTTTTTTTTTTTTTTCTCTAAATATTTGGAAATGGTTTCCCCACCTGTGGCAAGGTTCTTTCAAAGGTCTCCAGGCAGGCTATCCACATGGCTTTCCGATGGCAAACAATAGCCATGTTTGTGTTCTTTATAGCTAACCTAGCTCTTCTTCACAGCTATTGATGAGGAAACTCTTGCTCAAAATATATATGGAAAGGGCAAAAGGAAAGACAAAGTTTTGAACGATTAATGCTAACAAATTTGGGAAGAGGTATCACACCTCAGGCATCACAGTTTAAGAAAATCTGCTTCTATTATGGATTAGGAGGAAATTGTACATTGGAGTTAGATTATCTCATCTCAAATCCAGAGGCACCTCTGTCTTTCTGGCCCGTGGTTCGGGAGGGGACTCTGGACCAGGAGAAGAACCCACCAGAGATGCTGCTCTGGGGCTGTGGTGGTGGTGGCCATGGTGAGCCAGGCTGGAAGGACAACAAGAGAGAGGAATTCAGATTTGGCAATGACCCCTCTTAACACTGGCCTTGAAGGCAGATTTGCCCCTCGAGGGGGTCAGGTGGGGTGTGCGGGGAAGGGCCGTGGTCCATCACCTCCCCAGCACGGGTGGGTGCATCAGGGAGGCTGATGGTGGCAGAGGGGTCCTGGAGAGCCTGTGCCATGTGCCCACAAAACCAAAATGATGATTGCACGTAGGATGCTGTGCTTTCAGGAATGTGCTTTTGCCGGAACAAAAAAAAAAAAAAAAAAGAAAAGCACGGGAATGCTTTCATCGCTCCGTTCCGGGTTTGCCTTCCCGGTCCTTCGGAGAACCGACACCGGCCCCCCAGCCAGCGCCGGGCGGGAGGCGGCGGGAGGCGGTCCGGGAGCCACATGGCGAGCTGCAGGAGTGGTGGCGGGGACGGAGCGCAGCGGGACGGAGCCGGACAGCCGCCCACCCGCCCGAGTCTCCCCGGCGGGCTTCCTGACGCCCGCGAACGGCGAGCAAAACCGCAAAAAAATCCGCGTCAATGGCACCGGTCGGGCCAAAAACCCGCTGCCCGCGCTCCCGCGGGGAGGCGGTGGCGAATCGGTCGCCCTCAGCCTAGCGCTAAAGGCCCGGGGGGGGGGCTTGTTCCCGGGCCGCGGTGGCAATGAAGCTGGCCTCATTTTCCTCACAAGGTGGCCACCGCCGCCGGTGACCCCGGCGGCTCCTCCACCTCCCGCCGACCCGCGCCCCGCTGCGCGCCCGCGGAGGCGCCGTCCGCCCGCCAGGGGGCAGCCTCGGCCCGCCCCGCCGGGTGCGGGTCGGTGCCGGCGGGAGTTTTGGGGGGAGGGGGGAGTGGAGTTGGGGGGGGGGGGAGGCGCGGAGCGGTGCGCGGGTCTCCGCGGGCGCGCTGCCCCCGCGCGGCGGGGTCGGTCGGGCGCCGCTGCCAGTGATGTCATGGGGCGGCGGCGGTGGTGGCGGCGGCGGCGGCGGCGGCGGCGGCGGGGGGGGTGGAGGGAGGGGGGGCGGGGAGGAGGCGGCACTGCAGCTGCATGTGTCTGTAGCGGCGGCGGCGGCGGGGCCGGGGCGTCGTCATCTGCATTCACATGGGGGCGGCGCCGGCCTCCGCCTGAAGCCCCCGGCCGGGGGGGGGTGTGGGGGGGTGGTGGGAGAGAGACACAAAACCCACGCGAGGCGCGGGGTGCCGCGACCCCCGCCCCGCTGCCGCCATCGCCATGAATTCGGCGGAGCAGACCGTTACGTGGCTGATCGCCCTGGGCGTGCTGGAGTCGCCCAAAAAGACCATCTCCGACCCTGAGGGCTTCCTCCAGTCCTCCCTGAAGGACGGGGTGGTGCTCTGCCGCCTGCTCGACCGCCTGCTGCCGGGCACCATAGACAAAGTAAGTGGCCCCGGCACCCCCCAAACCCCTCCGCCGCCGCCGCCCCCCGCCGCCCTTTGTGCAACCGGGCCCGCCGCCGCCGTCCCCCGCCCCGCGTCGCCTCCGCCCGGGCGGGAGGGAGCGGGGTCGTCGTGTTCCCCCCTCCCCCCCGCCCGCCCCGGGCCCGAAGGGGAGGGGGAGCCCCGTTCGCGCGTGAACCCCCCCGGGGGGGGGGGGGGGGCAGCCTGGGTGGGGGGGCTTGTCCCCTTCAGGGCCGGGATTTTGCAAGTGTTTTATATTAAATAAATAAATAAATATATATATATATATATATATAAAACGTTCCGCTTTCCAGATCGAAGTGCTGGATGTGCATGGGAGAAGCTTTTATTTATTAATTATTTTTTTTGGGGGGGGGGGGGGAATGATGGTGGTGGTGGGGTGGGGTGGATGGTGGTTTATGGACCTTTTCTGGCATGGCACGAGGGGCATGAGCCGGCTGCAAACTTGTCTACGCAACTGCTGTGGAGCAGCCGGTGCCTCACCTCGCTCGCTCGGGAGGTGATTCAGCTCATCCCTTCCAGCCTCTGAAGGACACCTCAGTGTTTGGCGCTTAGTTTTCTTGAAGGCTGTTTTTTAGCGTTATTTGGGTCTTTTACTGCTTAGTAGCTGGGGAGGGGGGGCAAATAAATCTCATCCTTTTCGGGTTGAAAAAACGCATTAGAGCTCTGTTCTGTGTTGCATTTGAAGAAAACGTACTCTGTCGGGTAACTTTTATGTGTTATGTGTGTGCGTACGTAATTCCCGTCGTGGCTCAGCTGGAGGGGAGGGCTTTGGTTTTTGATACTGTGCCCCGAGACTCGTGACGGTGCTGTCGTCTCACCTGGCGCCCAACGGCGCAGCGCAGGTAACAACCCGCGTGTCGGCAAAACTTTACTTATGAGCCAGTGCGAGGTGGTGAAGATTGATGAAGGTCATCTGCTATGCTGATGGGGAAACTCCTTGCGTGAACGTAACACCGTGCTTTTCACCTTTTTGCAGTTGGCAGACCGCTCTGTGTGTTGGAGCCTGCTGGCAGTGGGCTTTTGTTACCTTTTGTGGTTCTTCTTCAAGTAGTCCGCTGACCCACAGAGTTGAAAACCAGTGCTGAGCTTGGTGGAGCACTGGACCGAGCTATCTCCCTTTAGTTCTTCAGTTGGCCACCAACTGGGGTTGTTACTGTTTTGTGTTGTACCGTAGCATGGAGGTCCTGGCCCTGGCCTGGAGTCCCACTCTCCTGGATGTGGTAGGTCATTCCTGACCCCCTAAATTCACAAGCAAGTTGGGAGCATGTGGTTATGGAAACCCTGCAGGATCCCATCGTGCTATTGATGGGCGATTGAAGTGATGAGAGTAGGGACAGTGTGTTGGTGGTGGTGTGAGCGTGGGTAACTCGGGGTCCACCGCGGTGACTGGTGGAGCTAGCTGGGACAGCTGAAGGCACTGTTGCCAGCTTTCCCTGCCACTGCTTTCCCAGAAGTGGCTGTTTGGGCAATAGAGCTGAAGAGGACGTGTGTCAACTCCTGAGGTGCTGCAGCTTCATGGCTGTGCAACGTGAGGTGCAAACTGAGGTGCAGTACACTGGGCTGTAAACTGCGGCTCCGGAGCAAGTAAATGTCCTTGCTCTGCCGTCCGGGGTGATGCGTGTGACGTGGGGCTGAGGGCAGGGACCCCCCTCAGTGTGGGGATCCCCTGCCTGGCTGCCCACCGGCTTGGGCAGACTCTGCTCGTCCCTCCTTGCCCCCAGGCTCTCTTGCCTGGTGGCACCAAGCCCGAGGAGGGTCTTTGTCAGCCTCTCCCACCGCGCTGCTTCAGGCGCCTTCTCTGGGCACCTCTCCAAGTCTTGGGCTTTGGGTCCTGAGCTTCAGGATGGAGAAGGTCTTTCCTCTTGATCCTAGTAAAACAGGGTCCTGAACTCAATTTGGGAAACGGGCTCTACTCAACAATGAAATAAATGGAAAAGCATGACGGAAGTAAGTGTTAGAGCAGCATTTCCCAACTCGCAGCGTGCTTTTCTGTGTCCGGTGTAACTAGGAGCGGCTCGGTTAGCGTGAATGAGACCCTCTCTTCTTTTCCGTGTCAGAGGAGTGAACACCTCTGATTTTGGGGCAGGGGTTCCCTTCATGGCACCCGCGCCCAGCGGGGGGTTTGCAGAGGGGCACATCTCCCTGCACCCTACCCCACCGCCAGCCTGGCCTGCAAGGAGCTGCCAGGGGGGACATTGTCACGGCCGTGGTGTTGCGGGGGCGCAGGGTTTGCAGGGGACGGTGTGCGGGTGGGGGTGGCAGCCAGGGCGGCAGGAGAGCTGGCACATCCCAGCCACCCACCTCCCCAAGTTCACCCCACGTCGAGCTGGGTGCTGGGACGGGTGGCTGCTGGAGATCTCTGCCAACCCGGTGTGTCTCCTCCGGCTTTGGCTTAGTTACAGTCTGGGGAGAAATAACCCTTTTTAAAATTTGTATTTTTTTTCTTTTTTTTTTTAGGGGCTCTTTACTTTTGTGGGGGTAACTGTACTTATTTTTGTGGGTCTTTCACATTGCGGTTTCTAGTTCGTAGATGTGTCTGAGAGACTCATGAACTCATCTTCCCTTCCAACTTTGTGAATATTCTTTTTCTATAGACTCAGAGTATGTGCCACATACTTCTTTCATGCTCTCAGCTACCATTATAAGTCTGAGCTATTCCCATAACACATTGTTTTTCTTTTTCTGTTTTTTTTTTTGTTTTGTTTTTGCTAATAAAAACATACAAAATTTACATTCTTCCCTGTATTCTGTTACTTTTTCAATGTCTTTTCTGCTACTACTGCTCATCTACATCATATATTTTTATACTGAGTGGATTTTAAATATAAGCTCTTTTATTCCTTATTTGTTCTGAGAGTTTCCAGTTCAAAGTGGACAAGTCTAAAAGATGTGAGGCTTGTCCCGCAGATGTAGACTGTTTCAGTTCTTAAAATCATTTGGGATCATAACTTTCTATAAATATCTGACATCAGCAGACACTTTGAAGACTCACAGAGCTCATTTTTCTGTAAATACAAAGTAGTAACTAAAACCAAAGAGAACATTAAAAAAATACAAATTATAAATAAGAAAGAATGTTCATCAGGGTTTTTTTAAAGATGTTTTCTAGAAAAGGCTATAAATGCATTTCTTTCTTTCAAAAACTGTTTAGAAAGAGGATTCAATGTGTGCAGGAATGTAATTATACATTTTTTGGCATATTGTGCTTTTTAAAGCCTCTGGGTACCCTGAGAATAATTAGAAGAAAATTTTTAATAAATAAAGGTTGTGTGACCATAAAAGGAATCCAGGACTTGAAGGTCAAATAACAGATTTTTCTTCAGTCGATGAAACAAATTGGTGGGTTTCGAGGCTGTTTAGTATGTTTTTCGCTGTGTATTTGTATACCATCCTTGCGCAGAATAACATACAGAGCTCCTTGTCAGGAAGTTTCGGCTGAATTTGTTTACATTACAGTCATCTATTTTGAACAACAGCAAAGGACAGATATTAAATTCACCTGATTCCAAGAACTCTGTATGAAAATACTCTGGAAAGTAATGTTATTCCAGACTGTTTCTCTCATTTTTGGGCTCCCATTTAATGTCATCATGATTCCTTTGCACTTTGAGAGAGAACATGCCAGGGTACAACAAAATAGTTGGGTTAGGCAGCATGACAGTACTGCTCAATAACCTTATCCTGAACATAGGAAAGGAACAAAAAGGAGAGCAGTTATTAAAAAAAAAAAAAGGGCAAACCAAAAAAACCCCCACAACAACAAACCCAACAGAAAACACAACAGCTTCCCCCAACCTTGACCAAACCCAGCCATGTCTTCCTTTCTTGAAGCGCAGAGGTCTGTACTAAAATGCACTGGTCAGTTGAGCTGCCCTAAAGGATAGGGGATTGCCCAGTTCAGGTCGTTTGAATGAAAAGCCGTGGTCTCAAGTGACAGGGTATCAACCCCGCTGCTGTAAAATTGAGTTACTTGGATGGCAGGGGAGAGGGTCCCCGTGGAAGCGTTGCAGTGCAGTTGTCTGCCGCTTAGATGCTTTTCCTCGCAGAGATCATTTTCCAGGCAGATTCCTCCATCGCAGACCAGTTTGACCCACTTTTGACGTTGTAAACAGAGATCGGAACTGGAGCGGGAATTTTCCTTGTCGTATGAGGCTTCGCGCTCCATTAAGTTCTGTTTGTACTTTCATTTTTGGTCAGCTGTTCGACAGAAAGCGTCATTTGGAGGACAGCCTTGTTCCGCTCAGGGAAAAGAGGGAAGACGTATCGGGAGATGCGATGCAGCAGCCATTTGGCACCCTGTGGTTGTCCCCGTCGTGTCCCCCCCGTCCCCACCTCCCATCAGGGGTTCCCGGAGGGGGCGAGAGCAGCTGGTTCAGCGCTTTGAAGCCAGGGGCCGGGGAAGCGTGCTGGGTGTGCGGCTGGGTCTCCCACGCCTTGGTCTCCCCCCCACACCTCCCTCTGTCGAACAGACCATCCCCAGCCCTTCCACCGAGCGAGAGTGGGATTAAAAGCGCCTGGGAGGCTGATCCGAAACGCAGCCGCTTCCCCTGGCTGCTCCCGCATCACCGGCGAGGGGCGAGAGGAGCCGGAGGGAGGCCAGCCCCAGGAAAAGAAATACAGCTCGCTCCGTCTGGGCTGAGATTCGGTGCGCGGCTGGAAGGAAGCTTTGTTCTTCCGCTGTGGAGGGTTGGGCACTGGTGTGGACATTAATTCGGTTATTAATTGGGATAGTATCAGGACTGATGGCAGCACAGATTAGGATCTTTCCCTAAATACCTCATATATTAGTATTCTCTTTTTAATGATGGAGGTCTGTGGCTAAACCAGGCGTCCTGAGTTGTAATTTAGCAAGAAATTAACTCTTGGTGATCCATGGGGCAAATGAATTACTGTGTATGAGCGCAAGCACTGCCAAAGAGTCAGAGTCCCGGAAAGGAGGGTTCGGGCTGCCCCGTACGGCAGCTGTCTTGCCAGCCTTGTCCTCGTGGTGGCTGTGAGCACCTTTGGCTCTGGCAAAGGGAGATTTATGTTCCCTTGTCTCTGATTTCACACAGATGTGTCAGGGCCAGATACTTCTGTCCTGTTGTGACAAGGTGTGACCTGAATGTGACGTTCCAAGTGTTGCAAAGGAAGAAGGAAGGGAAGGTGTTGGGGAGCCAGAGGTAATAACAAGTGGTGATTTTTATAGCCTGATACCTTTGCAGAGGGTGCAACGCTGGCTGTGAGCTGACTGCGGAGCCCAGGCAGAGCTCAGGAACGGTGGTGAGCATCCCACCAGTGGTGCAGGGGTTACTCCTAAGGTAGCACTTGCCAGGCGCTGGTTGCCCCTGAGCAATCTGAATTTGGGAAATTCTTCTGTCAGGATGGCTCTGCGGGGGCTATCAGGGTCTACCTGGTGGAACCGAAGGACTTTCCTGCCTTCGCTCACTGAAATCCGTCGGGAAGGTATTGCAGACGCCAGTATTATAGCAGCAGCAGAAGGTCATCACAGGACTGGACCTGGGAGGCAGGAAGCAAAATCTGCATTTTAATGTGCATGTGTTCTCTCCCCCTGGCAATAGTCCTTGTGTAGAACCTCCCAAGGAGATTACTGTGCTTCTGGCAGGAGTAATCCATGCCGGGCAGCTGCGCCTGCCATGGAGCACCGGCGTGTGTGCGTACGGATGCTGTTGCTCCAGGGTGGAAGCACTGCAAGGGCGAGCCAAGTGGCAGGGGAAAGTTATCCCAAGCGGAGTCATTAAAAGTGCCTTTTTCCTGAATATGTGCTATTCTCGTAAGTGTTGCTGTGAGCTTCGTATGGAGTTGTTCGGTCCTGTTAGGGAGTTGTCGTTGGCCGTGTTGTCGTTTGCCACGTTACTCCGTGTGAGAGCAGGGGTGCACGATGTACTGAAGGAGAATGCCCATGCTTTTCCCATCTATGCGCTGGCTCTGTAATTCTGGTGGCTGGGACGTTATCCAGAGAAACACGGTCTGCCTGTGTGCGCTTGGCAAGCAGAGAACTTGTGTCTGTGTTTGTTGTCTTTTTCCTTGAAAATCAGACCATGTTAATGCATAAGGGTCCAGACTGAATTAAAGGCATGCCGGACCCTGCGAAGAGGGGGGAAGTTAAGGAGACTGTTGGTGGTTAAATTGTTTTTGTGAGAAAATACAGAAAGATAGCGTAGTTTTGCTGGTCTTACTCTCGTTAATGCCCTTTCCGCAGTTTCTAGATATGTTCTTTCTATGTCTGTGCATAATATGGGAAACAGAAAAGGCAATTCCGTAGCCCTCAGGTGCCCTGCTGCTACCCAGCCCATCCTCCGAACTCTGCGTCTGTGTGGGGAAAAGGAAGAGCTGTGGGGGTGCCAGCAGCACGCTCCCTCTGGTTAGTACTGCGTGCTAGTGGCCGAGGGCACCGCATCGTTCAGCTGAAAATGTTTAAGATTGTAATTCAAGCCTTAGAAAAACTGGAAGCCTGAACTGAAATTTACAAATTATATATGTGTATAAGTGTATTGATGCATGTATATACACATATATATGTGCTTAAAATCTGGCTTTGAACCACTGAGGAGAATTCAATATACATCGTTCTTAAATAACATTTTGAATGAGTCGTTACCCAGTGGCTGTGATTTGAAGAGCTGGAACCTTAAAACGTTTCAAGCATGACAGGGCTTGCAAAAACACTGTGAGCTGGCAGAATGGAAGCGGCGTCAGTCTTGCACCTTGGCTGGCTGCGCTTTACTCCCTGATCCTCAGACGGTGTGACACTCCCGCGCTCTCCCCGACTTCACCGCCTGGAGCAAAGCCACCTACCTCCTCTCCGCATCTCTCGGGGTATCGCGGCTGCTGCCATCACCCACCAGTGGCACTGCAGAGTCAAGGAGAGGGGCTGCCGGCCTCGTCTGCAAGAGGTTCCTGTTGCACTGCTCCTCACCACGGACCTTTGGCACCCAGTGGGCAGCGTCCCCTTTCGGCCCGTGAAACGCCGCTCGAGTCTAAGAGCATTTCGTTCAGGTCTCCATTTTCCTGCTCCGCGGCGAGCGCCGTCGGGCGGTGTTGGCAGCCTGCCCAGGGGGGAAGGTCTCCATTGTAGGGCTTTGGTAGTCCTATGGAATATTTTCACACAGAGAGAGTGTGAAAAAGCAGTAAAAATCATATACCTCCCCCTGCCGGTGCAGCTGTGCTGACAGAGAAGTGCTTTTGTTGGCTTCGTTAATGTCACTGGGGGAAGCGGTACCGTTAGACTGGCAGAGGAATTCCCTCTCTGGCATATGTTACATCCACAGTGAGGAGCGATGCCAGCATATCTAGCAGCAGAGCTCTCCCAGTGTAAACAAACCCTGAGTGATTGGACTCCTGAAGCCTGAGCTCGCGCTGCATCACGGCGGCGGTGCTGCGCGGGAAAGGCTGCGGGCTGTACCTCAGAAGGGGTGCGAAATCCCTACCCACCCGCCTCTTTTCGCAAGGGAACGCTGGCGAATGGGGCTCCCCAAATACCGCTCTAGGTAGGTTCTCCCCCAAGTGCTGCCCGAGCGCAGCCCGCACCTGGAGCAGCACTTTGTTGGGCTTTTTCCACTGGTTGATTTCAGGGAAATACACATCTTCCTGCAGGGACCTAATGCTGGAGCGCCACAGCGTGAGGCTGGTAATACTGCATGGGCTTGGCGACAAATGGAAACTTGAGAAAGCAAAAGCAGTGTCTGGAATGTCCTGGTGTCCTTAACTTACTGTGTTTGTGTCTTACGGCTTGGTTGAATACCCCCCTCCTGGGAGTCAGTTTATAGGCTTTGATGCGGATTTGATCAGGCTCCAAGGGAAGCAACAAAAGTGCAGTACTTCCACTGCAAAGAACATACTGTTTTCCTGAATATTGTTTAATACAGGTGCAAATCTGAAAGGATGAGCTGAAACAGCTGTATCAGTTTTACAGAATAATTTTCACAGGGCAGATTAAAGGAAAAAAGTGGCTCTGGTTGTTGTGTAAGACTCAAAGAACCAGTTTATCAAGGCTGCCGCAGACCTGGCTGGCATCTTAACCAAACTGTAAATTTCCTTTGCAAACTTAGCTGAACTTTTTTGAGGTTTTTGAGGGCTATTTCCAATAAGGGACTGAAGCAGCTAAAGCAGACCATCAGCGTGCTTGAATGTAGGTCACTGTTAACGAAGGCTGGTCAGGCACACGTGCATTTCTGAACACGTGCAGGGGCAGAACTCGAAGACCTGGAGGAGTCTTCAGTCAACCAAAGTGCTTCTGGTTTGTACTGGGTTTGCATGGCAAGGTTTTGGTAGCGGGGAAGTTACAGGGGTGGCTTCTGTGAGAAGCTGCTAGAAGTTTCCCCTACGTCCAACAGAGCCCATGCCAGCTGGCTCCAAAGCAGACCTGCTGCTGGCCAAGGCTGAGCCCATCAGTGATGGCAGTAGCACCTCCGGGATAACAGATTTAAGAACGGGGGGCGAGAGGGGGGGGGAACCTGCTGTTCAACAGCAGCTGGGAGAAAGGAGTGAGAATATGTGAGAGAAACAACTCTGCAGACACCAAGGTCAGTGAAGAAGGAGAGGGAGGAGGTGCTCCAGGTGCCAGAGCAGAGATTCTCCTAAAGCTTTGTGGTGAAGACCATGGTGATGCAGTTTGCCCCTTTGGAGCCCATGGAGGTTAACAGTGGAGCAGATATTCACCTGTAGCCCGCAGAGGACCCCACGCCAGAGCATGTGGATACCTGAGGGAGGCTGTGACCCCATGGGAAGCCTGTGCTGGGGCATGCTCCTGGCAGGACTTGTGGAGAGCAGCCCACGCTGGAGCAGGTTTGCTGGCAGGACTTGTGACCCTGTGGGGGACCCACGCTGGAGCAGTCCATTTCTGAAGGACTGCATCTGTGGAAGGACTCACGTTGGAGCAGTTCATGAAGAACTGCAGCCTGTGGGAAGGACTCACGTCAGAGAAATTTGTGGAGGACTATCTCCCATGGGAGGGACCCCACGCTGGAGCAGGGGAAGAGTGTGAGGGGTCCTCCCCCCAAAGAGGGAGGAATGGCAGAGACAATGTCTGAGGAACTGACCACAACCCCATTTGCCGTCCCCCTGCGCTGCTCAGAGGGAGGAGGTAGAGAAATTAGGAGTGAGGTTGAGCCCAGGAAGAAGGGAGCAGTGGAGGGAAGGTGTTTTAAGATTTGGTTTTATTTCTCATTACCCTACTCTGATTTGATTGGCAATAAATTAAATTAATTTCCCCAAGTCGAGTCTGTTTTCCCTGTGACGGTAATTGCTGAGTGATCTCTTTGTCCTTATCTTGACCCACAAGCCTTTTGTTATATATTATCTCCCCTTTTCTGCTAAGGAGGGGAGTCACAGAGTGGCTTGGTGGGCACCGGCTTCCAGCCATGGTCAGCCTACCATGGGGTTCCAGGTGCCATAGTAGGGTGGAAGCTGAGGGAGCGTGGAGCTGTGGCTGATGAGTCGGCATGGCCCGTTGGACAGTAAAGGGAAGGGTGGTGGGATAAGGTTGTGTGGTAGAAGAATAGGGCTAAATGTGGGATTGGAGTTGCTGCTTTGGAAGGTGGCATTGTGTGGTCTGTGGGGACCACAGATGGAAGGATGGAGTACAGGGACTGGTGTGGCAAGGTAGGGTGTGCAGCAGAGGAGTGTAAGATGTGGGGTCAGCCATGCTGCTGGCTATGGAGTGAGGCAGTGGGATCTAAGAGCTGCTGCTGTGGCTGTCACTAGTAGTGGTGTCCGAGGGCAAGAGCTTTGGGAACCTCCATGCTAAATTATTTCATAAAGAGTGGGCACCTGTCATTTCTCAGAGAGGATGCACTGTTGAGTTCTTCCAAAGGACACTCAAAGGACTTTTGTAAGTCCAGGAGATGACTGGAGTTTGGGATGCTAAGCAGTTGGAAGCTCACTGTTAAAAGTCCTGAATGGGGTCAAGAATGTAGGTGCACTCTTGCTTTTGCCTTCTGCTGTGTCTTAGCTCTTGGTTAACTTGAAGGTTGGCTGTCCTCAGCATAGAAGAATTTTAGTGCATATTTTAAGGCACCTGCCTTACCCTTTGTGCTGTGTGCAGAGCCTAGGTGAATTCTTGCGTGAAGCCTGGAAATTTAAAATGTGGGCACCTTAGTGCATGGCTTGTAAGAGCTTCAGTCCTTTGCTGGATGTAGCTCTTACTGTCTGACTGCCTGCCACTGTGTTTTAAGAGCATGGGTTTCCTCATGCCAAAATACAGGTGTCTAGCACGCAGTCACTGCTGCATGGCTTATTATTGAAAAGTTTGTGGGCAGCAGGTTTTATAGGTTGAGAAAAGTCAGTATGAAAGAGCTACAGTACTGCAGAAGCAGTACGTGGTAAGGTCTGGTGCTCCATCAAGACACCTAATTTTAAAACAAAACTGCGCTTTGCTGAGAATCCTGTTCCATGTTTTAGTTTAATTATGTCATCCTGCTAACATCACCTAACACCATCAGCAAGATGTGCGATCCATGAAGTGGTTGGACTCAACTGCAGAATGCTTTTCACTTAGAGACATGGAAGATGCGACCCTTTAAAGTGCAGCTGTGACTCCTGCTGTCCTGGGAGGAGCGTGGGGCTCCATCCGCAGTCCCCTGAGCCCAGCTCTGGTCACTGATTACGGGGGGAGCGCTGCACCTGCCGTTGGTCCCTAGCAGTGGATGCTTCCCCAAGAAGCAGACTATGCCCTCCCATGTAGCTATGGAAGATGCTGCTGTGATGCCACTCTTTCTTCTCCATCCTGGAGATGGAGACAACAGAGCTGGGAGCGGTGGGGAGGAAAGGAACCTGCAGGAGTTGTGGAGTTGCTGGACAGTGAATCACCTGCAGCTTCACAGCCCAGGTTAGTGTGAGAGTGGCCTGGCTTCCTCCTTGTTATTTTTTTTTAATCTCATTTTTATCTCTGAACGCAAACCCTGGTGACAAACCCCAGCCTGCAGCACTTGTGCAGGAGGTTTTAGCCTCTGTGCCACCATGCTCTCTTGGAAGATCGGTTGGCCTTGATGTTGTGCCTTAGCCACTCAATGGAGCTGGACGCAAAACACAGCTGCTGTGGGACCAAGTGTAATCAATACGACTCTTTCATTAGCTTTGCTGCATTGTTCATTTATAGTATTTTTCCTGATTAGATTGCGGTAATGCTCTGTGTGTACAAGGTGGTCTGAAACATGGGGAGAAAACTGTTCCCTGGTGTGAGGTGGATACATTGTAAAAGCCTCCGGGCAGGATGAACAGGGTGTGGGAAAAATGATCCAACACATTGGACGAGGGCGCTGTCCTCTGTCACACCCTGTCCCTCCAGCACCTCCTGTCGGGACTGCATTCTTCTGCGATGCTCTTCACAGTGCGGGGTTGCCTCTGTGCGGGATTTTCCCCAGTATCCCTACTTGAGGGCCGAGCCTTTGAACTTCAGGCTCAGGCAGCCATACTCATGGACAGGACATTTTTAAGTGTCTGCTGGACATGCCTACTAGTTTTCAGCAACCTGTTATGTTCTCTATTAGCTTCTGCTTTCTAGTGACTGAGATAGTCTTCTTACATAGTAAGCCATGTTGTACATACTGTAAGTCGTGCTAGATAAATGATTGATTTTTTTTTTTTTTTTTAACTTATCTGTAGTAACCCTGCTGTCACTCAGTCTCTTCCTGTTGCTCTCCTGGTAGGTTCCAGTTTATATTTAAAGAGGTCATACACCTCTCTTCCTTTGACCCATTTTGTCAACTTGTTCAGCAGATAAATGCAAGTAAACAGCTAGTTTTCTATAGATACAGCTGAAGATGTCTCCTACTTTTTATTAATTTCTTGTGCTTACTCATTGCAATTAAAGGACTCTTTTTTTTTTTCTTTTAAACTCGTTATTTTATACATTCCTTGCTTATTTTCTTCATATACTTTCCCTGTCCGAATGAACTAAAGGTAGACTTGTCATTTTTTATGAGACCGCCCCGTCATGCTTTTCCTTGATGCTGCTTGTCTCCGTTTTGCCCTTTTTTATGCATTTGTTGTTGTTGATTAAAATCTTAGACTTAAACTGATCAAAACGGATGTAACATTTAGCTATGTGCCATCTATTTGTATGACACATTGTTCTCCATCTTTTCTGGATGGCAGAAGATGTACTTCACTCCTTGATAGCTGCAGTGCATCACATAAGTGTCCTCATTGTACTATCTGTGGTTTCTAGAACTACTCCCTGAGAGATTAAATCTTAATCAGAACCTGTCCCTGAACCATGAAGAAGTGGTTTAAACTGTTGCTGCTCTGTGTATTACCTTCACTTCTCTCTTTGGATTCCACTGTGGAGCCCTGGTCCCTAATTAAGAATCTGTGAGGTCTCTCTGGAATCCTTGTCTTTTCTAATTACTATTAACCTTTTTTATTTGTATTACTAGAGCACATACAGATTCCAGTTGGACACTGAGGCTTCTTTGTACTAGGAGTCGTGTAGACATATAAGAAGACAGTCCCTGTTAACGGACTAATGGTGTTAGTCTATGAAAGCAAGAGGATGAAGCAAATACTGGAGAGGAAAATATGTAACCTCTTTATTTCATTTGCTTGATGTACACGCAATCTACTTTTTATTAAGCTAAATAATTTTGGAGTATGACCCTACTTTAATTTTGTTTTGTTTATTCTTTCTCTCTCAATGTATTTGCCATCTTTCAGGCAGACTAGGATTTAACCTGCCTGTGGTCTGCTTGCATTTATGTTTTGTTATGTTTTGAATAGTCTGTGAGGCTATAAATGTGATCTACGAGAGAGAGGTCACCCTCCTGAGCTTCTTATAACTGTATGTAAAGGATGTCGTATACCACAAGTGTGATTTTAACATGGGGTTGGCCCACATAATTGCACTTAGAGATTCTGTCAGGAGTTCTGAGTTTGTTAGTCGGGTCCTGCACTGTGTTTCTCAGCCATCTGTAGAAGGCTGCCAGAATCACATTAAGATTTCACAGGTAAATAACTCAACGGTTTTGCTTCTTTTTATGGGATCATTAACACTTTAAATTTCCAGCAGGATACAAATGCTAAGATATTTTAAAATAATTCTTTACCCATACGCTTCTGTCTCCTGTTAGATAAAAATACCACTGTAGCCACAGAGCTGAGAAAACATAGTCTGCTTCTCATGCTGCCCCAGAAGTATTTTCACTTGTTTTGTGAGAGAAGAAATGGCATTTCTAAAGAGTTACTGTAACTTATTTTATTCTTCTGAGGGAAGGTGACTTTTTAAATGGGAACATGCATTGAAGTGCTGGTAGGGCTGAGGTCTTACAGATACGGCATGTTTTTTAAAATTCTAGACCTGAAAGAGGACAATTTGCAGGGTTTGGGGTTTTTTTGCTTGTTGCTTCTTTAATTGGAAGTTTTGGCCCTAGTTTAATCAGATGTCCTTCTTTACCCTTTTTTGGGGCCTATTTCCAGATATTGTGCAGTACTTTATGAGTTATGTGCAGTCTCTTATGAGGTGGTGTTACATATATGTGGGCTTCTTAAAATTACTGATTTCTGTGCTTAACACGCTGGGGACTTGGGCAATAAGGAGTATTAAAGTAGTGCACCTGATTAGGTTATGAGACAAGACGTTTGTTTCTTTTAAGAGAAATCTAGATTTACTGTGATTTCTTGTTAGAGGTTATTCTTGTTTGGGGAGCAGAAGTAATTTTAAGGTTTCTCAGAATGAAAAGAGGCCTTGGTGAAGTAGAAGCAACCAAGAAAACTGTGGGTGCAAAAAAAGAGAGGAGGAAGTCTAACATAAAGGGAGAGCGAAACCAGTTATTATGCAAATAATTTAAGAAAAAAAAAGTTACACACTGCAACTATATAATTATTGTGTAAGTATTAGGAATATGGAGAAGAGAGCATACTGGAAGCATCAACTTCCATGGAAATACTAATAGGATTCCCAGGAACCTTTTCTAACAAGGGATGTTGGCCTAATTGACTAAACTTGAGATTTCTTACTAGAATTAAGAAGTAAATTAATCAGAGAAATCAAAAAGTATAACAAGCAATATATGCAAAACCGGCAAAAAGAATCCAAGAAGGAGGGATCTCTTGATGTTTCCAGGAGGGTTCTCTGATCGCCTGTATCCTTTCCAGATTTACTGAGATCATCTTTCAGGCTGTTGTACTCACGTAGGACCTCTTTAATGTTCATTTCACATTTTTGTGTAGTAAAAGGGTTACCCTTAACCCACCGTGATTTATCATAGTACCAAACAATTTGAGGAGTTTGGAGGGGCATGTGGGGGTGTGCGTGCTTTCTTGAGGAAAGGAAAATTTTTCAGCTTATATTGCTACCAAGTTCTTTGTATTATGAAATAGTGGCTTTCATTTAAAACTCATCTGAATTTTGTGTTTAGAAAGTGGTAGTGATTTGTGGTTTAAATTTCTTTGTATCAAGTTCACCCTGTCATGCTGTTGTATTTGTTAATTTTTGTGGTATCACAGGATCAAAAATACCTTTGATACTGTATAAACATACGGGAAAGCACTACCTTGGTTTCAGCTTGATGCAATGTTAGGAGTGAACCTTATGTGAAGTTCCCAGTGCTATGGAGGTGGATTAAGCCTGTGATTTTATGTAGCCTCGACATGGCCTGTATCAGGAATAGTGTAGCCAGTAGGACAGGGAGGTGATTTTACCCCTGTACTTAGCACTGGTGAGGCCGCATCTTGAGTACTGTGCTCAGTTTTGGGCTCCTCACCACAAGAAGGACATTGAGGTGCTGGAGTGTGTGCAAAGAAGGGCAGTGAAACCGGTGAGGGGTCTGGAGCACATGTCTTATGAGGAGTGGCTGAGGGAACTGGGGTTGTTTAGTCTGGAGAAAAGGAGGCTCAGGGGAGACCTTATCACTCTACAACTACCTGAAAGGAGGTTGCAGAGAGGTGGGAATCGACCTGTTCTGTCAAGTGGCAGGCGATAGAACAAGAGGAAATGGCTTCAAGTTGTGCCAAGGGAAGTTTAAATTGGATATTAGGAAGAATTTCTTTACTGAAAAGGTCATCAGGCATTGGAATGCATGACCCAGGGCAGTGGTGGAGTCCCCATCCCTGGAGGTATTTAAGGGTCGTGTAGGTATAGTGCTCTGGGACCTGGTTTAGTGGTGGGCTTGTCAGCGTTAGGTTAATGATTGGACTAGATGATCTTACAGGTCTTTTCCAATCTAGGAGATTCTGTTTAAGAAAACTCCCTTCCAATGTGTAATCAAAGGACACGACACCATGCGTTGCCACCTTAGCTTCCAGCGACTTGCAATGCACTTCAGCGGCAGGCTTTCGCCCTTCCAACAGAGCGAGGTGTCCAGGGCTGCAGGTCAGCTTACCGCTGGGTTTGGGCAACGCTTTGTTTGCTGAACTGCTTTGTAGAAATCAATACGCGGGCACAGGGTTCAAGTTCAGCTGTGGTTAGTTAAGCTACGGCCCCGGAGCCGGTGGGGCTGGTGGCTGCTCCGTGGAAGGTCCACGCTTCACTTTCGAGGAAGAGGTTGAACCGAAGATGGGGTGG
Organism: Vanellus vanellus; assembly: GCF_965231255.1. Lineage (NCBI taxonomy): Eukaryota > Metazoa > Chordata > Aves > Charadriiformes > Charadriidae > Vanellus > Vanellus vanellus. The sequence continues at coordinate 156,047,738 of NC_138905.1, read as the reverse complement.
ATGTGGCTGCAGAGAGCACACGGCTGCGTCGCCAAAAGCTCTTTTCTCCTCAGTTCAGCCCAGGTTTTCCTCTTTGTGAAGTTTCTCTTTTTCTGGGGTAGTTTGAGGCTGCAGCTGTTTAACAAACTACAGGTAAACGAAGCTCATGAGTGCCCAACCCTAGCACCGGTAGATTATTAACTCTGGGTACTGTTTTGTTTTGTTTTGTTTTGTTTTTTCCCTACTGAGGCCTTTGGGGCATTTCTGAGATGTTTCCGTGTCAGAAAACCGATGCTTAAGGGTGAAGCGAAGCCAAAACACGGGGGCCACTGGCAGCCCCCACGCAGGGCGGGGGCCACCCGCCAGGTGGGCGTTTGGCCCAGGGCGCACCACCGCGGCCCGAGGGCGGGACGCCATCCCCTCAGACCGGCGGCCGCCCCGCCCCGCCGCCTCAAACCCGTAGTGCCACAGCGGGGTACATAGCAGTATTTTAAAAAAATAATAATAAATATATATATATATATATATATATAATTTTAAAAATCCTAAGCGGCGAGGCCTGGTGGCGCTCGCAGCGGGGCTCCCCCGCCTTCCCTCCGCCGGCCGGGCCTGCGGCTGCAGCCGGAGCGGGGCGGGGCCGGGCCGCGCCGCGCCTCCCTTCCCCTCCCCTCCCCGCCCGCCCATCCCGCGGCGGGGCAAAGCCGCCGCCGGGGCCGCGCTTGGCCGGGGTACTCCTGCCTGCCGCCCCTTTGCCCTCGCACGCCATTTCCTGTGCTCCGTGTTTACTTCCCGGTTCAACCCCTTCAGAGGGAGTGATCGGCGCCGCCGCCGCCTGCGGAGGGAGCAGGAGGTGAAGTGAGGTGCGGGGAGGGGAGCGGCGGGGAGGGGAATGGGAACGCCGTGCCGGTGCCTTACGCTCAGCCGTCCGCGTCTTCTCTTCCAGGTGTACCCGGAGCCGCGGACGGAGGGCGAGTGCCTGAGCAACATCCGCGAGTTCCTGCGGGGCTGCGGTGCCTCCCTCCGCCTGGAGGTGAGTCGGGGCCGGGGCGTGAGGGAAGAAGGGGAGGAGGGAGGGGGGTTGCCCGGCTCGATGGCCGGGGTGGGTGGCGGGGTTCTTCTGCCCTCCCGGGGCCGCTGGAGGCGGCGCTGCCCCCTCTCTTTGTGCCCGGGGACGCGGGGGCGGCTGACAAGATGGTGGCGGCCGCCCCTCCCCTGGCTGCGGGCCCGGGGGGCGGCGAGGAAGGGCCTCTGCTGCCCGATGGGTCTCCGGCGGCGGCTGCTGCTCCTCCTCCTCCTCCTCCTCCTCCTCCTCCTTCTCATCATCATCCCCGGCCGGGCCTCCATCGCCGCGGGGTGGGCTGGCTTGCTGGCGGGAGTGAGTGTAAAAGGTGGAGTACGGCGTGGACGGGGCATGCGAGGGCCTCCCTGGCCTCCCCTCACCGGGCGCTGAGGGGGAGCTGTGCCCCGTCCCTCTGTCGGGGTAACGGCGGGGAGGTGCTGCTGGGGCTCTGTGTGCCGGGGGTGTGTGTGTGTGTGTGTTTGTCCGTCTGTCCGGCTCCGGTGCGGGTAATACCTTGGCTTTTCTGTTCAAGTGGGTTTTTTGGTAATAAAGGTGTCAATCGTGTCCGATTTATTCGTGAGCCTGCTTCTGCAGTGCCCGGGTTGGCTTGTGGAAATGAAGTTGGTAACAGCCAAATGAAATACTAACTAAAGAAAACGGTAGGTGCGGTTTCTTCTGGTTCAATTTGCGTTACATAAAAGCCCAGCAAACTGCCATCTTTTCCAAACGTGCGTTCACAGGGTTGCAAATTAGGTAGTCCTATATTACCAGTATATTTAGCTATAGCAAGTACATGCTGCTGTCGAGTTTACTTGATGTGTGTGCGTGGGAAGGAACCGATGCGATTAAAAACGGGTTCCAACTTCTCTGCGTCAGAAAGTGAGGAGTATTGTAATTTCAGTTCCTAGAGGTGTTTTTTGGGGTGGAAAAAAAATGGTTTCTAGTGCTGCTGAGCTGAAATTAGTGAAGTGTTGCCTTAATTGGTTCTCAGGTTCTTACAGTACCTCTGGTCCTGCCTGTGATTTTGCCAGGCAGTAACAGAATATCATTAAAAAGACTCTGATTGCTTTCCTGAGGCCTCTAAACAGTGAAGTATCATTAGTGAAATTAATGATACTGACGGGACTTGCATTTAATCTTAGGTTCCATCATGGGCAAAGATGGAAATTAAGACAGCTTTTAGTGCTGTTCCTTGTGAAATTAGACCTTGCATTCTTGCCTGCCTTCCTCTTTGTCCACCCCCCAAATAAACAGAGAATCTGCTAGGTTTTGTTGGGAGACAAAAAACAAATTAAGTTCTAAAATATTCAGAAACCAGCTTCTGGGGTGAACTTTGCATTATTTCAAGCACTCTGGTTTGCCTTAAAGCAGCTGCCTCTCCATTTGTCTTTTCTAGGGCTGAACATGCATAAGCTAGAGAGAATTAGGGAGGGAGGCACTTCAAATCTCAATTCAGAAATAAATTGTGTATTGCAAATGTTAAAGCAAAAGGGGGAAAAAATATCATTCGTATCTCCCCCCTCCCTTTACTCACTTTCTACATCAGGTCTGTCACTAAGCTTGAATTTCTTGCAATTGTGACAGGCTGGGAATAGTCACAGCATTGCAGTTTGGTCTTTCTTTTGTAGTTGCAGAAAGCTTTTGTCAGCTCTTTTCCTCGGAGTGACAAGAAAGTGAAGAAGAATGATTAAAAGAAAAGGTAATTTTGGTCTTGCTCTCAGAACCTGAATATTTTTGGGTATAGTCAAATTGTTAACCTTGCCTCAGGGGCTTCTCAGCAAGATTGCCGGAAACTCCTTTCTTACGTGGAGGTAACTGGCTGCAGTAGCTTCCAGCTCAGCGTGTTGGAACAGGAATTACTCCCAAGCTACCAGAAGAGTGGAGAGGCTAGCAGGAAGGGGCACAAATGCCTGGGCTTATGGAGCTTCTTGTGTGTGTATTTATGGCTTGTATGTTGGCTGTTCCCTGTTGTTTTCTCATTAATTTTTCCGACCCCCTAGCTGTGTCCAAAGATGAGAGGAATGGCAACCTGGATTCAACCAGTGAGTAGCTGGCAGGGGCCTCTCGGCCATCCGCTAATCCTGGGCTCTTTCTCCTGTCTCCTTTAACAAGGTGTGAGTCAGCCCTTGTGGATCTCTGCCTTCCTCGCTGTGGGAACTGGGGAGATGCCATAGCTCTTCTGTGCAGCGTCTACGTAATGCTTCCTCAGTTGTGATCAGGTTTAGAGATGGCATTGAGCAAAGAGTGTGAAGAGCATCTCTGGAAGCGGTGAAGGGGATGTTTTCAGAGAGGGTGGATTAGCTAATTAAGAGTTAACAGTGAGTATAAATATTTGAAAAATTGCTGGATGTGTATGTGATACCTTAAATAGTAGAAACATTTAGATGATCCAGGTATCGGAGGAAGCGCTAGAGTGGTGTGGGGAGATGTGACCTTGTTCTGCCGACTAATGTGGTGCTTTTCCTAACTAGTATTCCACAATGTGGAGTTTTGCATGGCTCTAGAAGGGGTCCACTTGAGCCTGGCATTGAATCTGATTAATATGTAGTTAGATGAGGTGACTTCTCTGTGTATAATTTTGTGTGTGGTAAAAACTCGGTACTGGTTTGGTTAGCCTAGGTTCAGCATTGCACAAGCACTTTTTCCTTCCAGATCTGAACTCATCTTGGAAGTAGTAGAATTGTATTTTTACAAAACTGTGTCAGAGCTCCTTGCCTTGCTGGAGCTCTCTATGGTTCCAGCTTTGAAGACTGTGTTATGGCGTGTTTGAGAACTTGATAAACTGCTGCGGTTAATGGAAAAGTTGCACAGCAGTAGATGGCTTTCCTCTGTGGCATCCTTTTATTAGAGGACGTGATGACTCTTGTCTTCCTACCCTAAAAATAAGGGGTGGAGGTGAGAAACTTTTGTTTGGAAGTGTTCTGATGTCTGAAAGTTGTTCTTCTTATCTTCTTTCTCTTACCTCCCAGTAAGTTTGGGCTGTTAGAGACATAATAGGATATTTGGAAAAGGTATTTCAAATTCTAATGAAAAGGATTGCTGTTCCTTGAAGGAAACCAGTGGCTCCCTTCCCCTCCCCCTCCCCCCCCCAGTATTTTTTGATGTTTAAGTGTTCCAGAGCAAAAAGACTACTTAATTTGGAGCTTGCAGCAGTCCTTTGTAAGATGAAATCTGGGTTGGTAAAGCAGAGCAAGTTTCAAGAAATAACGAGAAGAATGTTCTGCAAGTAATTTTTTTTAATTATTTTTTTTAATACGTTTTTCATATGCAGATACAAAGAGCTGAGACCTGTTAATGAAAAAATGTTCCGAAGACCTCAATCAGGGACTGAATTTGCAACTCCATATTGTTTTCCCTTTTGGAAACTTAACAGTTTCTTACCAAACAGTGTTTGCTTAGAATAATTGTAGTGTTGAGTAGTTTATTCTACTTTAAAGCCTATCACTGCCTATGATGAATGTCTATGTAGATAGAAGGGACTGTAGAATAGCTGCCTACATTGTCAGTTCACAACTTACTGTGCACTTTTTCCTTAGGCAGAGGATATTTGCAATATACTGCTCTTGCCATGTTTGCTTTAAAGGCAAAAGTTTTGCTTTTGCAAAGACTAAGACAACCCACAGTTTTGTGTTTGGGTGGGAAGACATTTAACTGTACTCCTTTCAGAGAAGAATGACCCGCTTTTAAAAATAGGGTCCTAGACAGTTGTTGACCGTGATGGACTCTGTTCTAGAAGAATATGGGTGGATGTGTGTAGTTGATATGGAACTCACTGCAGATATACAGTATCTTCCACAGAAGTCTGGCAAAAGAGACAAAAGTTAAAAGGTGATGGACACAGGGCATTTGCTCCTATCTGTAGTTTTTGCTGTAATGGTTGTCTTGTATCTGTGTCATGTTACTGCAGTTTTGTTCTCTTTCGAAGGAGTTTGATCTGCCTGAATATAATACAGTCTTTCCTCATTCTTTGACCAGAGCTGCTTGACAGCTTGCAGGGCCAAAAAGAGGCCCTGGAGAAATCACTGTGTAGTTCTACAGCAGAGAAGTTTGTTTGATGAGCAGTTAAACGTAGAATAATCAGCAAAAATAGGTTAATAGAAAACAGTGTTAGTGTCTGTTGTTTAAAGGGCAGAACACTTGATACATCCTCTGAACAATAGCAAGCTCTACGTGATCAAATTCCATGAGTAGTGTCTTGCAGCATTTTTCTGCTGGCTTTCATCAAATAAAAGATCAATGCCTGCTTATCTGCAAGTATCTAATGTTACCAGGTTTCTTGAGCTCAAAAATGTTTTGTGTTTCTCACGTTTATAGTGATGGGAAACGTGGCAACTGCCTAATAGAAAAAGATAGACAAGCCATGGATCCGAGAACATTTTCTGTACCTGCCAAGAGACCCGTTTGCCTCTGGGATTCAGGATGGTCATTTTATTACAGAGGATTATTTCTACAGTAAACTAACCAAAGAATGAATAAAGCAAAGCTGGCAGTCTCATGCAGTCTAAGAAGATCCCTTGTTTGTTTATTAAATCTCTTGTATAAGAAGGATTTGCCCCTTAGATTCAGAACACTGCATGCAAATTTGGGATATTAAATCTTGAGAGCAATGAATTATATCAAGATATACAAATGTCTGTAATGCACCTCTAGCCTTGGGGAAAATCTTGTAAGGGGTGCCAATGTCATTCTGTTGGACCAGCTAATCTTTTGGGAGCAAGCTTGCACATCTGTCTTCTTCCATCACACCCACCCCAACCGTAGCAGTTCATCTATTAGGTGACACTCCTTTTCTCTGAGCTTTGCATACTTCTTTAGATCATTACGGCTACAGTCCTACTACCATTATGGCCTTGGAAAGGTATTCTGCAAGTTGGCTTTCAAAGATCTCATTGTACGAGGAAGGTGTAGAGCTGAGCTGCTAGCATAGATGGATTTAGCTGATGTCTGTTAGTGAATTAGGGATGACTAGGATTCTAGTATTGAAGAGCTTTAGGCCAATCTCATGATGATGTTACAGAAATTCAATCACCCACCTACTCCTTTCAGCCTTTGTTCACACTATTGTCTTTATTTTGTCAAGAACAATGTTTTCTTTAGGTTTGCTTTTGGTTTTATTACAACAGAATGTCTTTCTAACCCAGAAGGTGTGTTTCCGAATGCCTTCATGATTTTGTCATAAACGTTTTCCAGAATTTTGATGTTTTAAATTTACCATTCTTTACTTACAGACCACACATTGGAAGGTTTTATTTGGAGGCTGAGATCTTACTGGTAGATTTTTTTCAAAAGGGAAAAAATAAACAGAGTTACAGGACTCTTATTAAAGTTATGTCACTGTATTCCCCCCACTCCCAATTTCTTTTCTTTTTCTCATATGTTAATATGACAAGTATGAAAGTTGGTGTTCCATGCAGTTCTTTCTCAGGTCTTTTCTTTTTTGCCCATCACACATAACGGAGAAGTATAGCCTGACTTGCGTGGTTGGAAGGCTGTGTTAGCACATCTTGAAAGCTTTCTAAGACAGGAAGATGCTGTTATTGACTATTTACATTATTTTTATAGAGTGGCTTCTTTTTGTGATGTAAAGTGTTCCTGTGATGCACAAAGGAGTAGTCTAGGACTGCGATCAGGTTTCATGTGTTTACCAATTTTTTGTATTCTTGTTGAGGGTAAGCCTTTGAATACTACTTTAAGGGTGTCTTGCAAATAGAATGGTGGAAAAATAGTCTTTTTTTAAGGTCAAACCAGTTCCTCATCTCCTATACATGGTGTCATGGTAGCTGAGGAGGTGACAGAGAGAGGCAGGAACATAAAGTGTTGGATAGGGAGAAGTGATAGTATCAGAAAATTACAGTTTTATCCTGTAAAACTTGCACGTGCACGGTAGCATTTCATATCCTTGCACAGTTTCCTGCTCACTTAAACCTTCCTCTCTTCCCATGAGAATTTTTTTTGTGGTTCTGCCAAGCTGTTGCATCACCAGTGGTATTGGGCTATCGCTTCTTAACTAAAGTGCTGTGGCTTTCATTAAATAGGAAGAGTGCTTCTCCTTATTAGGGTACGTGGCATGTTCAAAAGACTTTACCTCCTCTCCCCACCCCCCCACCCCCACCCCCCAAAAAAAAGGCTAACAAATAACAGAAGTGGATTACAGGTGTGTACCTTTTTAAGGATTGCTGTAACAAATGTGGCTGGGGAATGTACTAGTATTTTTTTTTGACTACTTAAGGGCTATATTCAATATTTCCCAAGCAAAAAATAATTTGGAAAGTTTGAATTGGACCATAAATATTTTAATTCCTGCCAATTCTTTTGTATTGCATGCTGATGTCATACTTCGAACACGAATATAAGCGAATGTGCATGTACAGAGTTTGTCTGGCACGGTGAATCAGCCACAGGTGCAGATCCATTTGCTGCATGGACCATACATGAGAGTGAGTCCGGTATGTCAAAATACATCCAAAATGTTTCAGACATGTCTTGGAGGTCAGTAGGTAGAAGACAAGTTACAGTGACACACTGCACTTGGCTGTAAATGTTATCTAGTATAGATCTGTTCAGAGTAGTTCTGTGAATGAGTTGTTCTGTGGTTTGGGAGAGGCTTCAATGTAACTGCTTCATTTGTGGTGTTCATTTGGATCTTAAGAATAAAATGAACCTTCATCTAGCAATTAAAATGTATTGCACTATTAATCTAGAATGCACAGAAGATTTCAGCATTGTACTCTTATGCTCAAATATAGCAAACTGTTTTCACAAAAGGGCTTCAATGCTACTTTGATAGGAGTTAGTCATGTGAGGGAAAGCGTGGAAACCAGGAAAATTAGGAGAAAAGGGTCAGTAGAGAGGGCTGGCGGGGAGGAAGGTTTTGGGCAGAGCTTCCAGGTCCCTGAGGGGAAAAAAGGGAGAAGAGGCTGCTTGCTGACTTAGACTGTTCTCCTGACTTGTCAGAGGAGTTCTTGCTCTCTAATTTCTTTAGCCCTTGCCTGCCCTCCAGCTGTTTGGTGTAAAGTGCAGTGAGGAAGGGCTCATCTGCTGATTTTCTGAAGGCGAGAGCTGCAGGAGGAGGGACTTCTGATTAGCCCAGAGCAAGGAGCAAGCTGTGCAGGGGTGGTGGGGATGCCAGGTGTGAAGATGGCTCTTGTGAGGAGAGCAGGTGAGCTGCTCTGTCCTACCCAGCAAGAGAGCGACAGCAGGTAGGGTAGGTTGGGTGGTGAGAGAGGGCAGTGGAGATGGCATTGGGACAGTGTTGCACCTGCTATGAGGTGAGTGCTGAGCAGTAAAGTGGGTTTCAGAAAGTAGGACTGTGTACATGTTGAAGCCTGCCTGCCTCCCTGCCTTTTTCCTTCACAGAGGATGGCTATGGTTTTGTTAGTTGATGTTATGGTTTTTACAAGTGACTTGTGAAGTTGGACTTCAGAAGTCTCAGACTCCCCCCACACACTACTCTTTAATAGTTTTGAAGACTTGTAAGATTTTTTTTAGGTGGCACATATACTGAAGATAGAAATCCAGATAAAGCTTGCATTCTACAACTGCACTTGTGTATACTGAACGGAATTACCTTGTCATCAACTGGATTTCCGTGTGTGTAACAGAGGCAGAATAGAAGGTGTACCTCTGTACAGAGTGTTTTATAGGTGGTGGTATTCTGTGTGAATAAAACTTGAATACTTGCAGATCTGATGATGTAACTTTGTATGTTTTTAAAGTGTGTTTTTTGACTAATAAGGTCCTCATAGCTGAAGTGCATCCTGCAGTAAATGAGATGGCAGTGCTTGGTCTCTGCAGGAGCTTGGGGAACTTTTCTCTTCTTGTGACAACAACTGATTATGTTGCATCTCTTTGGCAAGGGGAGAACTCTAGCAGAATGGTTGCTTTGAATATTACCTAAGATGAGGACTATGCAGAAGAGAGTCCAGCTCCGCAAAACAGGCTGCTGCTTTTGTTTACTGTGATCTTGGCAGAATCTTCTTTTGATTTTTACTTGCGACTTAAGACTCAACGTAAATCACTTCAGTTATGTGAAAATGATGCAATATCAAATCTAGGTCTTCCATGACTTGCTCTGATTTCTTAAATGCTTCCAGCTTTGCAGCTGTTCCTGACTTCTGCTTGCATGTAAATGTCTTGGCATGTGTGGGAAAGGTGATATGCATTCTGCTGCGGAGAGGAGGTTTCACAGGCTTGAGTTTGCAAGATTGTGTTGATGAGAGGAGGAAAGTGCCTTGCTCATTTCCTCTAATTGAAAGGAAAAGGCATATTAGAATATGGTGAATTTTCCTTGTCCTTAAGGGGAGTTAATCTTCTCTTACCAGTTCAGCTGAATATATATCCAGATAGCTCTACCTCTCACATGTTTCAGCTTGAACCCTTTATTTCGCTGTAGATAACCATGTTTAGATGTTTCATCAGATGCTGGGCTGATCCTGTCAGTATTATTGAGAGCTGGAGCCTGCCTGTGTGGGAAGCATTGTGTTTTTTTTGACGCAGGTAGCTTTTTCCAGGTCTTTACATTTTTCTGGAAATACTGAAAAATTCTAGGTGACAGAGAAAATTGTAGTGCTGAGACGCTAAGACTCTTGTTACTGAAAATAAGCTGTGTTGCCTCAGTCTGTTGCCTACGTGCCTGATGAAGCCAGCAGGATCTAGCTGGTTGGGTAACTTGAGGGCAGGTGTGGAGGGAAACTCAGCTGTGTGGGAAGATGGTATGATGTTTCAGTAGGTGGCAGTCCTTCTCTGAATCAGTCCAGGGCAAGTGGTGAGCCTGGTGTCAGAGGGAGGCGGGAGAGAGGAAAAAAGCGAGCAAAGTCCTTCTGTCAGTGCCATCTTGTGGGCCAAACGCAAATACACGAGCCTGAGCACTGGTGGCTTGGAAGGAAGAGGGGTATCCCTTCTGGTGCAGGGTGGTCTGCCTGTGTGGTGTCCAGAGGTGGCTCTGTTCCGCTGGCAGCTTTTGCTGGGGGGAGTGGGGAGAGCCTGTCTGGGCAGCCCAGTGGCCGCCCTCTTCACTTGCCTGGGTGGGCTGACGTGGAGTGCTGCAGCCTCCCTGGGAGAAGCAGGTAGGCTGGCATTGCCCTGTCCTTTGGGGCCAGCGGGGAGGGGGTGAGGTGTTCTTGGAGTACCCTGTGCTTTTCCTGAAGGGCTGGGGTTAGAGGCTCATATTTAACAGATGAAATTGTTAATCCTTCTTCCCCCTAAACTTCAGCTGAAGTCAAAAAAATTCTTCCAGTTTTTTGACTGTTGTGTATTTCGCACAGTGTAGAGTGTTGCTTTGTTTTGTTGTCCAGTTGGCTGAACTTCTTTGAATGGAGTATTTAGAAACTATTAAGTAGCGGTTCCTTTTGAGTCTGATTTAGAAACAAAACATTAAAAACTGAGCCAAGCCCCTGCTGCAATACAAATCCTCAATGCTACTTGCTTCACCAGCCCTATGAAAGGTGGAGTGTAGTAGTGCAACTGCCTTAGGTAGTGAAATAATAAAGGAAAAAAATAGGGGAGGGGGGGAGAACCCAAAAAGAAATATGTGCTGTTACTAGCTCGTGTTCTTCCTGTTAAGGACACCTTCCTGGTAGTGCTGAGTTATATATTTTTAGTATAGATATATTTTAAAATTTTTATTCCTCTGTCCCACACTGTCTTATTTTCTACCCCCTACCCCTCATTTATTTTCCTTAAGGAGGGCATGAGAGTGGTTATCAGACTAGTGGTGGTTAGAGAGAACATGGTGATGACATGCTTAATAGTTTTTTCCAGATGTATAGTTCTTAAATATCTTGCAAAGTTCCTACCTGATCAAGTCTTCATGTGATGTCCACTCTTGCTTCACAAGAACCCCTGGGCTGTTTTACCTGATGATTTTAGGGATGATTTTACCTGATGATTAGCTGGAAGTGTCAGCAAAAGCAGTGTTTCTTGTCCTCTTAGGCTGGTACTTCTGAAAAACAAACCATGGCCCTATCTTTAATTAAATTATCCCTTCCTTTTTTCCCCATCTTCTCCCATCCCTCCAAAAAGGGGCCTTAACTGGTTTTATTCCTTCATGCAGATCACTCAGCAGGTGAATGGAAAGAGCATGTGTGAGGGGCTTTTTTCTTTTAATGGCACTTGTGGTGTTGGAAAGAATTAAATAGTCCTCAATTTTTAAGGTGACTTAGGTGTGCTGAGACTTGTCTAAATAGGAATCTGGTTTCTCTGCTGAAAGCACTAACACTTCTTTTTTTTTTTTTTTTTTTTTTTTTTTTTGGCAACAAGCTCCCCTCTGAAAAATTTTAGGAGCGGCCTATCCCAGGGCAGGGTTTGAGTGTTGGTTCAGATGTTTTTCCCGTTGCCCACCCATCTGGCAGTGATGGGGCACGGCGGAGCAGGGCTTCTGGCGTCCTGAGCAGCTTCATGCATAGCTGTGTGCTAGGAAGCTTCCTCTGAAGCCAGGCAAATTAAATCAAATTGAAATAGCACAAAAATATTTGATGGTGGGATCAGTGGTGGTTCAGTGTAACATTAACTGGTAGTGAATTTACGTGTAACAAAGGGAGACAATTTAACTGGTGGCAGCTGCCGAAAGAGGAGGTCTGCTCCCACTTTTGCTCTCCCCTGCCCTCCCATGGCCATTTCATCTCGTGCTGGTTCTCACGTGTGACAGCTGGCTGAGTTAATCCACAAAAATCCAACCTCTTCCCTACCTACCCTCTCAAAGAAGAAAAAGGGAAGGGGGGGGGGGGGGGGGAAACCCACTCCAGAAAACAGAAGTTTGTGCTTCCCCCAAGCCCACTGCTGATGGGATGGTAAGCCAGGTTGCTTCAGTGCAGAGTCTGAGTGCCAGAGTTGGTGTTAGGGACGCCTATTAGGAGTAGGACTGAATATTTCAGCAGATATCTGGATGGAATTTGAAATCCTCCTCCAACTTTCAAACAGAAGAAATTATTTTTGAGAAACCCGTTGATGGCCAATTGCTGAAGCGTCTGTCTGTGTGTGTAAGGATGGTGTGTCGTTTGGTTGGTCAGGGAGTAGGAGGGAGCTGTGGGAGCACCCTGGTTTAGATAGGTGTGAGCTGCAATGGAAACACCCTTGCCAGGCATCCACCAATTCTGACTTTCCTTACAACTCTGGCAGCAAGCATGTATTGCCCAGGTATTATTTTTACTTAATCTAGATGAGCTTATGCTGTATTTCATGTTTATTTCTAATGAAATATGAACAGAAACACCCCTTGCTTTATTTTCAAATTAACTGCCAGACTCCCAGTTAACTGTTCATTGCTTCCCTGCCAGTCTCTGGTGGGCTAGATTATTTTTTTTTTCTTCTAGTTTAACTGACCCCCTGAACTGAATCAGGGTGGATCAGTTTAGGAACTGTAGCACAAAGGACACGGCGGAGAAGGGAGGGGACCTGGACCTCCTCTTTTGGCAGCAGCAACCCAACCTAAAATAAATAGACTTTTACTCACTTTTCAGCTGGATCAGCCTATTCTTCAAATGGTTTGAGTTCATTCAGTCAGTACAAAGCAAAGAGGGAGAATTTATCACCCTCTTCCCCCCCAACTTGTTCACTTAATGAATAAAAATGAGGTTTAAGAAGACAGTTCCCAATTCTAAAAATCTGTCAGCAGAAAGTGCCTAGAAGCAGTTTGCTTTAAATCAGCAGGCACAAGTACTTCTTCCTATTTGTTAAATTAATGGGTTTTCCATGCCAAACATGTTGAAACATTTTTTTGCATGTTCTGTATATTTATTAGATACAAAGAGTGCCTTCAAAATGTACACTTTAACTGATTACCATGTTTTGTCTGAAAGCAGCCTCAGTGCAGAAATCATGATTTAGTTCATTGTTTTCTGTCACTTGATCACTTGTTCTTGTGTGTCTTAAAGCATTTAAGCGTATGGAGAAAGGGTAATCTTCCACTTTTTCTTCCTAAAGATTGATACCCAATGTTTAAGAAAGTGCTTAAATTAAAAATATGGAACAGGATGTTAATCTATACTGATCTAATCGTTATTCTAATACACCATTTAAATTCATCCACCCTACAGACTTGTGAACATCATAAAGTAAATTACAAGAAAATGCATTTTCACACCCTTTGCCTTAGGCTAGCTCTTCACCCCAGTGTCACATGAACATTTTGCAAAGGATAACTTTCATGTATAAATACAGCTAAAGTATTTTCTGTACTTGGCAGTGAAACTGAAAGAGCAGTTCTTCATTGTTAAGATACAAAGTTGTTGTAATTAGCTGACTTTGATATTGTAAACTGGTGATAGTTAAATTGACCACATCTAGGTATTATTTATGGCCTAAGTTAATTAGTTGGCTTAGAGGGCTCTGCAGTTTTGAAGATTCCTGTCAGCTTGTTGATTTTTCCTGCCTGTACTTGCTTATTAAGATGGCTTATCTTTTAATATTTTGTTAATACTGTTTGCTAGAAGTGTCTAATTTTCAAATGTCAGTATATAATTCAGAATTAAGTGAAAGATTGTCATTTTATTTATAGCTGTTATCAGCAAATGCAGAAGAAAATGTAGATGTGCCTTTAGAGCAGTCCAAAACCCTCAGATGTCGGGGAAGTACTCTTTGAGATAGAAATGAGAAATACTGTAACTTAAAATAGTGTGGTCCATTTTTCCTAACTGACACACTCAAAAGCATGTAATTTGGGCTTCTTTTGCACAGATGTAAATAAATCAGTTTTTCTATTAATTTAGCTTAAAAGTAGGTAAGTGGGGTACTTATCTTTGTCTGTATTGTAAAAGCTTTTCAGGACTGGAACAACTAACTGTTGCATACTATGCTTTCCTGAAATCCATTTCTGCTGTGGATGCTACTAGAGGAAAATTGTTATGCCAAAACAAAAAAGCTTTATTGGCCCCCCTCTCTATGTGCATTGTGATAATAGGTTTTCTGTAGGAACCTTGCCTAGTTTCAGCTGGAAAGCTGTTCAGTGCTCCTCCTTTGTTCATTGGATGGTCTCAGGCTTTTCTTGGATATGATTTAAGTCTCAGTTTGGAGGCAGAATTACTGGCTTCTGCATGGATGTTCTGTGGTGTGTTACACAGTAGTGTCAGATACGTACAAACTTTTTGTTTGTTTGGTTTTAAGACCATTTATGAGGGAGGGGTATTATCCCTATTCCACAGAGCTTGAGCTGCAGGCCAAAGTGTCTACAGTTTGACCCAGCTCCCATGGATCTCATTTGCAGCTGTGAGTGCTAAACATGAGGCAGAGCCAGGCTGTGGTCCTAGGGTAGCTTAAACCCATTGCGGCAGCACAGCAGCAGCGGCCCGTGCTATTGCTTGTGTATTCCTTGTCCTTCCCTTTTCTAGCACGGGTGCTTGGCAGACTCTGAGGTGAGGTGGTGCAGGAAGATGGGTGGTAGAAGTAATGCTACTAACCTGCTCTCTTTCCTGATGGATTGGCTCGCTGTGGGGGTTAGGGAGTAGCTGAAGCTGGCATGAAGTGGGGGGGATAGCTGCAGTGCTGCCTCAAGTTCATTTAAACTCTTGTTTAGCTCAAAGCCTGGATGTCTGAACAGCTGAGGAGGCAAACGATGAATCAACTCAAATGAGATGGCTTTTTTTTGTAGCAATGTTGTGGCAGATAGAGGGAATTAATTTCTCTGCTGTAGCTGTCAGCTGGCTTCACCATGAGACACGCAGTTTGCTGGCTTCTTACCATGCCTTCCGATATCTGCAGTAAATGACATGGGCATCTAAAGAAGTAGATTTTGTGAGCTTGTGGCTCAGTGGCGATACTAGTTTACCACTTCCCATCACTGCACCTGCCTCCTTGTTTTTCAAATTCAGTTCATCTTGGAGCTAAATTGCAAACTGGGACCATTTTCTGAAGGTGCTTTTAATGCAGGTAAGTGAAATGATTTGCCTAAGTAACGTATAGAACGTGGTGGGTAGGATGACGTCCTGTATGGGAGAGATTTAGGGCTTGGGAAAATGCCCTTAAAGACAAATTGTTTTTTTTTTTTAAGACTTCCTGATTGACCCTTTGACCAGCCTTGTCCTACTGAATGGGGACAGGGATCTTGAGGGAAATGTTAATAGTTGATTATTGTACAGTGAATATGCAGATCATCGTTAGGTGATCCTTGATTTAATAAAAGGAGGGGAGAGGGGAGGAAGCGCTCACTGTAGCAGCATGCAGATGTGTGGGAGCAGAACTGTCGTGTTTCCTGCTCAGCCTCTGCACCTGAACTGGCAGTGTGTCTGCTAGCGGTGGTAAGCTCATGTTTCTTCTTTGTGCCAAGCTGGGAAGAGATTGGCATCTTCTCAGCTGCTGCATTTTCTAAGTATTTGTTGATAGTGGAGGGGTGACATGACTTGGCTTCTACACCAAGCTCTTGACAACTGTTTCTGTTTCTCCTCTCCCATTCTCCCTTTCTTGTTGGCTTTGTTTTCCCACTTGGGTTTTGAGTCCTGATCTTCCTTTCTGCGTGTTTCCACAAGTGGTTTGCCTTGCTGTTTCCTCTCTCCTGTTATTCCTAGCCTAGCATCAGCTGTCTAGCCCTCATCTCTGAGGTCTCTGAGACAAGTAAGTCAGTGTCATCTCTGCTGAAGGAGAAAGGTCTTTTTCTCTCTGTTCCTGCTACTTACTGTGTAACAGTTCTGGTGCTGGTCAGGCCCCTGAAACAGCAGAGAACTATTCCAGCAAAAAAACTGGATTGTGTTAGCTTTTAGCCGATTCAGTTTGTTACGGTGAAGGGAGTGATGGGTTCAAAAACTGGTGGGATAGGGAGGGTTCAACTTTGTAGCTTAGAGGGTGGTTAGGGAGTAGGGGGATTTCCAAAGGTTGCAGTTCTTTGTAACACTATCTTTTCCCTTCAGTTGCTTTCAGCTCTGTCTCCTGGACCGTAGCTATAGTTAGTTATGGAGGGTTCCTTTTATAGTCAACAACAGAAGCCTCTCCAGAGAATGACCTATCATGGATGGGATGCATGTCCCTCTAGGGATATAGAAGGAGACAGCATGTACCCAGACATCTGAAAAACAGTTTCCTAAAATTAGGTGAAACTTAGTCTTGGTGATATCATTCTTCTACTTCCCCCTTCTCCATTCTGGATTTAGCTTTTGTTTCATGGCATTTGAATTGGGCAGTTGCTTTCATCTGAACTGTGTTGAGGCCTCTAGGTTCTGTTCTGTGCTTTGCAAGTAGATTCCTCTCTGAATCTCTTGACGTGCTCATTCTGTCCTAAGCGTGTGTATAAACTAGTTTTAAAAAGAAATTAATAAAACAAAGCCAAAGAGTGTTAAACTGGTCAAAATTGGGTAGATTTTTTTTTTCTAGGGAACAATTTCTGATACGTTTTTTAAGAAGTTTTGATAGAGAGGGCAGAGAGCCTTTAAAAATTCTGTTCCAAAGCAAAGGGAGCTGAATTGTTTCAAGGTTTGGATTTCCCGAAGTTGTATTATGGCAAACATTGCTTTCTCGGTGTCATTAATGGTAATGACAGGGTAGGGAAGTTCTGTACAAAGTGCTGGTAATGATAAAGTGAAGCATGACATGGCTGCCTGGGTTGATGAGGGGAGAGCTGTGGATGTTGCCTACCTCGACTTTAGCGAGGCTTTTGACACTGTCTCGCATAACATCCTCATAGGTAAGCTTAGGAAGTGTGGGTTAGGCAAGTGGACTAGACGAGTGGACATTGAGGTGGATTGAGAACTGGCTGAATGGCAGAGCTCAGAGGGTTGTGATTAGTGGTGCAGAGTCTAGTTGAAGGCCTGTAGCAAGTGCTGTTCCCCAGGAGTCAGTGCTGGATCCAGTCTTGTTCAGGATATTCCTGAATGACCTGGATGAGGGGACGGAGTGTACCCTCTGCAGGTTTGCTGATGACACAAAACTGGGAGGAGTGGCTGACACACCAGAAGGTTGTGCCACCATTTTGCGAGACCTGCACAAGCTAGAGAGTTGAATGGAGGGGAACATAATGAAGTTCAACAAAGGCGAGTGTAGGGTCCTACACCTAGCAAGGAATAACCGAATGCAGCAGTAAGGTTAGGGGTTGACCTGTTGGAAAGCAGCTCTGCGGAGAAGGACTTGGGGGTGCTGGTGGACAAGTTGACCATGAGCCAGCAATGTGCCCTTGTGGCCAAGAAGGCCAGTGGTATCCTGGGGTGCATCAAGAAGAGTGTGGCCAGCAGGTCGAGGGAGGTTATCCTCCCCCTCTACTCTGCCCTTGTGAGGCCATGTCTGGAGTACTGTGTCTTGTTCTGGCCCTCTCAGTTCAAGAAGGATAGGGAACTACTGGAGAGAGTTCAGCAGAGGGTTATGAAGATGGTCAGGGGACCGGAGCCTCTCTCTTATGAGGAAAGTCTGGGAGACCTGGGTCTGCTTTAGCCTGGAGAAGAAAAGACTGAGGGGATTTTGTCAGTGCTTATAAATAAGTAAAGTGTGGGTGTCAAGAGGATGGAGCCAGACTCTTTTCAGTGGTGCCCAGTGACAGGGCAATGGGAACAAACTGTAACACAGGAAATTCCATCTGAACATCAGGAAAAACTTGTTTACTTTGAGGGTGACAGAGCTGTCCAGAGGTTGTGGAGTCTTATTCTCTGGAGGTAATCAAAACCCACCTGGATGTGTTGCTGTGCAACCTGCTCTAGCTAAACCTGCTTTAGCAGAGGGGTGCCGTGTGCCCACATTCTCCACCATTCTCCATGCACACTGCAAAAAGCATGTCATTGCCATCAACTGTTTACAATCAAAAGGAGTCATCAGATTAGTCATAAAAAGATTTTGAATAAAGGACTGCGTATAAGGGGCTTGCAACCCATTTTGCTGCACAGACTTGCGAGCCTCTTTAATGAGCTCCCACGGAAATCCCACTACTTTTTGCACATCCGTTGCCCCATCCTGGTCTTGCCCGGTATCTGAAAAAGCCACACGCACTTGTAATGTCACATTTTTCTCCACTTGCATACTTGCTATTGTATCTTTAAGCAGTTTCCATAACGTTGCTAGAGGCAACAGATCCTTTTTCCTAGACGAGTTATCTTTCCATAATTTTTGTCCAAGGCTATCCTGTATTGCCATCTGGAAAATGTCTTGGGCATCCTTTACTATGCCCATTTCTTTTGCCCATAAAAGCAATGTCTTTAAGATATCAGGGTCATACTTAAGTCCTCTCGTAGAGAGTAAATGTTGCAAAAGCTTCAAAATAGCTTGCTCTTCATAACTTAAATTATTTCCTATGATAACATATGACCCAAAAGCGCGTTCGGCTGCTCACCTTCTCTCCTGGCCATGATTAACAAAAGCTCCTCTCTCAGCTGGTTTCTTCTTAAATCGCAACCTGTCAATTTCAGTAAGAAATTGCGAGGGGCCCCACGTTGGGCACCATTTGCGGTGGGATTCAGACGCAGACCAATGTGATCGTGCTGAAGCCGTTTTATTACAATACTTGAATTGTTATATACTTTACTACAACGTGGGATAGCCCCCTGGCCTGTGTTCATTGGCTTTTAAACTTATACACACAAACTATTATTGGTTAAACACAGCTGTAACAATACACATTCAGCATCTGTTTAGGCGTCGCAGCAGTTTCAGTATCATCATGTGAATTCCTCCTTCATGTCGACCTTCAGACTGTACTAGCTTGTCTCTTACTTCTTCTGTTACACAAAGTTCATAAGCTCATCATTTCAACGTGTCTGTTGATTTCCAAAAAGCTTCCCACAGAGGGGGTTGGACTAGATGATCTCCAAAGGTCCCCTCCAACCCCTACCATTCTGTGTGATTCTATGAGGCACATGCACTACATGAAGAATACTAGTCCAAACGTTTGCAGTTTAGGAAAGTTTACGAGAAAATAAAAGATCAGATAATGGAAAGTGTTAACGTTGACAGGGCTACCAAGTCCTGGTCCTGCAGACTGCTGATCTGCAGTAAAGCCTGTTAGACATCTGCTAGTGTCTCTTGAAGAGACTTGGAACTGTTGGGGTGATGTACTGCAGTGCTCCGCCCTTCAAATAGGGTCTTGGTGGTTTTGCTTCGCTACTGAAAGTCCTGAAGCTGGACTGAATTCCACCTAATTGCTGCCTGTAATTGCTCTGAAGTTTGAGTCTGTTCTTAGTAGCAGTTAAGGCAGGTCTCATCAAGGAGTGTCCTCACTGCCTACTGAACACTAGTAGTTTCGCTAGATAAATTACCCAAGTGAAATAATTATATTTTCATGGCAGTGTCTAGCCTCAGGTAACTGTGGCAGTGCTTGAAGTGAGGTTCGTTGAGGTTTGTTTGAAATAACCCTGATTTTAATATCAAGATGACTCTTTTCATCTTTGTATGTTTCTTTTCCTTCTATAGAATATGGAGGCTTTATAGTCCTAAAGAGGAAGCCTTAGGTGCCCTTCCTATGAGTTAATGAAGGACATGAAATTCCCCTCACAACATGAAACTCTCCTCCTTTGTTTTCCTGCCTTTTTGAAACTGTCTCTCCAAGGGAATTTATGCAAGCAGACGTAGCCTGCCTTTTGAGGCAGTGAGCTGTGGCTTGCTTGACAGTCAGAGAACTTGCTTGAGCAGCTTGCAGAGAGCACAGTTGCTCACCTGCTCTTTTGGCTTGAAAGAGATTTGGCCAGAATACCTTGGGCAATAGTTGGGGCGGCAGGGTGGCACTGGGAAGGAGACAGTCTTGTGTTGGAAGCCACAATGGCTTTACATAGGACTGTGTAGGTTAAACTGTCTGGAAAGCACTAGGATTATGGAGTTTAGGGTGATGAGGTGCCATTAAGCAGAATTTGCATTGCTTTGGTATGATCCAAATGTTATGTTGCGGCTTTATTTGAAGCATGTTGTAGTAACTTTATTTAAAAAATGGCATGAAATTAGAGATTGTGGTGTGAATGTCTGCCTGGAAGGGACTGCTTTTATAGCTGGTGGAAGCTACTGCTGCATGGTTTAAGAGCAATCTTAGTTGGATTTATTGTCTGGGTGCCCTAAAGCTAATTATGTTGCAGGACACTAAATATGAAGAGTATGTACTCTTTATCAGGTGTGTGGTATTGGGCAACGTGCTAATCTTTGTGCAAAATAAGGCAGGCTATTCTAGAAACCTTGCAAAGACTTGTGCAAAACAAATTTGGCTTGACAGACTGATTGTACAAAATACGTGCTTTCAGTCTGTTCTTAAACGAGAAGTGTGTCTTAATAGTTCTTCTATGGGCCAGATTTGTCTAAAAACTGTATGTTTGCTTTCAGAGCTGCTGTTCTTCTAAGAGATTATAAAGTGTGTACGCTTGGATATGTTTGCTCAGAGCTGTGATCTGTTGGAAAACTCCAGTATTGTTTTAACTTGTTTGGTCGCTTTCCATTATGTTTCCTGCAGTGTATCTGAAAGGGTTTCTCACCTGTAGAAGAACTTAAATTTTTTTTTTCAGAATGGAAGTTACATTTTTGATGTTGTCTTCCATAAAAATAACACATTTGCGGTACCAGCTTTCTGAGAGGACGTTGCTGGAGATTTTTAAGTAAACCTTAAAACTTTGTTGGAACCACACTTTGTTTTCTAAATGGTTCTGCAGCATCCTATTGGAAAGTTTGGCTTAGCTTTTCAACTTGCTTCTAGAACAGCACATTTTACTCCGTTATATTTTCTTTTAATTTCATTTCATCCTGCTTGTAGCATCTGGTGTCACTTGTTTTTCATATGAGAGGAAACAGCAGGATTTTGGAAAGCAGTCAGAGTTTGCAAACGTTTGTTGATTGGGAAAGAGGAGGGTACACCTTCCAGGAGAGATTGGATTAGGCAGAGATGCATAAAATACAGTACAGAAAATGAGCATTATCATCACTGTTCCAGATGCAGGGAACAAATGTGGTATGCACATGGAAGCTTTTGTGCTTCTGAACAGGTATCGATGGTGCTTTAGCTATTGTATTTCTTAAGAACAAAGTCTTGCTGTAATTGCTGTCTGTGTCACGTCGCTCTGTGTTATTGCAGTCCTAATCTGAATTAAAAACTGCTGCAGTTGATCCCTGCTCCACGAGCAATCCCGCAGTGCACAAACAGCTCTCAGTGCCAGCTTGGTGGCTTCAGAGCACTTTCACTGTTTCCCATTCTCATGCAAGGGAGAAGCCTTTGCTTTTATTTGATCAGTTTAAGACACTATCTGCACTGGGTTTTAGATGCATGATAGAGCACGGTAGCTGGTAACCTCTTATCTTTAGGTTATAGGCTATATTTTTGGGAGTGGTTAGACGCACAGGAAATCTCTTACCTCTTTTGCAGCTAAGTGAGGTGTAAGTAGCCATTATGTGCCTTTGCTTTAAGAAGCAAGGGAAATGAGAGGGCATCGCCTCGGGCATTGCTTGATTTGATGCTTGCTTTTGCCATGTGCAGAGCACGTTGGTGGATTTTTTTTTTTTTTTTTTTGTGCGTGTTGAACTCCTCTGAGGTGGGATTTTTACGATCACTGCCCGAGTTACCACTTTTAATGCACGACCTCTTATTTTTCTATTTCTTTTATTCAGTTGGGAACTTTATGCTGCATTAGCATTTTCTCTGTTAATATACCAGTACATTTTGCAGACTTCATCTCTTGTGGAAGTCAGGTTTCCAGTGCAGTACGACTCTGCTAATAACAGGATATCTACTCTGATCTCGTAGCTAAAAAGTTGAGATCTTAAGACTGGTGTCACTCGCAGCAGTGACCTCAGCAGGAGTTGCGCATGTTTTTTTGGGGGGGTGGTTGTAAAGGAGATCACAGTCTGGAAAGGGTTTATATATGCTCCGACTTTGACTTGTTCCGAGACTTGTGCTAAATGCCAGAGTGTTATAGCCATTTATGCCTTTACAGTGATGTCTGTGATTAATTGTGTTTCAAGAATGGTGTAGCTCGATGTGATTTGGTTGGTATCCTTTCTTAGTGATATGTAAATGACAATTTCAGTTTTAAGTGCTTCCCTGTAGGGGTTTCAGTTGCATTTGAAGCCTCATCCTTAACTCAGCATACTTTGATGCATCTGAGGATATCGGCAAGCTTCCTGCAGAAGTCCCATTAGTATCAAATGTCTCAACTCTACGGTATCAACTGTCAAGATGGGTCTGTATAGGAATTCATAACTTGTTCTTCTAGACTGAGGCTGATTTTTGTGGTATTTAAATAGCAAAGGTTAAGGGGAGGGAGGAAACCATGAGTTAATATACCACATGAAATTTTTATAACATTGTTATTGCTGTTTTGTGCCATAACTTTAACATATTGCTACAGTGATATATGGAGCTGTTTCTCCTTGCTATCATTTAAACCTAGACAATTACTACATAATTTTGAAGTGGTGGAACATTCACATCAGTGTTGAAGTGGTGCATTTAGTGACATTAGCATTACAGTGTTTGCACCTCTTAATGGTGAATATGGTTTGTTGCACATCTGCTGTAGCTGCTGGCTGCCCTTGTGAAGGGAAATCCTGATAGTCCACAGTCTTAAACGCAGTCCTGCCGCTTCCCTGGTGTCAGATCTACAGACTGCACAATTGCAGAGTGACTTGTTTCAGTGAGCTGGTCTGATGGAAAACTAAAGTGGAAGAGCTTTCTGTAGCTGAACTGACTCACCCCTCGATTACCCTGTGGCCAGATGTCACACTGGGGAGGTGTGTGGGGTACATCTGTGGGAGGTGTTGGGTCAGCATTGCCCCTTTGGGTGACAGGGCTCAGTTGCACTGGCCTAGGTAAAATGCTTTCTCAAATTTCTGGCAAGTAATTTCTGTCATTATAGTATTTCTGCATGTTCCAATATGACTATTCAATTGCTTAACTCAGCTTTTAAATCCCATATTACTTGTAAAATGAAGTCTGATGCATGGTTTTGATAACTTGGAGAATAATAATATTGTTGCTCAAGCAGTGTTTTACCGAGTGTTTTTCTGTAGTGACTAAGTTAGCATAATAAACCTTTTTTTTTACCCTAACCTGGCTTTGGAGAGAAGAAGTATAGGTATAGTTTTACTGTCTTTAATGATCTCTAAGGGTGACTATGCAAGTTCAGATCAAAGATCCGCTTAACCTTGTTATCCTGTGAGATAAGGGTCTGTAACAGATTCTTGGGGGAAACGGTAAAAAAAAAATAAATGGTGAAAATACAACATGATGCCTTCTGTTAAATCTTCCCAGCTTCTGACAGTCCAAAGCTGAGGAGCTTCTTGAGGAGTCAGGGATGGTATCTGTATCACTGTATTTAACAGCTCAATGGACCTCCTTGTATGTTGTTTTTTAATAGCTTTCCAAAGTTATTTTGAGTATTTTTTTTACCTTGATAGCATCCTACGTCAATAAGTTCCATGGCTAAATTATGCATTTTATCAAAACTTCCTTTTGTTTGTTCAGCTGCTGCAGCTGGTGGCAGTGGGTGACTTTGTTCTTATGTTATGGATTTTCTTCCTGCTATACCTGACTTCATACGGCACTAGTATACATTGCTACATCCCATCTCTTCTCAAGATGAATACTTTTCGTTTATTTACTCTTTCCTTGTATGAAAACCTCTGCATTAATTTAGTTGGTTTAAAGAGTATACATATCTGTGCCTTTTATTGTTTTATAGTATCGTGGTGGACCAGAGCTGTACTTAAGTTACAGAGATACTATGGAAATAATAAAAGCCAGCTGTTTGTTGCCTCTGTCTTTTCTAATTTTCCAGTATGGTTTCTCTTGGACTTCATGACTTGGCTAATCCTTGATCTGAAGTTGTTAGCTGACTGTTGTCTTTTACTTGTCACTGGGAATAGCTAATTTAGAACTAATTTTTATGCAAGTAGAATGACAGGGTTTGGGGTTTCTATTATTTTGTCTGAGGGTAGGTCTTGCATTTGTTAGCACTGGATCTCACTTGCCACTTTAACATTTGGTCATCTGCAAGATTGTATGGCAGCTGTTTGTTATGAGTTCAAGTTCTGACTACCTTGAATAATTTTGTATCCTCAACAAACAAAGTTCACTTGTCATGCCTTTTGTGAAATTGCTTGTACATTGTGCTGAGTAGTGTGGGTCCTAAGTCAGATCCCTATGGGATGCTTTTGATACTCCATAGTGAAAACCAACGGTTTGTATACAGCTGCTGTTTCTTACTTGTCTCCTAGCTTATATTACCTTTGTTTAAAAGCAAAACAACCCTTGATGAGGTGTCTTTTCAAAGGATTTTCAGGTATGATGTGTTAACTGGACTACCCTATGTTTACAGCTAATTGCTTCAAGGAGCATAGATGCATTCTGGAAAGATTACTTCCTTCTACCAAAGCAATGTTAATTCTTTTCTATTTCCATACTTATGCAAACCCCACCAGTTCTGTTCTTTATTATAGCTTTTATCAATTTACCAGACTTAATCATTTGCTTTACTGGTCTGTAGTGCTCTGGATCTCTTCCTTCTTTACTTCCTTGATCTTTAAAGGCTTGGTTCGTGTTTGCTACCTTCCGTTCCTCTGCTGCTGAGGCTGTGCCAAGTACTATGTTGCACGCTGTAGTTAAAATTTCAACTTGGTATCTGAGTTCTTTGAACTGACAGGTATCATGTAGTCCTGGCAAATCACAAAGGTATTGTGCTTGGTCACTCTCTCTGACTATTCTATGAGTTGTAGCATCAAGATGAATTATATTTATAGCAATGCCCAGGAGAAATGCTGTATTTAAAAGAAAATGGAATAGTCTGCCATTTCAAAACTTAACAGAAGTTGTTACAAGAAAAGGGAGGAATGGAGTCCATATGAGTTGCAGATAAATGTATTGACTTTTCAGTCGACAGAAGGGATGAATATCTGAGGTTGATAGGGTCTCAGTAATGGGTGGCATGGAGAAGGTGGGAAGGTTGTTTTCTGTTTCTCTTTGCTAAGGGCTACTCAGAAAAAGCAAGCAATTGGCAAGGTCATAACAAATGAAAGGAAGTGATTCTTCACACTGTAACTGAGCTGTGCAAATAATTTCTGTGGGTTTCTGTAGAAGTTGAAATTACATGAATTGCAGAAGTGATTAGAGAAGTCTAAAAAATCAATTGAAGGCTTTTAAATGCAGATAGGCCCTGACACACAAACTATTGGAAGAACATCTTGGTTAAGTATTACTATGTAATCTTTGCTTTTCTGTATCCTTCCTTATTGGCAACTCTTAGATGCAAGTTTTGGGGCTGGATAGGCTGTCATTGATTTTTCTTAAGTGCTTGTCCTGATTCCACAGATGGCATCCCTAGATGCTGCTTGGAGGAGTGTATGGCCCTCTGCTAGAAATTCTTGTTGTCAGGAGGAGCTGTTTTAATTCCTGGGTTCTGCTGCATGAGCAGCAGTTACATTGGCAAAAGCTCACACTGAAACAATCTTTGCCAGTCAGCGAACTGTTATATTCATAAAAGTACATGGTAGCATACCCAAGTCTTCATCAGAAGGTCCCAAACTCTGGTGCCTGTGGACAGATGGATTCCTGACTATACAGGGCATCGCCTACCACAGGCATGGACTCCTTGGCATTGGCTTGCTGCATGGAGGTGATGGGAACAGGATGTCTCTGTATGGGTACCATTGATCAGAAGGTGGCTGAAGCTTGCTCTGTATGGTGTCTGGTGTGGAAACCCAGGACCTGCCTTCTGGATCAGGATGCCAGATCAGGACCCAGGTGGTGCTGGTGAGGTGTTGCAAGGGAGAGGCTGGATTTAGGACTCTGTTTTGTGAAGGCTGGAGTGCAAGCAGTTGTGTTTGGAGAGGGCATTGAAGTTAGGGCATCTGCAATGGGGAAGGTGGTGGCATGAGGCTAGAAGAATCCTGGACCATGGAGATGAGAATATTTAGGAGAAAAGGAGGAATTGAGATAGACTCTTGGGTCTGGCTGCTCATAGTAACACCTTGGCTACCCAAGCCCATCATACAGTCTATCAGCTGATGAATCAGAACTATAAAATTCTTGCAATAGCTAGTTTCTTGGAAAAGTTACCTTTATTTCTTTCAGACTGTGACCCCAGACATTACTATGAATAAGCAGAATTGCTGTGGATTTCATTTTTGTTGTTGCTTGTTACCTGCTAGAGGCCATCTTTTATTAGCATTTGGAATGTGAAAATTTTTATAGATTTTCTTATAAGCTGTAAGTTTTGAATTTCTTACAGAAACTTACTACTGAACATCGGCATGATGCTGTGATTGGGATGGGGTAGTGTTCCCCCCCACACCCATTTAACAGCACCTCAAGTGAATCTTTTTCCCTTGACAGACAAGATGTTTCTCTCCCATGTATTGGTACAGATGCTAATCTCATCTCGTACTGAACTGATTTAGCTTGTGAAACTTGCAGCAAACTGCCCGCTTCTCGCTAGATTAATTTTCTGCCAGTTCAGCTGCCAGAACTGGATTGCTGTGGGGGTTTAATGACCCCTTGAGTGAAAGGAGTGTGAGGTGGTGTGGGAGAAGGGAGTGTAGGAGATTTTCCTCCTCAGAGCTTGCCCTGATATGTGGCCTTGTGAATCCTGAGCAGGAATGGTGTACTTAGACCTGTGCTGTGTGTCTTGCCCCTTGGTGTGTGCCTCACCCTTCATAGGGATGACTTGGCTGCTGACCTGGCAGCTGCTGAATGCCCTTGAGTTACAGGCTGCTGTGTTAAATTGGCTTCAGTTTTTTTATCTTCCTCAGCCAAAGATGCTGGGCCCTCTGGCTGCCCCACTGCTGCTTAGGCAGCTGCACCAGTCCCACAACGTGGATGGTCACCAGAGCAGGTGGTGGTGAGGCTTGTCCCTGCTTCCTGGATAAAGTCCTGTGCCTGCTCTTCCAAAACGGATGTTATAAATGATGGAGGATCCTGGATCACATTATTGCACGTGCCTGGGAGCAAGGGAGAGATCCAGCCCTAGGCTTCTTTTTAACGGTATTTGTACTGGCTAAATCAAAATGGTAAGCTATGAATTGAAAATGGTTTGCTTGGGAGGAACTGTAGCTCAGGGGGCGTGCAAGCAGTTTTGTGCTCTTCAGTGAATTTTTAAAATGGACGTAATGAAATGAATTCACTCTGATCTAATTGAAACCTGAAATCTTGGTTTTGGAGGCTTGTTAATTTCTGCTAACTATTTTGGAATTACTTTTTTCCAGTTGGTGATTCTAACTGAAATCTTCAACAGGCTATATGGAAATTCAGTAAGACTTTATTCTTCATTTTTGGCACCTTCCACAGTATATTCAGGAAGCCATAGAGATTTCTGATAAAACCCTTCTTACCAGAAGGGTGTAACACTTCCCCCCCCCCCCCCCTTTTTTTTTTTTTCTTCCTTGCATTTCTAAGTTATCTTTCTTTTTCCCTCTCCAACTTTTTTCCACACATCTGATCATGCTTAGTTAAATACTGACCTATGCCAGAAATCTCAAAATATCAATTCCACTTCAGTCTTTCTCCTCCAGCTACTAATACGTATTTAATGCCACAAGCATTTTCCTGTTTCTTCTGTTAATACGTTTATTTGAAAAAATGTGTGTGCACAATGAAATGAGACTCCTAAGCATGCTGATAAGCAGTAGGTGAAATAGCGTGTTTGAGGTCAGTGGGGCTGTTCCTGTGGCTCATGTTTTGCCTGTAATTCCTTCTCCATTGATGCTGAATCTGTGCATCATCTGATCACTTGGCTGTATGCATTTCTTCCAGATGAAACGTGAGCATGTGATAGCATTTAAGTTGTGGTTAGAGCACGTGGTAGTGTAGTAAAACAGCCAGCAGGCTATTTTAAGAGGGCAGATGATAACCTCATGTAGAACAAAATCTTTTGCAGTAGGATGACTCCTTCCCCCAGCTCTTACTCTCTGACATGCTCTGGGTGTGTCTGTGTCTATGAATTATGCTGTTTTAAAACAAAAAGGTCTCTCTCAGCAATCTTACTATGTGTCCGTGATACTTTGATTTGATGATAGTGACAAACTGGTATTTAGCCACTGTTTTCCCTGGTTTGCGTGCGGAGAGCTGGATTGCAGGTAACACTACTTATTTTGGACCTAGAGAAGTTGGGTTTCCTATTTTTCGTTTTTCAAAAATTTCATGATATAAATTAAGCTTTTTGTTTTGTTACGTAGTCCTGTTCTCCTCACTCCATGCAGCATGGCTTTTGAAACTAAGCTGATACTTTCAGAAATTAGTTGAGAAATGTTGCAGAATATGTATCTAGACAGAAGGCATCTGAAATCAGTTGTGGCCAGCCATCTTTCCTGTGTTTTTAGGTAAGAGTATGGAGATGTTCACAATGTAGTTGATGTGTACTTCTTTATTTTAGAAAATAAATCTAAAATTCAAGTATTCCAAAAGGAGACATCTTCCTTCCTGATGTTTGAAATCTAGTTGCAAGTTTCCTGAATGTATTAACTCACTCTTCCTTAGGAAGTGGTTTATTCTGAGCCTTAAAAACTTCAGTGTGATTTCAGCTATTGGCAAACAGCAAGTTTGTAAACCCTTGCACAGAGATGATTCGGTTCTGATTGTTTATGTTCAGGATCTGCTTTCAGACCTTGGCCAGGCCAGTTGGGCGAAATGTTTTGGTAGTCTTAAGTGGCTGTCATTGTTGCTGTCCTGTCATTTTGATTTCTGCTGTGACTGTGTGACCTGCTTGAAGTCAGCCTTCATTTTCAGTGCTCTCAATACTTTCAGTTAGCATGAAGTGTTCATCCAGTGTTTGTGCAGAGCCATTTTTTGCGTTGTTCTTCTGTTAAGGCTTTTTTCTAACTTATTATTGTGGAAAAAAAAGTCAGGAAAAATTGTAGATGTATGAAAATGATGGTGCTGTCATGTATGTTTATATATACAGTAACTTCGCTTGCAAGTACGACATTTATCTATAAATTATGGAGGAGAAGGTGGATATCTGCCTGTGAACTTTACCTAATACTTCAGGGCATGGTAGACAGCCTCTAAATTGGAACTCAAGGTGGTTTGTGTTCTCCATGCTGCTCTGTCTAGGCAGTGTTGAATGAGGTTGGTGGAAGGATAGGTGTCCAATAGGGTCTGAAGTAGCAGCAGCTGTGGGATGAAGGAGTAGCTTCCCAAAACCATGATCTACTACTGTGATTTAAAAAAAAAAAAAAAAGGAAAAAAAAAAATGCAGCCACTCAAGTGACCAGCTGCTCCCCATTACTTGCAGTTGTTCACATCTCATAAGGACTGTAGTCTTGCAAATGTGACCAGTTGATACTGTTAACAAATGTCAACGTGAATTTGGAAGTCCAGAATGCCATTTTTTTTTTTTTTTGTAATTGCAAGTTATTGACAAACTAATTCAAAGTAATTATCAGCATCTGTCTCATAGAAGGGCCTGAAAACTGACTTCACAGGCTTTCTCCTGTTACATCGATCTTTAATGAACTGTACAAGAAGAAACTGGTTTGATTAAGTATAAGCGTCTACTCTCAGGGGCACAATCCTGGGGTAGATGCTAGCATTGTTCGGGGCGGGGGGGGGGGGGGAGAAAGTGGGATCTAGAAGCTGCTTTCCTTCTCTGCAGCTTGTTTCTTTTGGGAAAGTCTCCTGTTAGTTCTGTGGGGTTTGCTGCTGTTTGCTTTTCTTTCTGAAATTTGGGCCAGCCTTTTTATTAGCTGTGGCGCTGTATCCAGTCCCCATGGCAGTTTTGGCTTCTAGTCCACTCACATCCTTTAGTGCTGAATAAGTTTGTCATCTGTGATGTCTAAAAGAAATGCTATGAAAGCAGGAGCCTTCTTTTTAGTAAAAGGTTACTGACACATTGCAATTTTTCTGTAATATCTATGCTGATAAGCACTGCAGAAGCATATGTGTTTTTTCATTACAGGGTCAGATGACAGTCAATTTCAGGAAGAAAAATACTTTTGAGACTCCTGAGAAACTTCTTGCTGGTTTCTTGTGAGGCAGCGTTGTCAGTGCAGAGACTTGAGCTTTTGACCTGGAGCATTGCTAGGGTACAAGGCTGGCTTAGTAGAGCACAGAAGTAGAACCCATCAGCAAATTCAGGAAATTACTGTAAGCTGTAGTTAACTGAGCACTTAGTCTTGGTCATCTGAATGTATCATTATTCTGTACAGCAGGCCTTCGTCTGAGCAGCAGACATTGTACTTCAAGCCGAGTGAAGTGCTTGGGTCTAATTCTTGCTCCTTGTTCAAACGCCTTTGTTTTTTTTTTTTATTTTTAGGAATTGGACTGTTAGGAAAAAGGTAAGGTGGAGTTTTCAGTTATTTTTAGAAAGAAAAGCTAGTTATAGGTCAGTAGGAAATCCTTCACCTTTCTCTTGCGGTTTTCCCCAGAATGTATGACTATTTAACCATGTCCTTGTTCATCAGATGTGCTGGCAGTCTGTGATGGCTTGTGAACTTACCAGCTAAAAATTTATTTTTTACTATTTTTATCACTGAGTGCTTACTCTGCTTCATAGCAGAGCTGTCTGTATTTATTTCCAAGCATGTACTTTGTGGGTTTTTCTCAGTCCTGTGTGTCTTTCTTACACATAGTATTCCCTGTGCATATTGGCCTAGATTTCCACAGCTGTGTTTCCTGATTTATTTTAAGAGAGTAGTTTACATAGTTCTTGTCTCTGTGTATCAGAAAGAGAGGTTTTACTGGGCTGAATCTTCCTCAGGGTATGTTTCTAGCCAAGTTTCTCTGCTGAGGTGCCTCTCTTCATTGACACTAGAAGGTGCTTATGCAATTGCTTTGTATCAGCTAACCAAATAGGTGTGTCCTGTTGCGTTGGCAAGTACCCAGGCTTCAGTTCAATGGAATCAAATTTCATTTTTTGAATCAAATTTCATCTTTGGTAATTTGATTCCAACAACTTTTATTTTTGCCTGTAGTTCCCGGAGTATAAGCTTCCTTAAGCCTTAGTACTCAATCACGTATTAATACTGTGTGCCACTGAATGTCTTTTTCAGTGACAGCTGAGATTACCACCGTCTGGCATCATCTATAAGATTCAAAACCTACAAAGCAATTTGAAAGTGATTTAGAATGAAGGTGTGATAGATGTAGTTCTTGTTTTGCTGTGCAGGTAGAAATTTGGAGGAGGCTCATGTGTTCTTACATGCTTGTACAAATGTAGGCAGTGCTAATCTTTCTATTTCTATTTTTTAAATTGTGTCTTGGTTTGCTAGTACTAGAAGTTTTATGATTGAAAATACCAAATTCTGTGACTTTCTTACTAAAGAATTCATTTGAGGATACTAACTTGCTGTGTTACTTTCTTAAAAAGAGATTTGGAAAGCTTCAGAAATCATACAGTTCATCTCTGAAAAGGAGCTTAGTATATCTTTGTGTAGATTCCCCCCCCCCCCGCCATTTTTGCTGTGGTTGGTGAAAAATAAGTTGTATATATTCAGTTTTGGCAATGTTAAGATGTTGATTTTGAACCAGTGGCTTAGGTGAAATGTTGTGTAGTATTTGAAGTTAGTGCTCTCCAGGATCATTAGTGCTTTGGTGCAGCTGGTTTGGGGAAAAAAAATCTTGGAGCTGGAAAGCTTTAGTACACCTTCAGGGACTCTAAAACAATTTTTTTTTTTTTTTTTAAGCTTTGTCGTCTTTGGATTTGTGTCATAAATATATTTTTGGATACATGCACACAGACACAGATGTGCTCACAGACATGCACACTATGAACTTCCACACACATTTTTACTGCTGATTGTGCCTGCTTTTGCAGATAAATGTTAGGTCTTTAAACTATTACCAGTTATGGGAATTAAAGCCATTTGGGTGATGTGGTGTTCTTAGTACAATTCAGTTTTTACTTCTGAGGAACAGGTTTATATGAGCAGTAAAATTTATTCTGATCTCTTTTTAACTTTTATATATTCTTTACCATTGAGTTTTAATTTCTCTTGTGAGCTGCTAACAAATCACACAGAAATCCTGCACTGCAGATCTGTTATTTTCAAACTTTTCCTCTTGTCTTACTTTTAATTTTCAAAACGGAACTTAATTTTTTTTTTAGGTCTCCTTTGTGCTGTGCATTACTACATTTGGGCAACAGTATGCTTCATAGAGATTTCCAGAACATTTGTAATCCTCTTTTCTCCCTCCCCCTTCCCTTCCTCTCTCAGTTGTCATAGTTCCCTGCTTTTCTTATCTCTGCTTTTACTGCCGCAGCTTTCAGATGATAATTCACGGCTCGAGGAACAGCTGCTGCATAATAGCTGAAGGAGACTCAGCACCACTTACAGATGACCTAATGTGAGAATAGATGAAGAAATTTGTGCTTTGCATGTAGGCTTACCTATGGGATCTTTTTCCCAGTTTGGGCGTATTAGGTGTTATCACGGGAAGGTGGACCTGGATGGTCTCCCTGGCTTCCCCTTGCCAGCTGCTCCAGGGGTAGAAATACGCTGCGAGTGGTGGCGCAACAAAGCGAGGTGTTGGAGGTTCTTTATTTTTTCAAGAAGGTCACCCATTTCTAACTGTGAGTTGCTTTTTTTTTTTTTTCCTACCACTTGTTTATTCATGCTCCCGTGGCCAAAAAAGCTGCAGCCTGTGTACTAGGAACAGGTGGAGTGACACGTTGTATGTGGTCGTGCTGCCCTTTGCCAAGCCACCCTGCTCATTTCTGTTCATTTCCTCTGGGTGAGCAAGCCAACGTTCTCATAATCTTTTGCACTGGGGCCTGAGGCCACCAAGCTGAGCTGGGAAGTGTCCTGCCAGTTTAGTACACACAGCCTAGGGGTTACAGCTTATTTTGGGGCTGGCTGGCGAGGTTAGCAGTAGCAGCCCTATCTGTGCTGCACAGATGTCTGGGCTGCTCATAAGTCAGCTCCTCAGCTGCCGCAGTTTATGCTGCGGTGCTGTAAAGAAAGCTGTCATCTATCTTTGTCAGATGCTTAAAATGTTAATATCCACTGGGAATACTGTACCTGTGTATATTCAAGGAACTAGTCTAGCAAGGAAATATTTATTAAGGAAAACCTTTCTATTTTATTCTTAACCACTATATGAACTTTTCTTACTATGAGTTAGATACTGCCTTACTGATGCTTAGGTGGTTTAAAGATACAAACAAGATGGGTAGAAGACACATTTGAAGTAAAAGTGTGTGTCTGGAAGCTTGGCTGAACTACCCCTGATTTTCCCCCCCCCCCCCCCCCCCCCCTTCTCCTGTCTTCAGTTGTAGACCTTGCCTTGTCAGGAGAAATGCCTTAATTTAAACTGATTTCCTCCATAACTGACTTACAAGTTAATGGGCTAGAAGAGAGGAATAAAATAGTGTAAAGGATACCTGAGGCCTTGAAACTGACTGGTTTGCAGAAAAGAATGCTGCTGCAGGCTTACTGTGTGCCTTAGTCTGCCCTCACCAGGTGTATTCTCAACCTTATTTTCTAATTTCCTTTTCCTTTCACCAATTCCTCAGTTAATGTTTTTTCCAGTTTCAGTACGTACTGGTTATTGCAGGGATATGAGGGAGGAGCCTTGCTCTGTTACTTCTGTTTCCTTATTGCTATTAGATCATAAATGCTTTTTGAACAGAAGTCTCCATCCACTGAGGGTTAGGTGACTTTAAATTACCTGGATGTTTTACCATGGCCATTTTGAATGTGACGGAATATAAACATATGCATGCAGAGGTCAGTCTTGTTTTAAAATGAGAGGATGGATTTGGTAATTGAACAACCAGTACGTGGATGAAATGGATCTCTAAGGCATTTTGTCTGGTGTTTAAGAAATGTCAGTGATGGAAAATCAATAGGGCTCATATGAAATGAATTTTAAAACTGGCTAATTAATAGGTTTTAGTACAATTACAAAAGTGGAATGGTCATCCACTGTATACCTTGCTATAGGGGATTTGCTGCCATTGGTACTCAGCTGTGTTATTTGACATTTCATTAATGACCTGGAAGAGGTCATAAAATTGTTACCAATAAAGCTTGCAGCCAACTGGAATCCTAGGGGCAAAAAATGCAACCCTAGTTATGGAAATCCAGGCTTGTATCTTGGGAATTTGGGGGGGGCAGAAAGGGAAGGCAGAAACTATGGGTCAGGGTAGGCAATCAGCAGGCTTTGGCAGCTGGTATTCTGTGACTGGAAGGGCCAGTGTACTCTTGAGCGTGTGTGTAGTGTTATAGGTCACATAAGACCCCGTGTTATTAGGCAGTTTGGTCTGGTCTGCTTCTAGAATACAGTATATGCCTGTGTCAGGTGTTGAAATCCAGGAGAGAATAGAAGAATGCGAGAAAGGTGTTAGCAGGAAAACAGGCAGATAATAAGAGGTATACAGGGATAAGCCTGCTAAGCTTGAAGTTCATTGATTCCCACCTAACTCCTTATAAATTGCAAAGTGTTTCCAGTGTAAGGCTCCTAATATAGTCCTGGTCTGCCTTTGTTTTAATAGGTGTGCTCTATGTTAATGCTTATATATCTGCATGTGGTCAATTCTCTGGAATTTAAGAACAAAGGTATTTTATTTAAATAGTTTGTTCAAAAGATTTGGCTTGGCTGGGGCCTAATCTGATGTGATTTATGACAGTTTTATACTTGCATCCTGACTAATGTTTTATCTGACTGTCTTGGTGGAAGATAAGGATTGGATGAACAAGAGAGTAAACTTCATCACAGGTGGAGTTTCTGCAGAGTTAAAAATGTTTGCCTGGAAAGCAAGGGTGTTTTAGAAGTATTTTTCCATAAAGCCTTGTTTAATGTCCATATATCTGTCACGTAATGTTTAAAAGACAAATATCAATATTGCAAAGGTAATATCTTTTTAAGTGTTTTGCATTTTTAGGTTTTAAGAGCTGTCATAAGCATGTGCAATTTTGAATTAACGTTGTACTTCTGACATGACCTGAAAAGTGGGTTATGCTAGTATAGAAGATAATTTAGCATGCAGACCTTGTTATGTGGTAGTAGTTTGCAATACAAAAATAACTTTGCTTGATACTTGGATCTCAAAATTGAGCCTTGATTCTCGCAGTTGCAAAACTGGGGGTGTTGTATGAGGGGTATGTTTGTCATGCAGTGACACTAAATAGGGTAGTTACTAAATGACTGTTTCTTACATCGAGATATGATATTGTAAAGAGTCAGTTTTCACAGCTGATCTGTCTGTAAATACCAGAATGAAGATCATAGTCCACATGCAAGTTGGATTTCTCTTGAAACCTGGAGCAGACTGTTTTCTCTGACAATCCTGTGGAAGCTCTTCTTAAAGTATCTCGGTGCTTTTACTTATGTGAGAGAGTTTTCAAATATATTGTGAAATGAGCAAACCTCCACTAAGACAGAAGAAGGTTGTGAGTGTTTGGTGTTTTGTGTGTTTTTTTTTTTTTTTTTTGTGGGTTTGTGAGGTGTGTGGTGTGGTTTTTTTTTTTTTTAAAACAAGTTTTTTATAATCAAGTCATTGAGTTCATAATGAACTAGCCTCAAAACTTTAGAGCACCTAAGCTTTTTTTCCTCACTCTTTATCTCTCTAGGTTAGTTTATTCTTAAACATTTGTTACGTTAGGAGAAAATCTGTCTAAAGGGTGTCATGTCCACCTCCCCCTCTATCAAATGCTACTAATAAACATGCTGGCCATGAGCATGCTGAGAGTGGCTTCCTGTCAGAATTGCTTTATGTAAAATCACAAGGAAACAAACGTTTCTCATATCCTCCCATTGTTTTGTTTCCTGTGAAGTAGCAGGCTGGATGTGTGTCTTGGATACAGGCTTTTTTTTATGGCACTATACGTGTTGGGATGATCCAATCAAATGGTTCTTGGTATCCCCTATAGTCCCTATAGCAGGAAATGAGGCTTCCTCGCATCCTGTTGTTCTCCAGTTAGCCTGACTTTGGAGAGCTCTTGGCTCTAGCAGAATCCAGAATGAAGGTGAGCTTAAAATGGATTTAGGATTTTTTTTTTTAATTTTGTAAGTTTAAGCTATTGTTTCTAACCTTTTTATTAAACATCCATTTTTTTTAAATAGTTCTCTCTTTCCCCTGTACTACCTTTCTGATCCAGTTCTGGTGTCTGCACAAATACCAATGTCTCTTGTATTTCTTCTTTTTTGGATCAGAGCCATTATTTTGTGATTCTGTTCATGCTTTTCATTTGCTTGTTTTAAAAGCTACCACGATAAGCATGTAGCTAACAATGAAAATTTTACACCCCTGATGCTTTCTTGTTTCATAGCAGCTTCATTGTCCCTTCCCCCTTCCCCCCAGTTTGAGCAGTGGTTAAGTTACCTCCCCATCTGGTTTTGCTTTTATGCATTCTGCTGTCGCCTTATAGGTATCTTTTCCTCACCTCTATTATAAAATATGCTATTAATAAAACTTAACATATCTGTAGTCTCTTTGTGTAAAATCAGATAATTCCTCATTTGCTTAATGTCTTTTACCGTGCGCATAGTTTTTAAATACTCCCTCATGTTTCAGGAAAAACCCTACAAAATTCACATCTTAGCAATTCCCCGGTCCCATTCCTTACAGCTTCAAATAAATAACAGTAGGTTTAAAATTTTCTGTAGCACAATGAAACTTGGTGAAGTAGTTATTTGATGTATTTTATGTGAGTGATAACTGCTTAAGTGTATTAGTGTTTGCCTCTGCTTGATTTTGCATTTGTTTTGTGGCATTGCTCTTCTGAGCTGTATACATGCTACCTGAGCCTGAGAGATGTCAGCACCGGCGTAGCCAAAGTAGAACTGCTGTTCGTTGGGACTGGAGATGATCCTCACTCTGAGGGGGGAAAAAATGTGCATGTTAACATATTCAAGTACCTCAAATACTGTGAATGCTTTGGGAGATATTTTTTTTTCTTACTGAACAATATTGTCATTAAATATTTCCCCAATCTGCTCTATCTTGGTTAGTAGATCACGTAACTAGTCACAACTGATCTGGCAGTCCCTTCTGTGGTTATTTTAGGTAGCTTTCATGAAAATTTTCACTTCTCTTAGTTTTAACCAGCCTCCCTCTTTCTCCTCCCAGCCTGCCTTTGTCTCTTCCTTTCTTCTCCCCTGGAAATTTGGGTTTTTCCTCTCCTGTCTCTGAAGGCTGCTTTCTGGGGTACAAACTTTCTGATAGTGCCTGTGGGGTGCGTCTGTTATCAGGAAAATAAACAAGTTTTTGTTGACTTTTTAGATAAAAGCTACTACTCTGTGGGAAACTGAATCTCTTTCTGTTTCTTAAATCAGTCGGAACAACTGTAATAGCTGTCTTTTATTGTCCTTCTTCTAGTCTTGCACAAGGGGATACTGTGACTCTTTTCAACCTGTGCAGACTCTATTGCAAGAGCTATTTTCATGAGACTTTGGATGAGTGTTTCCATTACCTCAGGCAAATATTATGGGTCTTTTTTTTTTTTTTTTTTTAATCCCCTCTTCTCCCCCTAAAATCCAGATGTTTAATGTCATCACCCAGTGCTTGAAAGTTACTGCAGTGTTTTCTACAAGATAGTATGAGGTTTGGATCTCTTTCCCACAGTTAAAAAATAAAATAACCCGTGGCTTTCATCCCTCCCCTTCCCAAACCTCGTTCTCCATCTAACCTATCCAGCAACTACCCTCTTTGTAAAATTCATTGTCAGGAATGCTGCTTTCCTCTGTGTCTTGTAGAATAAAGAGATAGCATGTATGTTGTAGTATGTTTAAAAGTATTTGTAGTAATTTTGAAAATGTTTTATGAACAATCAGGTACAGTGCCTGTGAGCTGCTACAGAAAAAGAAGAGTATATCAAGAGTAATGGTACTCAGTAACTTTTTTTGCCAAACTGTCTGAGGAAAGCTTCTGTCTTCTGATAACTGGTTTATTCAACTTTCCTGTAATTTAAATGGCTCCTGGTATTTTTAGCTTATATGTTCTTCATTTTTTCTCAAATGCAGCAGTTTCTATATTCTCTTTATTTTTAAAAATGAGTTGTTGGTTTTTTTTAAGGGGGGGAAAAAAAACCCCACAGCTTTTTTCTGGTCCATGACAGCCACTGAAAGACTGACACCTTGATCTGGCAGTAGCTTCTACAGTCATAGTTTGCATGATTAGCATAGAAATGCTTAACTTAAAGGCTTGTTTCTACAATTGTGTCTTCTTTTGTTTTCAGACTTTTGATGCAAATGACCTGTATCAGGGACAGAATTTCAGCAAAGTTCTCAGCTCTCTTGTGGCTTTAAATAAGGTGACTGCAGGTAAGTAGACTGCTCTGTCCTGGTGCTTGCTTACCTTACTTTCGACTCACATCAGTGTGTATTTAAACCTGTTGCTATAGTCATGATAAAACTAAAATGTGCAGTGTTTTAGAGGAGTTTCTTTGTTGCAGTTTGTTATGATTTTGGCAGCAGCCTCTCTGGGTTCTCTCCTCTCTTCTGCAGCAGCAGGAAGCTTTGCAGTGGAGCTAAGGCTGAGCCTTTTAGCTGACAAGAATTCTTAGAAGAAGTCCCCATCTTTTTTTTTTTTTCCCTCCTTTTTTCTGTTTGAAATACTAACAGTTTACTTTTGCCCCACTCTTATTCCTGTATTTAAACACTTTTGTCAAAGCTTTTGTTGTGTGTCTGTCGTGTGTCCCCCCCCTTTCCTCAGCACTGTCCTTTCTTGACAGTAACAAAAGGATAGCTAACATCTCTGATCCCTTAATCTACAAGTTTCATTTAGGAAGCAGCTAGTCACAAAACACCTACCTCAAGTTCTTTGAGGTGAAGAGAGAGCTGTAGAAATACCACGCAGGTGAAAGATGTCCATGCTTTGTTGTAGGGTGAAGGCTGCACTAAATTATGTCAACTGAACCCTGGGACAGTCAAGAAATGTTAACATTGGTGGCCCTTTTTGTTCCTCCATTTTGGGGTTTTACATTGTTGGCAGCAAGCTCAAAAAATGGTCATCAAGTTGGAGTCTGGTGAGAAGGAGATATTATTTAAAAATGGACTGTACTTGTCAAGTTTTATATGGGGAGGAAAAGGAAGCTGATCGAAAAGTCAGTGGTGGATCAGCGTGAATTTGTTTAATAGTGATATGATAAATATCTTGTCACTTTTATAATATTCCTTTGGTCCATTGCAACAGGGATTTTTTTTTTTTGTGGCTTTTTTTTTTCCCTCCATGCATAAGAAAACACCCTTTAGGAGTGAGTTTTGCAACCAGATTTTTACTTCTAATGAATAGGCATGGAGTAATACTATTGATGACTTTGAAGCTACTTACACCAGTTGAAGATACTGCCTTTCATCTTAACTGCAAGTGCAAATGTAAACGATTTCAGTACATCTTTAAAGCTGCTGTATACTGACCATAGCTGTCTTTAAAGGGGAGGAAAAGTGCAACTGTTTGGTCCAGGCATCAATAGATTAATACCCACATCAAAAAGCCGCAATTGCAGCTGGCCTTAGAAAGGACACAAGCTGATCCCTGTCTTAGTAGGGGGGTGGTGGTATGGAAGCCAAAAATCAAAACCACATGCGAACTGTGGTGTTGCCTCATTCCTAGCAGCAAGCAGAGCTGCATAAATCTTCCTGACCAACTGTTCTTCCAAACAGTTTCATTTTATTGGGTGACTGTGTAGAAGGCATTTTAGACTCTATTTAGTAACCAGAGTAGGGAGATAGAGTCTGACAAATAAAGAGGGACTGGTGGAGGATGTAAAGGTTGGGGGCAGACTGGGCTGCAGCAATCACAAGAAGATAGAATTCAGGATTAAGTGTAGTATAGACAAAATGACAAGTAGAGTTGAAACCTTAAACTTCAGGAGGGCTAACTTTGGTCGTTTCAAGGAGTTGCTTGGAGAAATCCCATGGGAGAGGGCTCTAGAGGGTAAGGGGGCTCAAGAGAGCTGGCTGCTATTTAAGCGTCACTTCCTCCAAGCTCAGGATCAGTGCATCCCAAAGAGAAAGAAATCAGGCAAGGAAAGAAGGAGACCTGCATGGCTGAGCAGGGACCTTCTGAAAAAGCTCAGGTGGAAGAAGGGAGTTTACAGTAGGTGGAAGAAGGGGCTGACTGCTTGGGAGGAATACAAGAATGCTGTCAGGGTATGCAGGGAGGAAACAAGCAAAGCCAAGGCAGCCTTGGAATTGAACCTGGCGAGGGATGTCAAGGCCAACAGGAAGGGTTTGTTTAAGTATATAGGAGACAAAAGGAAAACTAGGGGAAAATGTGGTCCCGCTGTTGAACGAGACAGGTGCCGTGGTGACAGATGATGCAGAGAAGGCGGAGTTGCTAAATGTGTTCTTCGCTTCTGTCTTCACTGTTCGGGCCAGTCCGGGGGAAACCCAGACTTTGCAGGTAACAGAGAAAGTCTGGAGGGAGTAAGACTTTCCTTTGGTTGATGAGGAGCAAGTTAGAGATCAGTTAGATAAACTGGATATCCACAAATCCATGGGGCCTGATGGGATGCACCCTCGAGTGCTGAGGGAGCTGGGGGAAGTCATTGCTGGGCTGCTCTCCATCATCTTTGAAAGGTCCTGGAGGATAGGTGAGGTGCCTGAGGACTGGAGGATAGCTAATGTCACTCCAGTCTTCAAAAAGGGCAAGAAGGATGACCTGGGAAACTACAGGCTGGTCAGCCTCACCTCCATCCCTGGAAAGATGATGGAACAGCTTGTGCTGGGTATCATCTCAAAGCACCTGGATGAAAAGAAGGTTATCAGAAGTAGTCAACATGGATTCACTAAGGGGAAGTCGTGTCTGACTAATCTGATAGCATTCTATGATGAAGTGACTAGATGGGTGGATGAGGGGAGGGCAGTGGATGTGGTCTACCTTGACTTTGGCAAGGCTTTCGACACTGTCTCCCACATCATCCTCGCATGCAAGCTTAGGAAGTGCGGGCTAGATGAATGGACAGTAGGGTGGATTGAGAACTGGCTGACATAGAGCTCAGAGGGTTGTGGTTAGTGGTGCAGAGTCTAGTTGGAGGTCAGTAACAAGTGGTGTTCCTCAAGGGTCAGTACTGGGTCCAGTCCTGTTCAATATATTAATCAATGATCTGGATGAAGGGATAGAGTGTACCATCAGCAAGTTTGTTGATGAAGGGATAGAGTGTACCATCAGCAAGTTTGTTGATGACACTAAACTGGGAGGAGTGGCTGACACACCAGAAGGCTGTGCTGCTTTACAGCGTGACCTGGACAGGCTGGAGAGTTGGGCAGAGAGGAACCTTATGAAATTCAACAAGGGTAAATGTAGGGTACTGCATCTGGGGAGGAATAACCCCACGCATCAGTACAGGTTGGGGGCTGACCTCCTGGAGAGCAGCTCTGTGGAAAGGGACCTGGGAGTCCTGGTGGACAACAGGATGACCATGAGCCAGCAATGTGCCCTGGCGGCCAAGAGGGCCAATGGCATCCTGGGGTGCATCAAGAAGAGTGTGGCCAGCAGGTCGAGGGAGGTCATCCTCCCCCTCTACTCTGCCCTGGTGAGGCTGCATCTGGAGTACTGCATCCAGTTCTGGGCTCCCCAGTTCAAGAAAGACAGGGATCTGCTGGAGAGGGTCCAGCAAAGGGCTACAAAGATGATTAGGGGATTAGAACATCTTTCATATGAGGAAAGGCTGAGGAACTTGGGTCTCTTTAGTCTAGAGAAAAGAAGAATGAGGGGGGATGTTATTAATGCTTTCAAATACTTAAAGGGAGGATGCCAGAGGGATGGGAGGAGTCTTTTTTCAGTGGTGCCCATTGATAGGAGGAGGGGTAATGGGCACAAGCTTGAACATAGGAAGTTCCATCTTAACATGAGGAGGAACTTCTTCACTTTGAGGGTAGTGGAGCACTGGAACAGGCTGCCCAGAGAGGTGGTGGAGTCTCCCACTCTGGAGACATTCAAAACCCACCTGGATGCTGTCCTGTGCAACCTGTTGTAGGTGACCCTGCTCTGGCAGGGGGGTTGGACTAGATGATCTCCAGAGGTCCCTTCTAACCCTGACTATTCTGTGATTCTGTTCTAGAAGATAGCTTTCAGGTCCACATCTGGGTCTGCAAGAAGTTCAGGTATAACACATGTTCTTCTGAGATGGGTCTTTCTGCAGTGGAAGAAGTATGAGTAGTGGTCATGAAAGCTGATGAAACGCTGCTGTGCATGTATGCGCCATTGAATTGTTTAAGTTCAGAAGGTATAGGATCACAGTACCAGTTGCTGCTTGTAGACAGATAAGGGGAGAGAAACTGGTGTAGCAAAGCTTGGATGATGGTAGAGAAGAAGGGTGTTACCAGTGCTGTAAATCTTTGGATGGATGGATATAAGTGTGACGCTTCTGTGAAATCTACGGAATTAATAGGTCAAACATGGACATTCTGTTGCCAGTCAAGAGTTTGTCAAGAGTCTTGAGTTTTTAGCAGCAGAGTTGAATTATTTTGGAACAATAATCCTATTAAGAAATTCAGTGAACGTGTTTATTTGGTATTTCAATGGAAGCTTTAACAGATAATATGGGGTCTGCAAGTCCTTTAGGTCTAGCAAAAGTTCAAATTCATTTGTAAGTATT
Source organism: Vanellus vanellus (assembly GCF_965231255.1). Taxonomy (NCBI): domain Eukaryota; kingdom Metazoa; phylum Chordata; class Aves; order Charadriiformes; family Charadriidae; genus Vanellus; species Vanellus vanellus. The sequence goes on along the minus strand of NC_138905.1, from coordinate 156,005,359 downwards.
CAGATGTTATTGGTAAAAATACTTGCAATTTGCATGTGGTTGGTTTGTAATATTTTTTTTTTTTTTTTTCTTTTCTCATACGCATGCAGTTTCTAATTCAAGCCTCAAAAGGCACTCTTGTGATTGGTCTATTAGCTCTGCTGTTGTGAACTAGAGAACTTTGAGAATCAGGCCACACTAAAACAATTTCTAGGTAGTGTGTTTTAGGGTTGCCCAGAGGCTGGGACACACTGTCATCAATAAACCTGATACTTTTTTCTGAGGTGAACTGTGTCAAGGCATAATGCTGGATTTGGTAGTGTGTCTGTTCTACTTGACTGCAGATAGGAAACATAGCAAATTGGACATGAAAGTGCTTCAGGTTACTTATAACCCTTAACTTCTATTAGTTACTGATGGTTACAGCAACTTTTAAAGTGTTTGGGAGCATTAGGATTAACTATAATGTTATGATTTACAAACAAAGCCTGTGATCTAGTCTGATTTCTCTCCCAGCAGTCCATGAAAACAGATGTATGTTCTTTCTGTGGCAAACTATAATTACCAGTGTTTATACAGAGTCCTTCAAATGCTTTTAGGAAAGCAGATTCACAAAGTGTAAGGTCTTTTATGACTTCAATGTGTAATGATACAATCCATACAAAATATGCAACTTAATATGAATAGTTCTAATATTTCACTACTTGACCAGAAAGTGCATATTTATAGGGTTTTTTTTAAAGGATGACAAAGACTCATTTAAAAAGATGCACCTGAGGAAGGTATTCTCTGCTCAGTCACTGTGGACTTGACTAAAAATAACTCGGATTGCATAATCGTTGTCTGCTTTAGTCTGAAGGTAACTAAGAGACTGTAGTTGTGTGTGTGTACCTCTGATGGAGGTAGAGTGTTGAAGGCAAAGGAAACTACTTGGAAAAAGAGTAGCAGATGCATAAAAACCAGGATAGCAGTTGGGATGCTTGTGTAGTCTAGTGAAAAAAATCTAAGTTTGGGGCAGAAAATGCTGCATTGCTTTTGGGGCTCCTTGAAGCTTGGATGCTCACCAAGTGATTTCCTTGTATGTGGGAAAACATGAGGAAAAGGAATGACTTGCCATACCCGTGCAAAGAAGCAACGTTTGTCTCCTGTAACATGTCACCTGTGCAAGGGCTCTGGGAGCATCCTCCTCCTGGGGGTTTGGCAGCGAGGGCTGGGGGAGCTAGTACAGCCAGGAGCAACCCCCATCCCACTGTAACGCTGGGAGAGGTTGCCAGCACTGCTGTGAAAGGCCATGGCCAGCACTGTCCCTGACCCTTGGGAGCTGCTTTTGGTACAGCCTGGCCCCTACCTGGCCTGCTAATCTGTGTGAGGATCCCCCACCTGCAGGTGAACTGACATCTTGTTCCCGGGGAGGTGCCTGATGTTTGGGGCTGGGACTTCCTCCATGCCTCAGTTGCCCTGCTCCTGGCTTAGGTGGTGGGATGAACCCTGCCCTCCCACCCCCTCGGTGCCTTCCAGCCCACGGGGACCCCAGTGGCACCCTGACAACACGTAGTGCTGTCCTTTAGGTGAACATCTCAAATGGGTATGCTTCTGAGAGTAGAGACAAATGAAAGAGGACAGAGGTTTGGAAGGTTGTTGTTTTTTCAAGCAAGCATCTTTCTCCCTTTCTACTCGTCCTATCCCCCCCGCCCCCTTCAGAGAAGAAGAAATAGCTTAGCTGGCAAAAAAAGGGATGAGACAAAGCACTGTAGGAAAAAAGGCAGTGGAAGGAATGTTTTAATTGAGAAGGAGATGGGGGGGCGGGGGGGTGGGGAGAAGAGCCAAGAAACAGATGTGGCTGGCTTTACTTCAAGCAAGTTTTATGCGTTCAAAATTCTTGGCCACTAGCTAAAATGATGCTGGTTAATTACCTTTAAATAGACTCTAGTAGTGAGTAGGAATGGAGAAATACAACCCTAACCCTCTTCTTTCTAAACAGCTCAAATTGTTTTCCTGTCTGTGTAGGAAAGAAACTACCAGTGTCTCAGGATTTCAGATAATTTATACTGTGACTTATTTTAACCTTAATTATTGAGCAACTACAGATACATTGAATGTGCATTAAGCACATGAGTTTTACAGAAGTACGCAGAAGTTATATGCAGATTTCTCAAATTCTTATTATGTAATTTTTTTTCCCCCTGCCTACAGACATAGGGCTGGGTAGTGACTCTGTATGCGCACGTCCCTCATCTCATCGGATAAAATCTTTTGATTCTCTGGGATCCCAGTCTATACACAGTAGAACTTCAAAACTCTTTCAGGGACAGTATCGGAGTTTGGTAAGTTCTAGATGAAATGTGATGTGCTGTGGTGTGATTTATTTATTTTTGTTTCTTTTGACAAGCTTTATGAGTAAACAGTAGTGTAGCAAAGTAACCGTTTCCTGTCTTTCACCTCTGTATAGTCCTGTTCTCCCAGTTCCAGTGCAATGGATTGTATTTGGATTATTTAAAGCTGTCCAATTATTTAGCTTTTTTAGCATATAAGTTTGTCCTAACTCTCATGAAATGCTTAAATGATGCAGATGTTCAAAATTAACATCTGAGAACAAAATACTCAATTTGAACATCATTAATTTGGAAGACTTCTAAGTAGCTATTAACATTTAGTGGTTACAATAGAGTAATAATCTGCCTTCATATCTGTGACGGGGGGTGAGCATATATATGTGTATACACACATACAAACAGCTGTAAGTTTGACATGCTGCAGACTTGCAACTTTGCTAACCTCAAGGCAGATGATTTGTGAGTACTTATTCAAGGTAAATGGCATAACTGTTTCATAGGTTTTGTGGAAGAACAGTGTCCTCCTCCATTGGCAAGCTACGGAGACTTGCACATTCAGGTGTGGAACCTTCCAACCTGGTCTGTTATGGAGGGGGGGAGTTTTAAGGTGGAAACTTTTTATATCCAGCATGAAATTAAACTCACCTCAGTTGTGCTCTCCTCCCAGCTTGGGAAGTTTTCGGAAAACTAACTCTCTAGTGTAAAGCTGTTGTTTCTTTGTAGCTGCCAAAGGCAGTTTTAATTTATACTATATATAGAAAATAGAATTTGATTTTTCAGGGACTTACTCTCATTTTAGCTCTGTTACTCTCGTCTGATTTGAAGGAGCTGTAATGAGACAATATACTCCATGGACTGATACAAATCCATAGATTAAAAATGACAGAAAGACTGGAAATGACAAATCATCCCTTACAAATGCTTAGAGTAGAAGTGTTGGGGGGGTGTTGTGTGTGGAGGAGAGGCTGTTTCCATTTTATGAATATTTGTTTTGTTCATGCAATAACTCTTTAAATCTCTAACGTGATCTTTTTGTTCTTTGTGTCCTCACTTACTAGGACATGACGGATAACAGCAACCATCAGTTGGTAGTGAGAGCAAAATTTAATTTTCAACAGACAAATGAAGATGAACTTTCTTTTTCAAAAGGAGATATTATTCATGTTACAAGAGTGGAAGAAGGAGGCTGGTGGGAAGGAACTCTAAATGGCAAAACAGGGTGGTTTCCAAGTAACTACGTGCGAGAAATAAAATCAAATGGTGAGTTTTGAAGGAGAGCATATTTGCACAAATTCTGGGTTTTGGGTAGAGGTTCATAGTTGGCTGATTCATTAAAAATTGTAATGCTTTTTGTTTAAGCTTGACTGTATTACTGCGTTTTATTCACAGCAATGGTTAACGCTCAGGAACTCATGCTCCCTCACCCCAGTTTGCTATATAGAGTGTTCTAGGACTTCTGAGTTAACAGTAAGCATGCAGAGAACTCATTCATTCTGTTAGCTTGTCTGCCTGTCTCTGTCACAGTTGGGCTGCTCTGACTTCCTCGATCTGAATTCCTAGAATACTGGATTTTGGCTCTGATGCTAACATGTTTTGAATCGGTGCTTTGGGTTTAAATAGTAAGAGATTTCCTGGAAATGTCTTTAAAAACAATAAAACCAAACGAAAACAACCTCCCCCAAAACCAACAACAAACTTCGCCAAGAAATCTCTAAACATGTCCCATTACTTAAAAAGAAAAAAATGCAGGAAAAATCCCCAATTCTACCGAAATCTACTAAAAGTTAGAGACAGTTTTTGAAAGATAATGTATTTGTGACTTTTCTTTTTCTTTATTGTTCATGTGCCTTGCAATTTTTTTCATACAGACCTCACTCTTCCACTGAAGTTTTATTTTGAACTTCATGCAGTGAAAATGCCTTCTGTAAATGTCATCTTCATGACTGAATACTGAATATCAGAACTAGCATTGCTTCTTAATCCACCAAGACCCCTTGACAAGGGTGATATCATCTGTTGGGTTTTTTTGTTTGTTTGTTTTTCTTTCCTGTCTCTGCTTGCTTTCAGAGATTGGGGATAGACCTGGTAGGTTAGAACGATGCTTGCTTTCAGAGATTGGGGATAGACCTGGTAGGTTAGAACTATGGTTAGAAACCAGGGATGCTCTAAGAAGCTTTACCATTCTTTCCTTTGTCACAGCTTCAATCAAAACATTTGGGCCATGCTAAAACCATTGGCATGATTTTTTTTTTTTTTTTTTTTTTCCAGCAACACAAATACATGATTGCAAACTGAATTTGTGAGGGTAAAACTCCATTTTTAAAATTATTCTTTTGCCTCCAGTTGCATCCTCTTATTTTCTTCCTTAATTTGCTATCTACAGTCAGTTTTTGCAGAACGCTAGAGTCTTAGATCTGTAACTTTGTTGTTTAATTTATCAAAATACTAGTTTTAACCTACTTTTATGCCTTTGTAGGTATGTGTTTGAATTGTTTGAAGCTGACCTTTTCATAAGGAGGATGGGGGCTGGTAGAAGGAAGCATGACATATTAAGAGCTTCATGATCTCTATTAATAATTCTTCTTCCCTATTGAGTTGCAGATTAGCTTTCCCTCTTGATGTATGTATGCATGCTATGGAATGTTTTGTTGCTACTACCGTTATGTCCATGTTGGTTATATTTCAACTGGTGACCTGACTTTTTCCAGTTACTTTTGCTTCTCTTTGTGTGTTTGAGGTGACCGTAGTATTTGTGATATTTGATCATGCCAATTTGCATCTACTTTTCCTGTTCTTCCTTTGAGATGCATGTGTGGTTTTGTTTTAATTCTCACAAAATTCATAGATGTTAGATGTTCAGATAAATGGATTTTTGTTCTAAATTAAAATACCCTCTAATGTCAGATAACTTTGTTTGTAATCTTACCTTGTACAGTTGCTCTGAAGTTAGATATTCAAGGAAAGGAAGAAAGAACTAGGAAAAGAAGCTGAAAAAATGTGGGATAATCCGAGGTTATAATATAGCAGTAGCTCTCTTTCCTGAGAGGGAATCCCAAATATTGGCTGTATGAAAGAGTTGCCGTGAAGGAAATGAAGGCTCAAATTTGGTGTGCTGCTTAGTAATGGGAACTTCCTTTATCCACATTACTTTCTTAAAGATTTTAGAAGAAAAGTAAAGTATGTTACATACATTGCACAAGCAGAGCATGTTACATGGTAAGGTATCTCAGAGCAGCTGAAACATGACCAGGCTGTGCCCATGTTTACTACTCTCTAGTATGTTTGCTTAGCTACGCTGGAATGATTAGTGTTAGCACAGAATGCTAATAGGTGTAGGAGGCAAGCTGTGAATGGTGGTAGGACAGGTACTGAGATTATTGAGCAAAGCACGGCGTTTAGTTTTCTTAGGCTGGACAACGACACTGTAAACTTTCAGGAAATAGACTTAGTTGAGATGGAAAATGGTTTTTATTTTGATTTTGAGTGTGTGTTAAGGCTTTCCTCCCCCACCCAAGGGGAAAGGGAGGATTTGTTTGAAATTGTGGTACTTATGATCAAACTTATAAATAGATTAAAAAAATGCAGTAGCAGTTTCTTTTCAGGTATGTGCCTACACTGTAAAGATCAAAAAAGATGGTCCATTTCTGTCTCTCTCTCCCTCCCTGTGCGCATGTTTTCATTTCCCTTCTTAAACCCTGTAACATCTTGCCTTTTCTATTTAATGTTCTTTGATCACTAGTCAGGAAGTACTTTGAAATAAGAGGACTTTATTTCCATCCTCCTGTACTGTTACACATGACAGAAGGTAAAAGATTTATACTGTGTAAACTTGTTAGATGTTTGACAGCGTGGCCTTATTGAGGTTTTTATTATATGAAACAGCAAGGAGGGGTGAAGGTGTAGGTAGAGTCTTGTCGCTTACGCTACCCCTTCTGTCTTGCACAGTAGAGAGATTTGGAGGCTTAGTTTTGAGAATTTCCTTGTGATGAAGAGAAGAGGGGTTAGCCAGAATGGGATGCATTTGCTTAGCTGGTCTCAGACATTAATCAGATTTTTAAAAAATCACATGGTCACTTGCTGGGTTTTATCAAAGTGTAATCCATTTAAATGGCATGAGATTATGCAGAAGGGAATATAGCTTTGAAAAATGACATTTGATATGTCACAAATGTTAGTCTAATTCTTCGCAGAAATTAACGTGTCATTACTGTCCTAACCTCTCTTCTGTTTTGCTTTCTTGACAGTTATGTTAGTATTGGGCCCAGTGCATATTACAGTGTTAATAAATCTTCTGGCTAGATGCTTAAAAAAAAATTAAAAAAAAAAAATCATAGTGTGGGAAAAGGACAGAATAGAGTGGAAGATTATCTACTGTTCCCATCCTGTGGTGCATGATAGAAGGAGAGATGCACTTCTAACTTTTCAAAAAAAAAAAAGAGCATGGAGCCAGGCTCTTTTTGGTGGTGCCCAGTGACAGGACAAGAGGTAACGGGCACAAACTTGAGTATAGGAAGTTCCACCTAAACATGAGGAGGAACTTCTTTACCTTGAGGGTGGTAGAGCACTGGAACAGGCTGCCCAGGGAGGTGGTGGAGTCTCCATCTCTGGAGACATTCAAAACCCACCTGGACGCGTTCCTGTGCAACCTGCTCTAAGGTGTCCCTGTTCTGGCGGGGCGGTTGGACTAGATGATCTCCAGAGGTCCCTTCCAACCCTATGATTCTATGAAAAGAAAAAAAAATAAAAAAAGAAAATCCATCAAGAATGCTAGTTTTCCTCTCCCCAGCCACGTGCACTTGGAGGGTTATTTTATCCTCTTTTCAGGTGTTACTCTACGGGCTATACTCAATAGAATAGAGTTTGGGATAAGTCAGTACTACTAGGGAAAAAGTGTTGGTAGTGTTGACATTGCAGAGTGGAGCATGTTGCAGCAGTGCCTGAACCAGCTTGAGAACCAGGAACAAGTTTATGTCTACCTTCCTGGTGGTGGACTTGACCTGATTAGAGACAGAGCTTGCTTAAAGCACTTCACTAATAGGGACCACACAGCTTTAGGTGTCCCAGTTGGCACATCTTTTCTCCCATACTGTAGGATGAAATAGCCTCTAGACTGCACCTAGATTACACACACTGTAGCCTAGTAATAGAAACACATGGTGATCTTGCAGCAGTACAATTGAAACGCTTTAGTAAAGTATATCCTGAAAGAGTGCTCTGTGGAGTAGCGTGAAGTAGACTGTTGCATGAAAACGAATATAACAAACTGGAGACGTGACAGAAGAGAGATAGGAGGGAATGTGAGAATGACAAGTAATTTGAAGGCAAGTAAAAGAAATACTTGCATGTTAAAGAAAACAGAATGAAACAAAATATTGGGAAGGATTGGGTAAATTGTCCTTTTACAGCCACTTATGTAAAGGATAAGGAACTGTACTTCATTTTAGACAGTTTGTGGCATCTTATGTACTGCTTAGGGAAAGGTTACAGAAGCAGCTGCTCAAAGTTGTTTTGGTTATACTGAGAATAATGATTTGCTGGAAGAATAATGTTAAGAAGCCTGTGCCAACTTTCCTCTCCACCCAAAGGAGATCTATTAAGTGAATTCTATCTGGTTAATCACTAGCCACTAGACACTTTAAAGCATTATCAAGTGTAGCTGGGTGCAACTGAATGTAATGCTTTGATCAGGAAAGAAACTGATAGCAGTAACTTACCTCTTGGTTTCAGTCATCAGTAGATAGGGTCTCTTCTAGTACTCGAGCAGATGCTTGTTTGCTTTGGATTTGATCATATGCTGTACATGTTTTTGCTGCATTCTCAATGTTAATGTAACAGACTTACATTGGGACTGGGAGAAAAAGTAGGGAGAAGGGAATAATCTTCCATACGGGAAAACATGGTGTCTGGCTCAGGTCACTTGCTCTGTTCCCTTCCAGTGCTTTGAGAAACAGAGCTTATATGTCAGAGCGGGCAAGGTGCTAGGATTTTGCTAATGTTTCAGAAACCTATGGACTTCATAGACCTGTGGACTTTATATGTTCCCAGTATGCTGAATTAGGATGATACCTGCTTGAAATGTTTAATGAATTATGCTATATGTTTGCAAAAGCACTCTAATGTTCTTTCGTGAAGGATAATAAATAGCACTTACCTTTGTTTATGCTAAGAAAGTGATTTCTTATGTGCAAGATCAGGATTTTCTTCTGAGTAATGCATTGTGCAATAAGCTAATTGCAACAGGACTGTTTCTTATTCCTCTTTATGAAGCAAGGCAGTGCTTGGAGGCAGAATACCAGACGTGATATACAGCTGGGCTGATTTGCTGTGTCTAATTCTGTGTTTCTACAATAGAAATGGCCTTTGCATTTTAAAAGCTGAATGTTGGTTATGGCTGTTCAGGCAAAGTGATTTGAATGTGTGGTGATTCTTTGTGTCCTGTTTTTAAATTTGAATTTGATCATGTCTCTCTGGATAACGGAATCAGCTGAACAGCTGGTAATATAAATGACTATGTATTTCAGCAAAAAAATCTTCCACTTTCTTCAGCAGCTTAGGAGAAGAAAAGGTTAGGGGAAGAGATGTATTCTTACGCCCTTTAAGATAACAAAGTAGCTGGAAGAAGAGCCAGATTTCTATGACTAGTCAACTTCCTCCAAATAAAGAGCGGTCAGGCATCTGTATTATGATAAAATGCAGTGACAAGTACTTACCTTTAACTCTGGTTTCTCCATTCATGCTTTTTGGCACATTAATAAACCTTTAGGTATTTAGTAAACCTGAAAGTCACTGTAAATTGTAGGATAAGTCAAGAGCTTCCACAGAGAATGAAAGCAAACTACCAAGTTTGTGTAAACTGCATCATTTTCATTATTCAGTACAATGAAACAAATTGTAATTGTCCCATAAATGAGTAGTGTTATATATGAATATATAAATGGGTAGGCATACATATGACATGACTTTAGGTGCTTCTTTCATGCTGAGTGTTTGATGACAAATCTGCTTGGGTTTATGGTTTTGTTTTAAGAAGATGGGAGGAGTCCTGTCATTTGGAATTACTTGGCTGTAGAGCAGAGCAAGTATGTACTGCAGGGCTGGTGGCTGAGAGCATCAGTGTTCCCAGCTGAATAACTGCTGGGGCTAACAGGTTTTGTGCTGTCTGTCAGCTTATAGCTGAACTGGGGGGGGGATGGAGGGGGGATATTAACCAAAAGGATTTTACTGTCATCTCTGGATATGGTAAGGAGAAATGTTTTGCCCATGTTTGGGAGTTTTAAGAACATACTTTATTTTTAGAATAGCTTCTTTGAGGAAAGTTCCAGTGCAATACAGAGAAAATCCCCTCAAAGATACCACATGTGCTTTTGGGGCCTGAGCTGCTCCTTACAGACTGTTAGCTAAAGTCTCAGCTCCAGCCGGCCTGCCTGGCACTCCGGGCACTGGAGACGAAAGGGTGGCCTGCATCTGTACTCTGCTCGCCTGAGATTGCAACATCCATGGGGCTGCAACTGGGCAGCCTGAAGGAGCACTGAATTTCCCAGGATATAGTCCAGCAGAGGCTGGTACCACATGGCTGTTCTGCTTATGGTGGCGTTTCCCTGGTCAGCTTTACTGACCATGGGAATTTCCCTGTAGCTGGCTCTTAGCTTGGCTGACTAGGCTTCTGGAAAGGCTGGTTTGTATTTGAGACTTGCATAATTTATTCTTAGTGGCCTGAGGTATCAGATAAACTAGAGTTGAATTATTCATGTAACTTTATTAAAATGCATTTGAAACTAGAGCTTGAGGAGCTTGCTTTTAAAATAAAGGTAAACCTTTCTGTAGGTATGTTTTGATGATGCGTCTCTTTTGTGGTGGGGTTTGTTGGGTGGGTTGTTTTTTTTTTTTTTTTGACAGTCTGCCATTTTATTGTTTGGATACAAATTGCTCAAATGCTTATTTGAAGTTTGCCTATTAGACAAGCCTGGTTATTTAAAAAAACAACCCAAAACACCATAATGTCCTGATAAATACAGTCTCACAAGCATTCTCTGTTGGTTATATGCAAAGTCAAGTGTGACAGGTCAAAAAGAGATGCTGTAAGTCTTACTTCGGTGTTTCTGCAGTATGCAGCATGATGCTTTTAATTCTCTCAACTTCGCTCCTCTGCGATTGAGTTAGGGGAACAGTAGAGCTGGGAGGGGAGGCTTTAGGAGTGTGTTTTCCGTGCCTCTCCACTCTGCAAGTCAGCACTTGAGTAACTTTCAGGCCTGTTCTTTTGATCTTACAGACTTATGTTGTCCTTCCAGGAACAGCCTATGTTATGGAGAGGCAAATTCACTATGGGATTATAGGAGGGATTGCATTAATTGTTATGATGGACTTTGTTCTCAAGTGCATAAGCATTTTTTTTTTAACTTCTTAGTAGTAAAAGATAATTTGTTTTAAAAGATCATTTTTCTGGGACAGGCATGTGTTAAGTCACTCCACTACTTGTACAGTGTTTTGATTCTCTGTTTCAGCCAGACTGAGTATAATGCCCCACCGCTGGTATGCTCAGCCTATGGTCACTTGCTTTTACTGAGTTAATTGAATTGATATTAAAACTTAATACTACTTTTGTTTGAAAGTGTGTGTAGTGTTTGGAAATGCCTGTGTTTTTTGGGGGTTTTGTTTTCTTTAATTGCAATCCGTGATAATGTTTTGGTTTTTAAAAAACAGTTTTGGAAAAGCTAATTTTATTAACTGACTTTTTGGTTCCAGGAAAAAGAATGGGAGCTTTTCTACCTGCCTTCATTGAGGCTAGTGTTTCATTCATTGTGAACATACGAACCATTTTGATTCTTTACCAATAATTTCAAGCACAAGTATGTACGTTTCTCAGTGAAGCACTATTTTCGCTATATCTTATGATAGATATTTTAAAGCAGTTTGTTTGACCTCTAGTGTTGAGCTATGAAACTGCACCCCATTGACACAAAAATATCTTACATTTCAGAAAAACCGGTCTCGCCCAAATCAGGTACATTGAAGAGTCCACCTAAAGGCTTTGATACATCTGCAATTAACAAAAGCTATTACAATGTGGTGAGTGATCCTTTTTCCTCCATGTGAACTGTTATATACAGTAGAAAGTAATTTAACTAAATACTCTTATCTGCATAAAAAATTTGGCAGTCCTGTCAGACCCTTAGTGCCAAAACTAGATAGAGATTTTAGTGAACTCTCATATAAACAAGATCATTATTATTTTAAGAATCCATATGTGTGATATTTTATTAAGCATGATGCAAAATTATAGTCTGAAGTGAATAATAGGTGTTTCTGTAACATACTATGCTCACTTTGCTTGCTTTGCTAGTTGTTAATTTCCGTTTTCTACTGTCCCCCAAATATGCAGTCTTCCCCAGTTGTTATAAATTAATGAAATTCTCCTGTGTTAAAATGATTAAGAATATTTTTGTCCTTTTTGTTGAACAAGAGACTGAACATTTTGAATCAATCCTTTTGATTCATGCTTATAAGTCAACTCAACTATTTACTTTGGGAACCTCTTCCTTACACTGATGGATAGACTTTGCAGCAAAAGTGATATAGCCAGAGTCAGCCTTTAACACCCCCCCAGGTATTCTTAACCTAGTACTCAGACCTCTTTAGTAGATGCATGTAAGAAACATACCAAACTGTCTTTAAATGTGTTGCTGTAACCATTTTGAGAATCCTTTATTTGCTAACAGTAGGTAACCCTGGGAAGCAAAAAGCGTCTTGCAGTTTTTGTTAACCACTGCTCCCTGCTGGTGTAAAACCAAAACACAAGGTTTTTTTCCCTTTTCTTTGAAGCAGATGTCATTGTTTTTATTTTTTGTGTGTGTTTTTAGCAGGGATTATAAAGCACAGTTTTATGCTTTCATCTTTTGTGGTTGTGGCATGAATAACACCAACCACCTGGAAGAACAGAGCAGTTTTGCATATAGTACCCTAATTGAAAACCTCCCCGTGGTGCGCCTGGTGCCTCTCTCAGTAGCCGTCATTCCACGGTAAAGGGAGAGCTGTGAGTCTTTGGCTATTGTATCCCACACCTGCTAGTCACAATGGAAAGTACCTATATAGGCGTGCCTTCCTTCAAACTGCAGGGAGTAATGCTCTTACTGTGGTAAGAGTGGTAAGAGTACTGTGGTACTCCTTTTTATTGCTGTTTTTCACTATATCTCTTCATAGTAATTTTTTTTTTTCAAAGTTGCTGTAGTGTGTAGTAGTAAATATGTCTTCTCTATTGTTAAAACTTATGTTATTCAATGCAAATAAACAGACATGAATGCAGCAGAGGGTTTAGTTCCTTCACTAGGTGTTCTTGCTTAAGTTTAATCTATATCTGTGTTGAATTTTTAATCAAAATAAATTGGCAACTCTCTTGAACACTAGTCCTTTAGATTTGGGTTGGTTTTGGGTGTGGGATTTTTGGTGTTGCTTTTTTTTTGTGTTTGTTTTTAAAGTCAGTGGTAAATATATGCCTCATATATAATCTTATATTATTATTTCCCTGATAAATGTTAATATGATGAAAAGAAAGAGTTGCAGCTGTTTAATTTGGGCTTAACTGAAATTCTAGTTTGGATGTGTCCAAATTGAATTGAATCTTGTGGTTGCATATTTTGCTTTAAGAGTAATACCGGCAATTTTGGGGGTGATAGTGTACTTCAGTGAAAATAAGAGGAAGCAAATGTTCAAATTTGCCTAAAACCATATTTATGGCAGTTAAGTTATAAAAGGCCATACAGTTTTGAAATACCACCTTTGACTTGTGTGATTTTTATACTTGTTCCCTGAATAACCTATTGTCATCATCATGGATATTATCATCATGGAGACTCAAGCTACAATATAGTTTGGGAAACAGGTAGCCATAGCTGGCTTTTAAAGTAGTTTAATGAGAAAAAAAAAAAAAAGTTGGAAGTAATGACGGTCATACCTACTCTTGGAGTTGGGTTTTTTTTCATCTTGCTTAGGTGCAACTTGGTGCACTAAACTGATGTAAGTAAGATTCCCACTGTTTTGACTGCTAGCTATTTATTAACTGTTCATGATATATTGCATGGCAGATGGGCATGGAAATGACCAGTTCATAATAAGATACATAGTAAATTAGAGCACTGGCCCTAGAATGCTGTTCTTAAATCCTTCTGCAGTGAATTAGATAGTTGTCTTGTTTTCACCACAGTGTGGCAGATATACCCACTTTCTTTTAAGCTTATAATTGTATTCTTTTTGTTTAAAGAATGTAAGTCTGTGCTGTAGCATGCACTTTGTTTCAGAGAAGTAAGACTCTACAGCTGTGCTTAAAACCTAAATTAGACTAGCTGGCATCTAGATTTTCTTGAAAAATACTAAGTTCTTCCGATGGCATTATAACTGTAAAATAATGATTTTTAAAAGTTATTAAATATGTAATGATTTTTACATGTATACAAGACAAACAAGCAAACCCATTCACTGAAGTGAAAGCAGTTTAACCCATGTGTTGAGTTTTTGTTGTGTTTTAATACGTAAGCTTCAGACATGGCACTAACAAAATTGAGCTCATACTAAGGTAAAAACAGAAGAGCTCCAAATAAACCTTTGGCAACTGGTAGCTAAAAGGATGTAGCTCGAGTTGAACTCTGTTAAAGACTCTCTTGACAACCAAGCATGATTTGAGGCTGGTACTCCGGGACTGCTTGCTATTTTTAAGTTGTGGCTATCTTCTACCATACGAGTGTGTGCTGAGACCCTGTAAACCTCATGATTATTTATTGCTGTTTTTCCTCGGGAAGGATTTATGCAGGTGCAGGCAGCACCTGTGGGTACGTTCATCAGACTGATGACAAGAATGAAAGGGAAGTTCAGAGGAAGTTGAGAGAGTGGTAGGAGAGGCTCAAGGCTGCTAGTCTCCCTTTCTGGGAGAAGGGCTGGGATAGGCTAAAGAAAGGGTGTTTAATGTAAAGCGGAGACTGTTTTCACCGCTTTCCTCTGTTCTTCACACCCTTGTAAACGTGTTCTTTATTTTTATTGATTCACAGAACTCCATCTGAACTTCATAACACAAATCACACTTTCTAGTCTCAGTGTGCTTTATTAGCTGCACCCCACACTAGGTGTGCTCCGTCTACGCAGCAACATTTGGTTTATGCTTCCATTTTGCCTGGCTTGGGAATGCAGGTTAGTAGAGAATCATAGAATAGTTTGAGTTGGAAGGGACCTTTTAAAGGTCACCTAGTCAAACATCCCTCTGCAATAAGCAGAGACATCTAGACAACTAGAGTTACTGGTGCTACAAGGTCTTGTTTTCCGTAAAATGGTACGAGTCTACAGCAGAGTGTAATATGAAGCAGACTCATGATCAAGCATGAGACATTTTTCATGTAGAATTTAGTAAACTGTTACTGAAGTAGTGGGCATATTATTGCAGGTTTATTCCCTAAAGACAGGGCAGGCATTACTCTGAGGTTTATTTTTACTTGTTAATCCCTTGAGAACTTAATTTTATTTTGGACACAAAATTTTAGGTTATTTCCACTTACAGGACAATTGCCTTGAGCTGTTTTAAAAGCAGGTAAAGAAATGGGCAACTTTCTCCATAGCATGAGTTTTTGCAGACCTCATTTTCCATTTAAACGTTTGAGAAGTGATAGAAAATAAGCACTCTTTTCAAGGCTGCACTTTTGGAGTTGGGTCAAGAGTTTGTGTTTACTGAAGCTCATAAAAGTTTTTGAGGACCCTTAAGATATGGTATAATTGTATGGTGCTTTATATTGCCTCTCTCGAGCCTGTTTTAAAGGGGTTCATCTCTCAGATTCTCATGATCCAGGAAAATTAGACGTTGATCACCATTTGATATTTCAGTTGAGTGCTATACTACTCCCATAAAATGGGAGTGTGCAACAGGATCACGCCCGAGTGTAGCTGTGAAATCTGCCTTTTCTCCCTCTTATTTGGAAGGTGATCAGCTTCATGTAAGTCACTTAAAATCCATTTTTGGGTGGCAGTTTTTGCCTTGGGGAGATAGCTGGTGTTTTGTGTGACAGAATTGTTAACAGTGCTTGAATTTTCCATGCCGTGTGATTGAGAGAGCTTGTGCTGTTTGAGCTCAGTTGTCTGTGCCTGCCATTCATCAGTGTTACGGATTGCAAAAGCTGCCACTTCAATGCTGCTCTTTTGGTACCCAGTCTTATCTGTGCAAATGTTGTGGTAGAGTTGTGGAAACAAGGTCTTCGAGGTCTCATGGGGTCTTGCAGCAGCCAGAACGCGCAGAAAGCAGGAAAGGGAAGAAAGGTGATTATTAGAGCATGCGGGCGAGACATGGATATGAGGAATGTAAGAGTGCTCTGGTGCCAAAATACTGAGTTGCAATACTGACTGCTTACCGCTTCAAAGCACAGTCCAAACAGTTAATCCTCATAGCTTCTCCGTGAGGTAGGTAAGTCAAGCTGGGAGGATGCGAGATCTCACAGAACTGGTGTTTTATAGTTATGTAAGCAAGATTATTCTTTTTTAAAGATATTCGAAGTGAAATAATGTTATAAGCAGTGGAGACTGCACTTGGGGTGGGAGGAGGAAGGGAAATAGATTTAATGTGTTTTGGAAACTATATAAAACTATATGTATAGCTAAAGTATAATGTAACATTGTGAACTCCTAGAATAACATAAAGCAGTATAAGTGTATCTAGTACTCTGCGTAGGTTTTGTAGCATAGTTCTATTTACAGCTGCATTTATTTTCCTTTTTCCCAATAATTTATCAGCTGGCTAATTCTAGTTTTTCAGCTTTTCTGTTCTTTTATGTGTTTTTTTTCCCTCCTTTAAGTCTTTTTCCTTCAATCCCATATTCTCCGTAATGCAAAGAAAATCCTCAAATAAAAATCCGAACCACCACAGGAAAGTAATGGAGTTATCCAACACGAAACTAGTTTTATCTCAAGCTTTTCAGAGAAAGAAAGGAAATAGCGAAGAATAGAAGTAGTCTTCAAGAAAGTGGAAGAGTAGTGCAGCCTTTCAAGATTCTAGCAAATTTGTCGATTTTTATCTTTGAATGTCTTTTAATGCTGTTCAGTGCTTCATCAGGACACCGTGTTTTTTGTCCTTGGCTTTCAATCTCCTTTTCCCTACTAATTGCTGTGTAATGACTTTGGGCTGGGAGATTTTTGTTGGAAAAGCCATATTGGAAAAGATTGGTCTTGCGTTTAGTTTTGAACCTCAGGGTTCCTAAGTACTTTCCTATTTAACAATTGACTTTGTTTTATATATGTGTAAGACATTATGGGGTTTAATTAGTGTGGTGATCAATGGAATTTTTTTTTCCCTTGGTCTAAGTGGGCAAAGAAACCTTAGCTTTTTTAAAATTTGTGTGTGTATATTGTACTTTATGCTGTAGTTTCCTAGTTAGCCATAACTTTCCCTGTGACATTCTTCTGTCATAGTGTTTAGCAGAGAATGGAGACATTTTAATCTTCAGTTCAGGATTCAGATTTCCAACAAAAGAATGAACTCAAAAGTGGTCTCTCTCCCTCTCTCCAAATGAATAGAAGCATTCAAGGAATAAGCAGAATCAATGACACCAATGAAAGGAACAGTGAATTCTTCATTGACATACTGAACTATTTAAAGTTATTTCATCAGGTTTGCATTTAGGAATGAATGGCTTTTTTTATTTCCTAAGAAAGAGTATTGACTACAACACTGAATAACGCACTCAATTACAGTTGTTACTATAAATGCTGAAATGAGATGTTACTATAGGCTTGACAAATATGGCATGTAGCAAAATGAGAAGGTTTGTGATGTGGCTTATGACCAGTGAATAGCAAAAAGTTTTCAAAACTCAGCTGTGTTCATTGAACTATGTTTAATTTTGATGATTCTCTTGCTAAATCATTAACTTTTTGGAGGCAAAAAGTAACTTGCTGGCTAAAAGCACAGTAGAATTTGATGTGAATATATTGAAGGATATCCTAAAGCAGGCTCCCGGGACATGGCCTGGTAAAATGTTTTCTTTTACATATTTGGGGGTATTCTAGTTTGATTTATGTTCAGCAAAAAAAAAAGTGTGTGCTGTGTTTTATGAGTTCTTGGCTTTGCATCAGAATCTGTTGTAATTTTCTCATGGTAGTGTGTATTATTGCACTCCCAGTGGAAGGTTAGGCAGCCCTATTTAAAAAGAATGCAATAATGCTAATCATATTGCTAGTAAAGTTGGCACTTGATATTTGTAAGTCTGATATTCAGACCTTCTAGATAGAACAGCATGTCTGAATAAATAAACACTTCTCTAACAAGATGAGTTGCAACGTGTTGTAATTGAGACTGAGAAAATGACACTAATTGTTCATTTCTCATACTACTTCTATTGTGCTTTACCAGCCTCTGATGATCTTTGACTGTTCTGAAGTACACAGGAGGAATAATTACCCCTAGCTTTGGAAGAACACTGAATAGCTTTCAGATTTTACCGTAAAAGTTTTAAGTGTAGTGGAATTCCTGCTAGCTTACCACTTTTTTTGTATATGGCTAAAGGATGGCTCCTTGAGCATGTGTGGTGTTGTTTTTTCATAGATGTATAGTATTCAATGCTTTCTTGCTGATACTTAAATTTTAATGTAGGAACACTCATTTAAGTTTTCCTAGTGCTAAGTAAATTTTTGTATGCTTTAAAACTGGTATTGATTTGAACACTTTGAAGTATTTTTTAAGAAATACCAATTAGCAACTGTCATTTATTGTAGGTGCTACAAAATATATTAGAAACAGAAAATGAATATGCTAAGGAGCTACAAACAATGCTTTCAAACTACCTGCGACCATTACAAGCCAGTGAAAAGTATGTGAGTTTGTTTTAATTCGTTTTTTAAATTAAATTCGAGATCTCTTGTGTATTGGGTGGGGTTTACATGGTCAAAATTTCAATATCAATGTGCATTTTCTTGTGCGGACTGTGAGATTCTTGAGGCAGGGCTTGCTTTTAGTCTGATGCTTAATCTAAGAACCAGTAAATATTTTATTTTAATGTTGTAGGTTTTATTAAAGCACAGTTAGTCAATAACTACAAAATTGAACACCTTTTATTTACTTTGTCTCCAGGTTAAACTCTGCAAATACTTCGTACTTAATGGGAAACCTGGAAGAAATAAGTTCTTTCCAGCAAATGCTTGTACAGTCTTTAGAAGAATGCACCAAGTAAGTACTATGCATACCAGATACTGTAAAATTCTAACAAGAAAATATTTTATTTTACTTGTTGTGTATACTGTTATAATTTTTGTTCCTCTCACCTTAAGGACTGTTGCTGCATCAGTATAGTAATAGATGTTTGGGTAATGCATTGATTGTTTACACAGATAGATATTGGCCCTAGGATGCAATTGAAGAGGTAGGAATTTTGATGTAGTTTGAAAACAGTTTATGAATTTCCATGATGCAATTGCACACCGGTGGGGAAGTGGTAGAGAAAGTGGGGGATTTGGGAGCATGAATTTTAAGTATTTTCTTAACGTAAGAGAAAGAATAAATGGAGCTTATGTTGTGGTGGAACAGTGGAGGATGAGGTATGTGACTTGGATGAAGGATGCTGTATGAGAATGCTTCTGCTTAGTACTGTTCTGTCCTGAACAATGGTGGTTGTCAAAATATGCTGGGAGAGGCATGATGTAGGATAGGCAGAAAGAGTAACAAGCCTCAATGCCTGTACCACACAGAAAGCATGAAGCACGGAAAAAAGGGGATGAAGACACCTGTCCTCCTTCCTTAGGTTAGGCTGAAGCGGTAGCTGGATATTTTTCAGCTTGTACCTCAGCACTTGGGGATGTAAGAAAGAAGGTGGCCGTATCCCATTTGAATTGTCCTAACAACTCTCTAGTGTTGAAACTCCACTGAAAGTGTAGTTCCTGTTCCTAATCTCAGTTGCATCCTTTTCCTTGCCTGTGTTCTGGTTTTGTCTGACCACATGGTGAGCTAAGGCAACTTGCTAATCCCAGTTTGCTTGTTTTCTGCCAAGTTAGTAATTTGAATTGCTACTGAGGGCTTATACAAGTTTCAGTCTGCTGGGAGTGCTTGGCTGTGAGAAGGAATGAATGTCTTGGATGGAGGAGAAAGCGCCTCTTTTGGCAGCAGTGATCTTTAGATAAGCTCAATGTGTCTTGTTTTGACCTCTTCTTCCACTTTTGCTCTAAGCTGCTCCATATGAGGATAGAGCTTTGTCATGACAAAGCAGAAACTGCGTCTCCACTAGGCAGTAACGTATGTCTGGGTCTGTTACTGACTTCGGATCCCACGTCCTCCTACCACCTGGCTTCTCTTCCTCTCTTCTACCTCTAGACAACTTAGACTGGAATGGAAAGGAGGACGGTATAGTTCAGATGACTATTCAGCAGTGGAATGGAAACATTCTTGAAATTACCTTTCTTCCATGCTGTGTTTGAGAAAGAAGGATATTCTTTCTGGCAAGTTAGATTTGATCAGTTAAGTGTCTAAATCCCTGCGAGTGACTGTCCATAGACATAAATGTTTCCTTTCTTTTCTTGTCACTGTGCTTTGTTGTCTCATTCTTTTGTTACCACAATTTTGTTTCTGTGAATCAGAAGTTGGGGAAGTTAAGTACTTTGCATGAGCAGACTGTCATCTTTTAAAACTTTTGATTAAGGTGGTCTTAAGAGTGAAAGAACATATGCCTTTAAACAAATATTAATGCAAGTTTTGTTGTAACTTGGTATGTAGGTTAATGTGATATCATAACGTAGCTTCAAGCTCAGAAAGCTTATTTAGAACTCCTTCATTTATTTAAACTCTGGAGCACCTTCTCATAATGTCCTTTATTTCTTCTTCCTGCTAAGTGAAATATTGCTGTGTAGTAAATTAGGAACATAACGGATGCTAGTAGGTGGGCAGAGGAAGTGATGCCCCAGGGTTACTGAAGGGTTACTGCGAATGTTTTGTGTTAGTTTCATTTCATAAATATGCTGGCCATGCCAAGTGGTGTTTTCAGTTTAATTTTCATCATAGCATATTGACTTGAGCATCCAGCTTCCTCCAGTTTTGAATCCAATCTATCATAATTCCTATCATGTAGAAGAATGCTTGCTCTGCTGCCTTGTTTTTTGTCATTTTGCCATGTTTTTTTGGCTGGTGAACCTGTTCTGTAAACTCAGAGTAGCTCCCGGGCTGAAAATAGATTTATCATTTTATTTTATTTTTGGCAGAGAGCTTATAGTTCCATCACTCAGGCACTTCATATTGCAGCATCCGGTATGGTGTTTTTTCTAACTTGACATGTCAGAATGACCAAATGCTGATGTCCTGCCGGTTGTAGTGCTGCCAGCCTACCTTGCTTGACAAATTCCTGTTCTTGGGCGTGAGAATTGAATGTTTTTTGAATTCCACACCCCACTCGATTCAGTTTGTCATTTGAGTTTTCTCTTAACAAATCCTGGCATTTACTCCAGTTACAGAAACTTTCTGGTGCTTTTCTTCTTGCCTGCACCACTTTGGCTTATTTAACCCTCACGTTGTTAAATGTTGGGTTGTGGTTTTTTTTCAGAACGCGTAATGCTGTAGCAGGTGCTTTGTATGTTTTGGGGGAAATAGTTGCTTGGATGTGGTTTAGTTTTAGTTGTGTGCCACCCTTCCACCCTGCCCCCAGCCTTGAAGCTCTTCTGGTGCATTGCTAAAGGTTTCTCCTCTTTGAACTTGTCCTGGTTGGCTTCTGTTGCAGTATCACTGTGGTGCTCCTTTGGGCTCCTCCATCTGTCACAGGCCTGGGAACACTTCTTGTCTGCCTGCCTGGATGCTGGACACCATTGGACAGATTCGTTTGGGGTTATTTCTACCTTTGACTTCTCTCCTTCATTTACAAAACAGAAATGGCATATGAAATGAGTAACTAGCGTTGAGAGAGAGTCTTCTGGCTGACCGACTTCAAAAGCACATGTGTGGTTTTTTTTTTTTTTTTTTTTTGACTGATCAGCTTCAAGTGCGCTTTGTTCTGATGGATGGAAAAGAGCTGTAACTGACAAGGCAGAGAAGCTGATGGAGTCTCGAGTTGCAAAAGTGCCAATTTCTGACAGTAAAACAGGGCAAGAGCATCCCAGTTTTGTCCCTTGCTTTTAGTTATTGCGAGTATCTATAGAAGTAAGGCTATCATGGTTAAGTGAATTTGAACAGTGTCTTCAGATTCCCTGAAAAAAGCCTGGTAACGGATGTCTGAGAGGTAAGGCAAATTGATAAATAGGGAAAGGTATGGTTGAGAAGAGAGCATGGAAGATTAGACAGATGGGTTGTGAATAAGTTGAATGGTACCTCCTTTTGTTGCAAAGTGTCCCCCTTATTTCAGTAACCTTGTTAACTGTGAAGCTTCAGGACGTAACCTCTAATCTTGTGTTTCTTCACAAACTGCATCCCTTGGGGTCAATAATCACAATTATCCCTTAACTTTTGCACACCTTCAGTTGTCCTGGGTCTTCCACTGCTATTCGCTTTTAAGTTCAAGACTTTCTCTGTATTGACCCCCTGCAAACACAGCAAACTCACTATTGATGCCCCAGTTCCTTCAAGAGGCTGAGAGAGGGGCAGGAAATTCTGCTGTTTATCTTTCTGTGGGATGAGATGGGGAAGACTAGAAAATGCCACCCAGATGATTCAAAATTTCCAGTTTGTGGCAGGTTCTGTAGGGGTGTGTGTATAAATGTATATATATTTTATACATACGCATACATATATACAGGGACATAGATTGCTGCATGACACTCCTGCAGTAACCACAGAGTTGAGTGAAATCTAGGAACATCAGATCTTCTCCTTGCAAAAAGAAAACATACAATGCTGATGACATTTTGTGATCTACTTTTCTTTTAAGATTGCCTCTGTTAGTCTGTGTTTAAATTTGTCTAGTTTCATCAGTTTCCACAGCCTTTTGCAGAATGTTGTAATGTCCAAATGTCCACTGACACCAAAACTAAGGCAGATTTTTTTCAGAACTCACAGGACATAATTAGATATTCTGTAATGCCACACTTTCTGTCAGCTGCCAGTCTAGCTTTAGTCCAGTCCCAGTCACTGGTTTGGTCAGAATTTTAAACTAAGTGTGATTGAGCAGTGAGGTATTTTTTCTTTCTTTTCTCAAATTATCATATAGTGGGAACCCGTTTTAAGTCTGGAGAAACTGATAGCTGTTGGATGTAACTCCAATAAGCAGATAATTTGTTAGGTGGTTTAGATGTAGTTGTATGGTGATGCCTCTAGCACGTGTGCAACAGCAGAGGCTTTGTGATGGTTCTCTCAATTCTGTAAATGGCATCAAAACATGTCTTTGGCCTTTTTATAACTGAAGCTGTTATAATTTCTATATATGTATAAATACAGTATTTACATGTGATTCCTTTTAAAGTATCAAATATGAGAAGAATATTGGTATGATAACTTCAGAATAAATTGCAAAATAACTATTGAACACGTTAACTATTCAAAGGTTTATATGATGTGGTGATAGGTATTAAATTGTTGGCTTTTCAGCACTTAAAGGAGATATAGATAATTTATTAATTGTGCCTCCAATAGAACACTTGCAACTAATGCCTGTATTAGAAAAGTAAAACGGGATGAGTTGCCACCCCCTTATAAAGTCTGTTAATTATCTTAATTCAACAAAGACTGAGCAGTATAAAGTTGCAATGCATGTGCAACATGAAAAAGAAAATAATGTCAGTCTTTCATTCTGATAAAAGAACAGCAGAATCAGAAGACACAGATGTCTGCTTGGTAGGAACAGCCATAATTTACTCTTCATCCTCCCAACCCCCGGCACTACAGTATGAAAAGGGAATGTAATCACTTTCAGCAACTGTTTATTGGGGCTTCTTACTATTTAATACTGAGTTATATGCCTTGAGCATATCTTCAGAGTTTGAGACTTTTTCTGCATCCATTACTCGAGGAATGTATTATTAGCTCATGCTTAGATTTATTAAAGGGGACCAGCTGCTAGGCAGGAAATGCTGCTTGGAAGGCTGCAAGAGTAGCATTCCCTTGGTGTGCTGGGGAATGCCCCTGGTTTTCCACTAAATACCCGCAAAAGCAAGCCACTCCATTGATTTCGGAATTTAAACTTTTCTTGAAAAAGAAATAAAGATGCAGACAATAAAATATGGACCCTAGCCTTTAATGTAAGGAGCGCTGATAATGTAATCAGAGGTTACCTGGCATGATGTGCTAGCTATCATTTTCTGGGTGTCGATAATGAATGTTGCTTTCAAATAGGGAAGTGTGTTTCCCCTGCCCTGCATTTTGAACAGTCAATTTTGACTTCATATTGGGTAGGTCTTCCCACCTACTATGAGTTTAGAGAAGGCGTCAGGGACAAGCTTGTAGTCTAGTACCGCTGAAAACTTTGTGTCCCATCTACCAGTTAACTTGACTGTGGGTTATGCAATTGACTATTGGCCATATAACCTACTGCTGAAGAGAGTTAGTCCTTCAAGTGGGAGTTGCTCTGCAGAAAATAATATGGTTTCATTCTTTTTGACACCCTTACGATATCTATCGTTCACTTGTTTGTCCGATTTATTCTTTCTCACATAGGAAGCAATCTAGTATGGATATTATTGAGTGGTTCTGGGAATGATGATATGGTGGAATTAAGTAAGGAAGCATGGCTGGTTATAGAGTATATATTTCCCATCAGTTTGTGTTTAGCTTGAAAATTATTTTAGATTTTAAAAAATGAGTGTGCTTCAATTTGCATATGAAGTATGCAGCTTAAGGAGATACTAAGAATAAGACTGGAAGAGTTGCATTTTTCTCCCCCTCCTCCCCCCCCGGCTTATACAGATGCAAAATCAGAAGTCAGACTTTACTTTCTGCTGATTGTACCAGTTCTAAGCTGGTGCTGCACAGCCAACTTCAGATATTTATACTCCAGATATTTTCTTACTGCAATTTGAGATGACAGTTTCTGCTAAAACCTTTTGAAAAATACACTGTGTATCTTCATATTTTCAGATTATCTTTCTTCATATCCTGTCCTCCCTTATTTATAATAAATAAATGTGTGTATATTCCAAAACTGATTAGGTTCACCCAAGACTGTGTGAAAGTAAGCTTTTCTTCTAAATACTGTTTCTCTTGCTGAGTCATGATTTTTTTTCCCCAAAGTCATTGAGGCTGCTGTTATTTAAGTACCATCCTGTACTAGACAAAATAAGCCCTTCTGAACAGAATTGGGACATTTTCTTTCACTGCTTAGCAAATGTGGTGCATTCTAGTGTGAAAGATGAAGAAAGTATGAGTTACAGATAGTATTTCTGTACTGATGGTGATACAGCAGCCCTCTTGCCCTGGTTACAAACCAACATAAAAGTGCTTTATGGTCCTTAAAAAGCAAGATGAGTGACAATGGCGTATAAACAGCCTGTTACTGCACTGTAACTGCCTTCTGTTTGTGCTATTGGAGCTTAATATGGTACTTAAATCTTTTAATGAATATTTTAAGCCTACCATCTCCGGTGGTGTGGGGTAGAGGGAGAGAATACTTGCTACTCCATTTTTTTATCTAAATGCTGAATTATTGCCTTCTTAAAGGCTTAACTTGGCATGGTATATATAAGTGGATAGTAAACTGTTCTAACTAATAGGTATGTTGACTAAAAAATTGAACTCCTGAAGAAAGTGCTAATTACCACTAATTCTTGGGGAAAAAAAAAAAATAAAAAAAAAATGCAGAGCGTCTGTCTTGCAGGTATGTACCATACTCTACCTATACTGGTAGAGTATGGCATAATCAAGCCTGACAGTTACGGGGTTGAAGCTGTAAAGAAGAGCAAGCTGTTGGTTGCTGGTCATAGAAATCTATATGATGATTTTATAAAAACAAAACACACAACAGAAACAAACCAACCCCAGTATACATTATTTTTCGAGGCTTTTAATTTATTGTCGGTATTACAGTAATTTTATTTTTATTACTCTTTGTTTCTAGGTTGCCTGAAACTCAGCAGAGGGTTGGAGGATGTTTTCTAAATTTGATGCCGCAAATGAAAAGCTTATACCTTGCATACTGTGCCAACCATCCATCAGCAGTAAATGTTCTCACAGAACACAGGTATGTTTGCTTTGTGCTCTTTTAAATCTGATACAAAAAAGTGCATAAAATACACTTGTGTTGTAAAGCTGTGATATCTCTTTTGACATGCATTTGGTATGGTAGAGCTTCTTTAAGAAAAAACAAAAAAAGTAGTATATATTTTTTTAAAAAAGACCAAAAAAACCCCACAGCACAAAGCTATTCTATGTGATCAGGACCAGCTTGTCACTTTTGGCAGTGTGTTATCAACTATTTGAGAGCATTTTCTCATTTAAAGAACACATACTGAACTCTGATTATGTAAAACAACGTGTACTGATTGTCATCTTTGTTTTAAAAAAATGTCGAGATCAAAACAAGTTTGTGGAATTATTACATAATTTACAAGATTACTAGTAGATGGTGAATTGTAACTCAGTGCTGTAAAAGCCTGTACATTTGCATGTACTTAACTTTAAGTTTATAGCTAAGGACTATAACTTAGCTATACCCTTAGCTTTACTTTTGAGTGATATGAAAGGAGTGTGAGCTTTTCAAGTGTACCAAAGCAGTATTTCCTATGTGTAAGAAATAGGATGCTGAGTAACATGATGGAGATTGCTCAGCTTTGGGACTGACCCTGGATTTGCATAGAAGATGTCCTGTATCACCTTAAGGGACTAAAGTTGAGGCCAGAATTTGATTAAAGAAGTCTGCTTTCACAAACTTGTCCTATGAATTCTCCCGATGATCGTGTGCTGTAGCAGCTTTTAGTTTGGGGCTCTTTCTGTCCTGCACCACAAGCAAATATAGCCATGATCTTCTCTTGAAGGTTAGACACAGGACAAAATCTATCAGGATATCTGTTCTTTTTGCTTTTTTCCCCACCTTTTTTTGTGTTCTTGAGATGGACCAAAGTAAAGATATTTTGAATATTCTTAACTCTTCCTAAACAAAGAGGAGCATAATTGCCTTGTTTTATATAGTGTTAGCTTCCTCCAAGAACTCGCATTATGTTTTAAAAGCAACAGTACTTGGCACATTTCTGAGTTTTGCTCATAATAGGATAAATAAAAAACCTTCTAGCTACAAAGTACTATGAACTATTGCTTATGTGAGTAAGACGTGACTATATTCCAACCCCACTTTGAAAAATCAAGCTGCAAATTCACATTGCAATTTAGGCAGAAAGAAGGTATGTTTGCTAGAAGCAATGACGAATTAAAATCAAACAAGACAAAATGTGTTTAAAACCCTCAAACTCCTTAGTGCTTGCTTTTAAATGGTCTAATTCTAGTACCACTTTCTGTAAATGGTAAAATATTTAGGTGATCTAAGCCTATAGGGTTTTTAATACTCTTAGGCTTAGATTTTTTGTTTGTTTGTGCCTTTATGCTCTTTCCATACAGAGGTCTGGGATTTAATCTATAGATTAAAAAATGGCAAATGATAGCAAAGTGATCACCTACATTTCTTAAAATTTGGAGACATTTGTAACGGATTATCCTAACTTTCAGAACTATTGGAAAGCACAGGGAATAGCCATGTCGGAGAAACCGCGATAGAAGTGAAAGGGAAGAAAGCTGTTTGTTCTGCAAATTGAGAAGCATTTCTTCTCCTCTGTGTTGCTTTGCACGTAGGTTGTCCTAAAAAAATTCAGCTTCTGGTCTGTAAAGTCAGCTTGATATCAAATTCTGGTGGAGTCAATATAAATATTGTAGAGCAGTTAAGTAATTTGCATGTGGAAGTAGGTTCAAAGCAATCGTCTTGTTTGCAAGAGATAGCTCAAGGTGAAGTAAGTTGTGATAAGCAACTTTATATAATGCTATTGTGTTGGCAGGCATGACTCCACAGAAGTGAATGCTGTTTTTTTTTTAATTACCCTTATTTTATTATTCTAAGCCCTTAATTTTTGTTGAACACTATTGCTGTAGGTATCAAGTGGCTTGACTAAAAATTCTGCTTGAGACAGCTGCTGTGAAGAAATCAGAAGGTGGCTTTAAGCAGTTCTGAGCGTTTTCCTATCAGAATGCCAGAAAGCTTTTAATTACATTGCTTTAAAGGTTTTAAAAAAAAAAAAAAAAAAAAAAAAAACAAACCACAAACAAAAAAAAACCCAAAAAACAAACAAAACAACAACCCCCACAAAACTTTTCTGCTCAGAATAACAAACTGATTGAAGGCAGGAAGAAAAGGAAAATACTCCAAACTGTCTCCTTGTCTATTTAGTTGAGATGTTTTTATTGTGCAAGAGCATCCCTACTAAACCTTAATGTAGAAGATACTATGAGGTTTAAGGATAGTCATGATTGTAATAATAATGAAACAGCTACACTGCAGTGAATACTAGATTAATATTGAACTGGAATTTTTCAGGGATGTTTAAGACTTCTAAGAAACAGTGATGATTTGTTGGCTGTTTTGGCGGCATAGTTGTAGCAGAGGTCCAAAAGCATTATATGTGTTTTAGTACCAGCAGAAGTATGATGGAGAAATAGATGTTTGCCGAATTCTTGGGTTTGAATATCATGTTTGTAACAGCTGTGCTATCAGTAGCAGTTCAGAGAGAGGAAGAAGGAACAGTTTGGTGTGGTTTGATTTGGAACGTCAATTCTTACTGTCTACAGCAGATTATTTCTTGCCTTGAACTCTGCGCACTTCATAAACTGAACACACATGCATTAACTGTGCTTCTGAAAGCCTTTCTACAAAAAAACCTGGCAGATAATTTTAAGTCAGATTCTTAGATCACAGAATTAGTATTTTCTGCAGTTTATTAAGTTCACTTGCTTTTGGTGAGAACCATACCAACAAAAATGAAACAAAAAAATCCTAGATAATTGCTCTAGGGGAAACTTCAGAAACTTTACCTCCACTTTGTTTTTTTTATTTTATAAAATATAATAGTTTTATTATTGTATTTTTACTGTTGCTGACTAAAAACAACTTAAAGGAAAATGGCTATCATTCTGAAGCATTAACTGTATTGTTTCTTTAACCAGTTGGATCACTGTAACATCAAAATTATAAGCAGTCATCTGGTTTGATGGAGTGTTACACATACAAGGTTTTTATATGTCATTTTCTGAAGTATCAAGCATGCTCTTTGAGCAATGTTGTAATACCTGTTAAAATGTCATTGACACCTGGTAAAGACTGTGTATGCATATGTATAGATAAAACTTGATGGTATTAACTTACTCAGAATTATTTTGGACTTCTAGTCAAAAGCTTCTTTTTTGAATAGCATTTTGTGAAGTAGATTCTAAATAGCAGTAATTGGGATGGGGCTGGAGATTTAAAAGAGGCATTCAGTTGGAATGTGACTGTCTCTTTTCTTTTTTTTAATGCCATTCAGTATGAATGCCAGCCTGTGTTTCCTCTTTCTTTTTTGTCATTTGCTTCCTGATCGTATGTGGCAGCAACATGGGGGCTTTTATTTAATTAGTACAAAATAAGAGGAGGTGTGCATATATATGTTCATATATGTGTGTGTTTATATAAATATACAGTCGGGGTTGAAGGGGGTTAATTATATTAATGAATGAGAGATTTTTCATGTTCAGATCTTCAAAGCCACAAACATCTTTCATTTCCTTAAGTTAATTATTAATATTGAATAACATTAGAGACCTGATTGTATGTGAATATGCAGAAATGGGAATAAAACCTAATACAGCCTATATAGTTCAGGTTTCAGAGCTGCGTGTTTCTGAGGTGGTGTTTGCATCCGATAACCACAACAACAACAAAAATCTTTCTATTAAGTTTGGGTACATTCTCTTGGTTCCAGATGTGGCACTCTAAGTTTTATCCAGGTGTTAGAATTGTTTCACATCCATTGCATATTTTTCCAGAATTAAAATTCTTTGTGTAATAAATCAATATTTTTTTAAGAATTAAATCATTTTTGCTTAGGTCTGTCATCATGTTGTGTAATTGTGTCTTAAAGCACTGGCTAGAGCTGAAGAGGTGGAGCTCACCAGGTACAGCTGGGTGGTGGCTTTTGCAGAGATCAGTGTCTTGCGTGTTTCCACCACTGCGTCTTGGCTTGTTCTCCTTGTTCCCTTCTCTCATTGTTGCTATAGTGCCACTGTATGTGATCTCTATTTACTTTATTTCATAACAGTCATACCTCTTTGGCTGCAGTATATGAGGTTTCAGTTTCTAATATCCCTTAGTTTTTCTTGAGAATCCCCCTTTGTGTCCAAGGGTAGGTGATCCAATACGGTGTTGTTTTCAGAGAGAATTTTGCTAGCTGTTGAGGGCAGGACTGCCTCGAGGGAGTAGTGTTCAGTCAAAGTAGAATTGATTGCTATGTGTGCTTCTGATCATAGACATATGCTTGCTTTCCAGTGAGAGAAGAAACAGGATGAGCAATCTAAGGCATGAGAAAATGAATTTCCCTCAAATAAATTAAAAAACCTGGTTGGATACAAAGGTACAGAAATGTATAATTGCAGTGGAGTAAGGAGTCCCAGGAACATGAGGTCTTACCTACCTGGGAAAGATCACAAGCCACTAAGTTCAGTGCAAGAGGAAACTCCAGAAAAGAAAAGAGGAGGTAGAAGCTAGGACTGGGACTTTGTGGACTGTATCCCAAATGATGTGAGGAAAGATATCTGAGTATAGAACTCGGTGAAGGGTGGAGAATATAGTGAAAATAAAAGTTTAACAGGCCCCACTGATCAGTGGACATAAAACTCTTCTGAGGAAATATGGAGAGTACAGACCCAATGTAATCAGTACTAAGTATGTAATTCTGGGGGGTGGGGTGGTCAGCTTTTTTACTTTGTTTAAACAATACCGTGTTTATTTTAAAATGGAAGAAAAATGTTTCAAAAAAAAATTAATTTGATGAAAAGGCAGCCAAAAATTAGTAATATATGCCTGCTTTTTTTAATTTTGCAAACTGGCCAGTGTTGAGCCAGTTCTCGGCTGGAAGAAAGCTATTTGCAAATCTTTGCTTGTTCAAACATTAATTTTGCTAGATTCTTCTGTTCTCTTAGATAACGTATCCCAAGCATATTCTACACTTGCATCACAGACCTAGCAGTCTGGATAAAATTTGTGGAGCTGAAACATCACAATTACTCGGAGTAACTGGAGCGTGGAATACAGATCAGCTTGAGTCAGAAAACTCTTTGTGCCTCCCCCACTTTGGTGCATCTCTAAGCCTGCAAGTGTGCAGGCTGATGTCATACGCCAAGCAACAGTCCCGGGGAGAGGAGCTTGACTGGGAAGTTTAGCACTAGGAAATTAAAAGCTGCGGTTGAGGGGTTGCTGAGCCAAGCTGTGCCACAACGCTCTCAAAATGCGGTGCCTGTGTGCAGTCCTCAGACCCCTCAGCAGTGATAGCTCGTGCTCCATCTATTACAAACAGACACCTACTTCAGAAGTGTAAGTTGTGATTTTAAACGTATACATTCTAGTTCCTGGATATGCTTTCCTCATGTTTAAATGGCTTCCCCCCTCTTCCCCCCCCCCCCCCCCCCCCGGTTATTGTAGGCACATCTGAACTTGTTTTCTTCCTTCCCCAAAGTCTGATTTGTAGCTTTTGAGGCAGCTGTACTAAGAAAGATTTGAATATATTAATAGGGTTTAAAGACACTTTTCATTGTGACCCTTAAAATATCTCAAGCTGTGAACTAACTCTAGTCTGGAGTAGGGAGGACTCTTCAGTTCAGGATTTCAGGATAAATGAAGCATAGTACTTTTGTATGCTTTTCTGCATTTTATTCTGTAAAATGACGCAAGTAGTAAATTCAAATCTCAGCTGCCTCTTTCTGAAAAGCTGCTTATTTAGGCAGGTGTGACTAAGTTGATGATTTCACTGTTCAAAAGTTTTTCCTGTTCAGCTAAATGATACCTTTTTGAAAAACGTGTTGCGTAGCTGTGAGTCAGGGTTTTATTTAGCATATACTGCCTAGGAGCATGGTACTTGCAGGCATTAATTGAAATTGTGACATGAAAGAGCCATTGTCTTTGGCAAAGCAGCTGCTCTCTTAAGCTAAAGATGCCGACTTTTAAGCTGCCATTAATAAAAAGAGAGTTGTAAACCGTTGTCGTATTCAAACAGTATTTTAACCCACCCATACTTTAATGAAAAGTAAACCTTTCCATTATTTTCTGTATAGTATTTGTCCTTTGTGAATAAATGAGACACTCACTGTGGGCGTTACTTTAGCTCAAAGCTTATTTTGCCAGATATTTTATGTCCACGAAGCTGCAGAGGTAGCAGGTTGGTTTAGCATGAGTAGACTGCTAACCGGGTCTGCGTGATGGGAACTGCTGAGACAAAATTTGGGGTACTATTATATTAAAAGAACGTGTATGTGTTCATACTAGAATTTGAATGACCTGACATGTCAAAACTTGTCAGAAGGAAGCACAGAAGTGTATGAAAGAAAACTGTGCTCTTGGGAATGTTGGGAGGAAAACTACGTCATTCAGTTTTAATTACACCTGTTAACACTGCTCCCTGTAAAAGGCTTCCTGATGATGCCATTGCTAAGCGTGTTTTTCAGGACTTTGTGTACATTTCAAGTGAGCTTAGGTTTAAACTTGCTCTGTAGGTTCCTATACTGCGATTAAGTAAAAAGGAGGTGATAAACAACCAAGTATCCTGTGTCGAAGAGCAGTGAATGGGCTGGAAACTGCTGCAGCGTTGCATAACCAGAGTGTCTGTAGCTAACGGTATTGCAGAGTAGACAGCAAAAACAAGATAATATCAGTTTTTTATTTCAGGTTTCCAAGCAGTCGATTTTAATTCAGGCTACAGTGAGTTTTTTCCTGTTTTCTCCCACATCTGTTTCATAATGCTGAAGTCGTGAAGAAATGGAACAGTGATAATGAAAATTAGAAATGTGAATGTGGGTGAAATGGTAACCAATGTTCCTCCTACTGTAGAGGCATTAAATAAATAAAAAAAGGGGGGGGGGGGTGGAGAAAAAAAAGAAGCATTGTGTTGATGGGTAGCTCAGCAAATACCATTTATATAATGCATTTGTCTGTGCCCAGCAGCGTGGAGATGGTCAAAGTAATTAGGAATGAGGCTTTCTGCATCTTTGCAATATAAAGGCAAAAATCAGTGCTGTTCAGGACAATTGAATGGCCTATGGTATTTGCAATTGGCACATACTGTAGAGTATACTGGTATGTTGGGGAGAAAAGAGAAGCCGCTTAGACATGCGTATGGGTTGAGCTGCCTGAAATGGGGAAGAGGAACAGTTGATGTGTAAAGGGAATAGTTGATAAAGTTAGGCAGCAGGGGCTGTGCCTCTGGCTGAAACAAACAAATGGCAAAGAATGAATTTAAATGTTTACTTGAAGATGATATCTAAGTACCATGGGTACTTTTAAACTTTGCTGATGTGTGTGGGAGCGCTTACCGGGAGAATTGATGCATGAAGCAAAAGGCAGTAACTTACACATGATCAGCATCACATACACAATGAATTGAAATTTAAAACCACTTTCACATTTCGCTTGAGAGGGATGTAGCAACTTCTGCCTGGTGGAGGTGTGGGCACTCTCAAGGGTGCCCAGCCCCTCTCTTTGCATCTTTACAATGCGACACAGGTGCTAGGAAATCCCCCTCACCCGCTTTCTCGACGCTGTGGTTGAGTACAGCAGAAACGGCACGCATA
Organism: Vanellus vanellus; assembly: GCF_965231255.1. NCBI lineage: Eukaryota > Metazoa > Chordata > Aves > Charadriiformes > Charadriidae > Vanellus > Vanellus vanellus. The sequence goes on along the minus strand of NC_138905.1, from coordinate 155,972,341 downwards.
CATTCACTGAGGAGTGCCTGGGCCTGGTTAGAATGGGGGTGAAGCGCTCTAAAAGAGGTTGTGTACAGTTATGAAAACCTGAACGGGTGCTGGATGTGTTTAAGGAAGGTAGTCTAAGTAAATACCAATTAATTAATCTGAAGACAAGTAAACACTGGAGTAAAGTGTGTAGAGAAATACCTTCTCTTCTGGGAACTTTAGGAAGCTTTACCAGGCATGAGGAGATCTGTCTGGGATAAGGGTAAAGCATTTATGAATTATGACCATCCCATCCAATGTTCTTGCTCTGCTCTCTTAATCTATTTCGAGAAATGACATTAATAAGCAAAGTGTCACTTGTTCTGAATGGGAAGAAGTGTGTGTGTGTCTTGGGGGAGGTAGGGAGGTCTGTTTTGTCTTAATCTATGTAATGCTTTTATATAGCCTGACTCACTGATAATTTGAGCATGCATATATCCTATCAGTGTTTTTTTTCCTAGGGAAATGGAGCATGTCATGATTTGCTTTCACTTCTGCATGGAAACACTATGCCCTAGGTTTGGAGATCCTTGCCCTTCCCTTTTTGTTAGTGTTGCCATAATATACAAGTGTTCCTCCTTTATTGCTCTTTGACACTGTTTCTACACTTTCTAACAGTACTGACTCTGATAGCTGGTTAAGGATTCCTTTGAAAAATGAGATTATGCCAATAACCAGGAAGGGAAAAAAAATTTAACTAGTAATTCTGATTTATGGGGGCATAATGTTATTAATCAGTAGAAAGTAAGGACTTTCAGGATATCTTAGTGTAGAATTTATGACTGTCACATGAGAATAGTGGTTTTTGTTGTGGGTTTTTTGAGAACTAATTAATTTACTATAACAAGGACTCAAAACATGAGCAACCCTATCTGCAGATATCTAGACTGACACAGCTTGAATGTGAGATGTTATCTTTTTAATAAACAGCTTTCTGAATTTCCATTATTTAGATTTTGTCTTCAGAATCCCTTGTTATTCTGCAACTTGTGTTTTCCAAAGCCTGGAAATCAGCTTAGGTGCTGCCATATCTTTCTTTTCCCGTGGAGAGGGTTCATTTTGTTCCTGGTCACTTAAACTTTTGAAAAGCTTGTCTTCCACCATAGCCCTCTGAAACCTCTGCTTCATCAGGAAGCAGAAGATGTAGCTATTTTAAGTTTCCTTGATAGCAGAGTGAGCTGAAATTCCCAGGATGTGCTGCTTTTTTAACTGAGCTAATGTAAAATGTTGAGGGGACAGTTCTTGGAAACGATTCAAATATGAAAAAGCATCTGGATAGGGGAAGTAGCAGTTCATGATACTTGAAGAGCATGGATTTCTTACAGCAGCTTTGCTGTCAAAACAAGTGCATTGTGTAAGTACACCCTCAGTGAAACCGTAACGCATTGGAGAATTGATTGCACAGTAATTATTTCTACTATGGTCTAACATTGGTATGGCTGTTGGTTAGTTGGTCATTTTTCAGTAACACCTTTGATATGTGAGATGAGGTCATTAAACATGTAATCGTGGGAGGAAAAAAGGTTTTGAAACATTCTGTGTCTTCCCATTAGTGCCTGACACCTTAAAAATATTGATGCTTTGTTAAATATGAAGCCATTTGACTCATGCTTGGGCATTACCTGGGTAAACCAGCTCTAAGGTCAGATGTCTTTTTACTAGAATAAAGAGCTGGGTAATAAAATATAGCGCAAATGGCTTTATCCTGTAATTGTTGCTCGGATGGGGTAGCATTTAAGAACTGTCTTTGACTATCAGTTGCCTAGAACAGTGGGTTTGGTCCTGTGTCTGTTGTTCCCGGGATGGATCCCAGATCTGCAAATGTCAATATTCCTGTATTTTATTTAATGCAGAAACTGATTGCAGCACTGAAGTCATACTTGAATTACTTGTTGATTCATTTGGCCTCTTGTTTTATTGGCAGAATTCATTGCAGATGAAAGACTGAAGTGAAGAATCCAATGTAATTTTAATTGTCTTGGTAATTTGATCTTACTTTGCTTCAATATCTTGTGTACACAGTGAGGAGCTAGGAGAATTCATGGAGATGAAAGGTGCCAACAGCCCTGGGATCCTTGTACTGACCACAGGCCTCAGCAAACCTTTTATGCGTCTGGATAAATACCCCACGTTACTCAAAGAACTTGAAAGGCACATGGAGGTATATCTTATCAGCATTTATGTTCCAGCTTAATGATGATTTGACAACAATTATTTTAAAGGTACATGTCAAACATGATGGGACCCAAAATTACATTTGTTTGCTCTTCCGTCAGCCTTCTAAAATATGGGCTGCAATGGTTTAAAACAGAGTGCAGTAAAACTTCCCGTAAGAGCTAAACTTTTAAAGTAAATCTAGCCTGAGAAGCTAATCTTCACTTCTAGAACAGTCTTGTTCTTGCAGGGACTTTGGTTGACTTGACATTGAATGTGTCTCCTGCATACTACTTGAGGCTACTTTATCTTGTAGAAGGAGTGCTGCTTCTCATCTTAGGACCTCAGCACGTTCCTAACAAGATGATGTTAGGAACACATCACCAAAATAGTCCCTTTGACTTCTACTGAGCATTGTCCAAAAATGATCTTTCCAATATGGGAAGGTGTTTGAAGAGCTACAGTTTCCACCTTTGCATTTTATAGGTTAGATTTTTTTTGAGTGTGAAGGAGGCAGAGAAATAGAAGGTGTATGGGTCTTTGTCTTGTCACACAATTTGATTTGTCAGTCAGTCAGTGACATTCGAACATACTAGTCTATAAGGAATCTAGTTTTCAACAAAGCTAATGTGCCAAATAAAACTTTTTAAAATAAACACTTTCTTCTTATGATTTCAAAATCTGTTGTCCCCTAGGTCTTGTAAAACTTCCTTGGCTCTATTTTAAGCATAAGTAGGAATGTTATAAATGACTCTTGATTTTTACTACAAGCCACCAGTGTTTGATATAAGAGTAAAAAGGCTGTGAAAAGAGAGCAGATAGCTCTACAACTTCTATTTTACAGAACTGTTTATTTGTTTTTAATTAAGCCTCTGTAAATATTTACTAGTTTTACTAGAACTAAAGTTTTTGTATGTTTTCTCTATTGTTTTTAGGATTATCATCCGGATCGCCCAGATATTCAAAAATCCATGACTGCCTTCAAAAATCTTTCTGTAAGACTGATTACTTAAAATAAAGTATCTATTTTTTAAGAGTGTTTTCTAATTTCACCCCCCTGTATTGCTTTAAAAAAGTGAAGCTTTTTTGTAAACGTTCATATAAGAAATTTTTTAAAGCCTGGAAATTGATGCTGTTTGTGGACAGAGCCTAAGGATGGTAATTTGCTGGGGAGTTATAGCAAATAGGCTATTCATGCACGAACCACGCAAGCATTCTCTACCTCGTGGTCTGCCCTCGTCTCCCTTTCTCCTAGTGACAAGTGTCCTGAAGAACACTTTGTGTTTCCTGTTAGGAGTGTGTGCTGGTGGTAACCTGGCATTTTTTATTTTTTTAAAGCAGAAATTTAGTGTTGTCTTTGTTCAGAAGAGGTTTGGGGATCCCATTCTGTTGGGTGCTTTACTAATGAGAGGAAACAATTCTTTTTGAGAAAAATTAAAGTGAGATCAGTGGGAGTACAGCTAGTAGAGCAGGCTGGAGACATTTAATAAAAATAGGAGCACAAGGTTGTACGCACTCATAGTTCGCACAGCGTGGCTTTTTTTTACTGAAGGAAGATGCTTTGTTGTATTCGTGACAGCTGTGTTAGTCTTTTCTGCTAAGCCTAGCCATTTTTTGTTGGAAGTACAAAAATTTAAAATGTAAAGGGAGGAGAAATTTCAGAAACAGGACTACGACTATGAATTTGGAACAGTAATTGAAGTCAATGTATTGAAAGGAAAAGTAATAGTGAAGTTAGCAAAACTAGCTTTAGAAGAAATACTGGTAATAATCTTTTATATGAAAATGCTTCAAGTTAGGTGCTGTCTTCTGTGTATTCCAGGCACAACAGTAAATACAACTTTAGTGGTATTTCTACCCTTAACCTGCTACAATTTTGATAGAGTTGACAGAAATGGTATTTTTCCCTATCTTTGTTAGGCCCAATGTCAAGAAGTACGGAAACGGAAAGAACTTGAACTACAAATACTGACAGAAGCTATCCGTTGTTGGGAGGGAGAGGATATTAAAACACTTGGCAATGTGATTTACATGTCCCAGGTCATGATTCAGTGTGCTGGAAGTGAGGTAATGTCCTTCTCATCTTTACTGTCGGTCTTTCTTTCAATTTTGAATAAAATTAATTGTAATCAATATGCAGCAGAAATAAGCAGAATGCTGCAGAGATACTAATCAAAACTGAAATCTTTTTCTACTGATTTAAGGCTTTTATTACAAAACATGAAATAAATTTCCTTGATGATGGGTGGTCTCGTGTAAAACTTGCTGAAACATAACCAAATATAGCAGTTACAAACATTGTAAGATGATTTTGCAGGATTATTTTCAAAGTGCATAATAAACAGGTTTTCCCATGTTGCAGGATCATTTTGCATAGCAGTTGTTACGGCATGTTTTAAATAAGAAAAGCTTTCAGGTTATGTATTGTAAGGTGTTTGAGGCACACTTTTTTCTCGCTGTTTTGGGCACTTTGCTCAAGTAGTAAATTTTGAAATTTACAAACTTGAGAACCAAATGGTTTTGGAGAAATAGAATAAGAGGAGACATTAGAAAGTTGAAGGTGACACTGCAAAGTCTGGGGTGATCTTTTTAAAAACAAACCAGACAAACAAAACACACAAAGAAAAGGTTGTCCTACCAGAAATATTGTTAAAATAATCTTAGAAGCAAGTCCTAACAGAAAGGAAATGTTACACAGGTTACTGACATGTTTTCACTGTCAGTTGTTCCCATAAAATCAACGAAGCTTTGAACCTGGTGGGGGCTTTTGAATTGCAACCTCATTCAGTCAGTTTCCTCCCTTAGAACAAAGATGTCCATAAATATGAGGAAAGAAGAATGCATTTTATGCAACTGAATATTTAAAAAATTGGTCACCTGATATTTTTGTCAGATACTTTGTTAGGCATTAAAATAAATCAGTAAGATTCAGTAGAGCTGATAGTGCATCTTCTGCAGTCAGGTCTCTTCTTGTAGTTTTAAAAACAAAACACCACACCACCCTCCACTCTTATCATGAGCTAAAATGTCAAATGTAATGGACTTTTAGAAGTTTATGCATAGCGTTACAGCTTTTTGACTAGATACAGAAAAGCTTAATTTGTGCAAAAGCAATTGGTTTTGTTTCTATCTTTTTTAAATGATATAGACATTTGTAAATGTTTACTGAAAAACAGATGGAAACATTAAAACTTGGGAAGGACTTGGATTGTTTTGCAAAGGTGCTTGACACTGGGATGGTGTCTTTGTCAATGGATATATTTGTTATTAAAATTAAAACATACCTTAATGATTCTCTGTGTTGTTTGTCTATAGCGGTAGATTTAAGAGTAAACATTTTCCTCTTTCCATAAAAATACTCCCGAAACAAAAACACAATGGACAACTTCATAAGTGAAACCAGCAAATAAAACCCAAAAGAAAGTAATGAGTGGTTTTGTTGCAAATATAAGCATTTTTACTTTTCTTTTATATTCTTTTTCTACTTTGGGGCATAATCCAACATCATTAAAAAATCCAATCTCTCCAATTTGAGAGACCATGGTCTTAACATGACCATAACAGCATCCATCTAAAGTATATTAAGAAGTAGATCCCATGTGTAATTTTGGCTTTGCTGCAATCAGCAAAACAGTTGTTACCATCTTAAACAAGGCCAGTATTTCACCCAGACGGTAAAATTTGTTTTAAAATATTAGGCTGTACTCTCCAGGAAGAAGTATTGGCTGGTGTTAGTAGCACTTTTCAAATAAAAAATTAAATAATTCGTGCTTTTTTCTTTCTTAATTCTAATGGAGAGTTAATTTTGCCAGGAGCAAATATTTGTGGAGTAATTATGGAGTTGTAACATTGATGGTAGTTTTTAATAATAAAAAACAGAAAAAGGGGCTAGAGGGCTTGTGGTGTTATATTTACTTTTTCATTTTCTTTTTTTTGATAAGGAAAAGAATGAAAGGTATCTTCTTCTCTTCCCTAACATTTTGCTGATGTTGTCTGCCAGCCCGAGAATGAGTGGGTTTATCTATCAGGTAAAGTAATACATGTACATACGTGTATAAATGTGCTGAGGGGTGCTTTTTTTTTTCTAAATAGTATTTCATAGAAAACTTGGAAGGATTGTTAAAATTCTGCATTTATAAAGATAAAAGGTAGTTTCTGCAATAAGAACGGGTCATCTGTGTTATAAAATTCTGGGCTAGAAGCCTGGGTATGACTTTTTTTTTTTTTTAGTGGTTACTATCAGCAAGGGTTTTTTTCACCTTGTTAGTAGTAGCTAATGAGAGGAAGTATTGGTAGCTTTTTAGATCTACATAGGAAAATGATTTTTTTTTTTTTTTCCTATGTACCTGATGTATAGGTTTGTTAGTGCTCTTCTGACTGCTGCTCAAGTCTTACCAAAACTACACAGCACTCCTAAGCTTGCCTCTGTTTCTTTAGCTGTGTCTACAGTAGCGTTTTATCTTTGAATGAGCAGAGCACTTTTGAAATTAATCTTCTAGTTTTCCCTGTTTAGTGATTTTTGAGTCATGATGTAGAAGTAGTCTTAGGACTCACAGACTGGATTCCCTCTGGATGAAGCTGAGCTGGAAGGCATGCTCCAAAAGTGCACTTAATCTGCTGCAACTACTGAAGCAGATCAAGTACATGGACTGGCATTCAGTCCATGGCCCCAGCCCAGTGTAACAACCCCTGAAATGCATACAACGTGGCCTTCAGGTCTTTAGCACCAAGTGTTTTACTTCAGAAATCCATGACTTGCTGCTGGTAGAAATGGTCTTTGAGGTCTCAAGCAAGTTTCCTGGCTGAATACTGTCATTTACAAACACCACATTAAAACACCAGAAGTTCTAAAAGAAGCCTGAGATTTTACCTGCTGTATGTGGTTCGGTAAATCAGGCTCTCGAGCAGTTTGTTCCTTTTCCTGACCAGTGATTCATCTTCTGTGAGGGAATGCTGGAGCACAGTCATTCGGGGTTCCTACGGGATTGGCTACATCCAGTCACACAATGTCCTGGTTTGTGGTAAAACAGGACCAATTTTGATTGTGACTTTTTTTTTCAGAGCAATTGAATTCCAAAATTCTTTTTTGAATTCATATCTTCCCTGCTGTGGTAGTACTTGCATTTGTCTGAGACTGTGTTGCATTAGGTGGTTCAAATGCACGTCAAGTTTCTCTTTGTGTTGTGCTGCTCGTCAGAATTTTTGGCCAGTGCTTTATCCTAATATGGACGGAAAAAAGATATTCGAAAGGGCAGGTGACCTTTGTATCTCAAGTGGCATATCCGGAATTTCTGGTTGAAGAAAAATTCTTGTGTACTGGTTACAAATGCAACTGACTGGAAATATAGTGTGTTAACAAACAATGTGGAATAAACAATGAATCTGTCAGGCTTGATTTTACTTTCCCTTTGTACATCAAGTTGTTTTCTCCTCTCTCACCTCGTCTGCCAGGTGCATAGCATTGTTCAGTAAATAGGCAATTTTCTATGCATTTGTCTTCAGCTTCTGCTCAGTATTGCCACAGCCCAACTTAATGTTTGTTGCCCAACCCTGTGTTGAATGCAGAACTCTTTATTTCCTTATAATCTCTCATATGATTTTCCCAACACTGAGAAATTCTCAAATATAGAATCATAGAATTGTCTAGGTTGGAAGAGACCCTTGGGATCATCGAGTCCAACCATCTACCCTACTCTACAAAGTTCTCCCCTACACCATATCCCCCAACACCACATCTAAACGTCTCTTAAACACATCCAGGGATGGTGACTCAACCACCTCCCTCGGCAGTCTATTCCAATGCCCGACCACACTTTCTGTGAAAAATTCTTTCCTAATGTTCAGTCTAAATCTACCCTGTTGGAGCTTGAAGCCATTCCCTCTTGTTCTGTCATTAATTACCTGTGAGAAGAGACCAGCACCAACCTCTCTACAGTGTCCTTTCAAATAGTTGTAGAGAGTGATGAGGTCTCCCCTCAGCCTTCTCCTCAAACTAAACAGTCCCAGCTCCTTCAGCCACTCTTCATATGATTTGTTTGCTAGGCCCTTCACCAGCTTCATTGCCCTCCTCTGCACTCACTCCAGCACCTTGATATCTCTCTTGTATTGAGGTGCCCAAAACTGGACACAATACTTGAGGTGTGGCCTCACCAGTGCTGAGTACAGGGGCACAATCACCTCCCTACTTCTGCTGGCCACGCTATTTCTAATACAAGCCAGGATGCCATTAGCTTTCTTGGCCACCTGGGCACACTGCTGGCTCATATTCAGCCGCTTGTCAATTAGAACCCCCAGGTCTCTTTCTGCCAGGCAGCTTTCCAGCCACACTTCCCCAAGCCTGTAGCGCTGCATGGGTTTATTGTTATTGTGGCCCAAGTGCAGAACCTGGCACTTGCCCTTGTTGAAACTCATACCATTGATGTTGGCCCAATGATCCAATCTATCTAAGTCTCTCTGTAGAGTTTCCCTATCCTCCTGGGAATCAACACTCCTGCTTAACTTGGTGTCATCTGCAAACTTGCTGATGATACACCCTATGTCCTTATCAAGATCATCGATAAAGACGTTGAACAGAAATGGTCCCAACACTGAGCCCTGAGGCACACCACTTGTGACCGGCCGCCAGCTGGATTTAAATCCATTGAGCACCACTCTTTGGGACCTTCCAGTTAGCCAGTGCTTGATCCAGCAGATCGTATGCTCATCCAGGCCGTGCGAAGCCAGTTTTTCCATGAGAATTGTATGGGGGACAGTATTGAATAATTTTTGAAAGTCCAGATGTACAATATCAACAGCCTTTCCCTCGTCCAATATTCTGGTAATCTTGTCATAGAAGGAGATCAGGTTCGTCTGGCAGGAACTGAAGTCACAAGGGGCAGACAAACCATACTTTACAGGATGGCTTTGCAGTTTTGTTGGAATGTAAATAATTCATGAGTTCCATTTTCTGTGTTTTGCTGACTTCGTACTTTTTCTCTCTGTGTGGCTCAGGTGTTCTTTGTTCTCTGTCACCAGTCTTTTGTCTGGTGTATCCTTGTATTCCCTTTTCACCGATGTCAGCCGTTCTTGCACCTCTCTAAGTGTGGCTGTATGCTGCGTGATTCTTGAACCAGCAAACACAGAAAAACAGAAGAGAGAATTTTAGGCTGCTTTGTAGTGCATGATGCCACCATGTTTTTCCTTCAGTGAAAGGAAAGCTGTTGCAAGAAAACTCTTCCTTTCTCTTTGGCATCTTGGACTTGAGCATGCCCTGTGCATACAGAATACCAAATGATTTCTAGTTTCCAAGCTTCTAAGAAACCTTTGTCCATTCTGCAGTCATTAGGAAAGAAAAAGGAAAAAAAAAAAAAATTGTGGGTTGTTTTTCCCTCCATTGGAGCCAAAGTTCCACAGTACATAGTATTTGCACTTTTGCCATCATGTGCTGAATAGAGTTTCTGTGCAGGAGAATATAGGATCTATCTTAAAGAACTTTCATTAAAGTTGTATTTTTGGTAAGTCCTTTCATCCTGACAATATTCAGTCTTATTTATTCTTCTGTGTTTCTAAAGGGTCAAAAAGTTATCCTAAACTGACTACTTTTTTTTTTTTCAGCTTGACTGGGTTTAAAATGAGAGGTTATCTTCTGCAAAACAATTATGATGTTCTGAACCATTACAAATTTAAAGGTGTTTTTACTGCTTTTGTTTTCTTTCCCCAAATATTTCTGTGAGTGAATTTAATAGTGGGGTTATTAGACACATAAATCTTCAGTAAATGATTGATGCATTTGTTTAGTGAAATCTTCCTTTCTAAATTTACTTGTACCACAAACCTTATTTTGAGAGCTAATCAGCCAGGTTGCCAACGTGCTTAAAGATGAGTCACCCTCTGTTGCCTCTAGTTATGTCATATTGGATGACCCTGAAGGTCTCTGTTTCAAGAGGCTCTGATGAATGACCACTATTTTATTTGTATGGATTTCATAGCCTGCACAGGTATGAAATGGACTCATTTAAGTCACAGGTGTCATTTGCAGAAGTTGGGCATATTAAAAATTTCCAATATGATGTGTTTGTCTGGTTTTTTAAATGTTTTTCAAACCCATCAGTGTGTGTGTGTCTGCCAGTTCACTGTGTATGTCTTTGTTCAGAGCTTGAAGTTTATATATTCTTTACTTGGTAATGTTTCTGTATGTGTTTCAGATTTAACTTCAATGTTACTGCATTTTTTTTTTTATTTTTTTTTTTAGGGAAAACTGCCAACAACAGGAATGACTATCACAAAGCTAGAAGACAGTGAAAACCATAAAAATGCATTTGAAATATCAGGTATTGGCCATAAATATTTTTATTTACCACTTACTCCATGATATGTTATTTCAAACATAAAATGCTGTATCTGAACAGAAGGAAAAACTTTTTTGTTGTGAGGGTGACCAAGCACTGGCGCAGGTTGCCTGGAGTATCTCCATCCTTGGAGATACTCAAAAGCTGTCTGGCCATGGTTCTGGGCAACCACCTGTAGGTATCTCTGCTTCAGCAGGTCAGGGATGGATGACCTACAGAGGTCCCTTCCAGCCTCATCCATCCTGTGATTATACAAATTTTGTAAGGCAGCTACCCAGAGCCTCATTTAAAAGCTGCTTTTCACTTTTTGTCTTAAGCTGTTAACAAACTGTGTTTGCATGAGATTCATCCACAAATTCAGTATTTTAATGAATGGAGGCAGTAGCCTTGGAGGAAGTCCTTTATAATGAAGCAGTTCCAGGTGTGCTACTCACTGGAAGAAGAGAAATTCCAGAGGCTCTGGAAGACCTTTAAGCAAGACCTTTCTTCTAGAAATGGTCCACCTCGTTCTTGAGAGACCTTTAGCGTCTTTGCTAATGATGATTGCCGTTGTGCTTACCTTGGGTAATTTCAGTGCGTTAAATTACTTGTTTCAGCATGACAGTGGGAGCAGGATCCACATGGTGGAGCTTTATACCTTCATTCATTTCCTGGATTAATTCTGCCGCCAATCTGGTTGCATTTAAGTAAAGTAATTTTGACCCTCTCAAGTGGCAGGTAGTATCACACGTCAGTGCTATGAAGCAGAGGGAGAAAGCAGTTGATGGTGCATGTTCTTCTGAGATAATAGTTATGAAGCTGACCTCAGATGAGGAGTGTGACAGGTTAAAATGGAGTTAACTGAAGGAATTAAAGTAATCTTTGGTTAATCTTCCCGCTCATTTCCCAAGTGACTTTTGCCTCAGCTTTAATATTAGATTCAGACCAACTTTATGCCTTTTTCAGAGAGAAGATCAGTAAACTGTATTTTATAACTTTTGCTATGTTGTAGCTTACAGACTCAGGAATGACATTTTAGGCTATATGCTGGCTTTCCTGGGGAAGATGGAGAAGCGTAAGGCTACTAGATAAGCCTGTCTCCTACATCTATTTCTTATCGTTAATTATTACAGGTGGGAAAAAAAGGTAGAACTGTGCTTGGCACAGGAACAAATATGTGGAAGAAATATCTCACAACCTGGAAAAGTGAGATGCTGTTTTACTGAAAATACAGGTTAAAATTTTTGCTTAGTACTTAGGGGATATAATATTTTAGGAAATTGATGTCTTTATGATCATGTCAGATTGACTAAGTTGTTTTTCTGTGGTTTCCTACATCTTCTGTGTTCTATCACCTAGGAAATATGATTGAAAGGATACTAGTGTCTTGTAACAACCAGCAAGATTTGCATGAATGGGTGGATCATCTGCAGAAGCAAACCAAAGTCACAACTGTTGGGAATCCCACTATTAAACCTCACTCTGTGCCATCTCACACAGTAAGAAGTAGCTTCTGGATTGAAGTAAATGAGCAGTGTATGCAGAATTAGGTTATCTGGCAAATATACCACCATGTAAAACATTTTTTTTTTTTTAGTCACTAGTAATGAGAACTGAACGTTATGACTGGAGTTTAATGGGTCAAAAGATCATTCTGTTTTTAAGTGTGTGAACAAAGAATAACATGCTTAGATCTTGGTGTAATAGTTTAATGGGGTAAAAGAAATTTCATTATCATTACTTTTTTCTATTTTGACCAAGTAATACCTCATCATCTTTTAAGTATACATAGAACAGTAGGTTTTAATTGCTGATATACTTGACAGGCTGTGTAGAAACAATTTCCTGAAGTACCTTCTTTTCGGTACTGCATTTGAGTTGTTGGATATGAATGAATCTAAATTTAGTTCCACCCTCAGTGGTGACAGAAGTGGGAGCAGGGCTGCTCGTAGCTGTTCTTTTAGTGAGTACTCTGTGGTAGACGATAAAAATTTCTTAAGCTTCATTTTTCCAAATAATAACTCAGTGTCAAAATTTTCAAAGGTTAGCTGTAATAAACAGAGGTAATAGATAGTGAATGAGATTATTTCACCAATCCTTGGTGATAGTATGTCTTTATTATGATAATATGCCTTCTTTCCCTTCCCATCACCTCTGTGTCTTTGACAGCTTCCTTCCCATCCAGTAACACCCTCCAGCAAGCATTCAGACAGCAAGCCAATACCACTGACTCCTGCATATCACACTCTCCCTCATCCGTCACATCATGGGACTCCACATACCACGATAAACTGGGGACCTCTGGAACCTCCAAAAACCCCCAAGCCTTGGAGTCTGAGCTGCTTGCGACCTGCGCCTCCATTACGGCCTTCAGCAGCTCTTTGTTATAAAGAGGTGAGATGCAGCAGCCAAGAAAAATTACTGTGTAGCGGGTCTACAATGGGAAGTTTAACTTTCTTTTTTACACACTACCATTTTACAGTTTGGTGCATGCTTTTATATAAATGTGATTTAACAGCCAATGCGGAATTAATGGTAACGGACTAGTGCATGCTGTTTATTTCAAACAGGGATTTAGTCTTGGCAGCTGAGAAAATACTAAGGCTCGTTAGGATAGGCTTCCACCACCTCCTCCAAGTGCTTCCACTTCTTTGTACGCTTTATCCAGTTAATAAATAAGAATTTATTTATTTATTTTTAAAACTAGCAGTTCCTTTGTTAAGTTGATCATCCAGGCTTCTTGCAAAGTAAGTTATTTGCTAAGCACACTGCAAGGTATAATTGACTTGTGGTTCCTCAGTATTTTACCACTGTTACTAGGTAATGGTAGCTGTCAAAATATGTGTAATCTTTTTGTACTCAAAAGAATCTGATGGCCAATGTTACTATTCGCAAAAAAAAAAAAGCTTTGATTTTAAGATGCTGCTGTAGGTTTTAATTGGCATATGATACGAATCAGGAATCTGTTCCGAGAGAAATAAAATGTGGTGTTTTTAACCACAGAAAAGTGGTAGCGGTGGGTTAATTTGGTCCTGCCACTACATTTTGTGTGTCTTTTAAAATAGTAAGAAAATGTTAGATTTGTGTTGGAAGTCTGCATGTATGTAAGAAGGAGAATACTGGATGCTCTGTGGCTTGGTGATATCGCCTGTTTCAGTATCTTCGTCATGAGTTCCTATGACGCTAATCTAGCATGAAGCAACAGGGACCAGAAAGAATCATGCAATTATGCATAAGAACATTTGATTCTGCAAGCATGAGATGTTGGCAGAAAAAATTTATTTTGCAGACACATAGATTGCAGTTTCTTAGAAACTGTAGCCTAAACACTGTGCCCTGGTGTGGCCTGGCTGTCTTTCTTTTGTGTGGTGGCTGTGTGTGTGACCTCTTCTCCCCTCCCCCCCCCCCCCCCCCCCCCTTTTCTTTTGTACATCCCCTAAACAACAGGGAAAAACTAATAGTTGATCTGCAATTGGAAGGTTAGTATTTAGGCTTAGTTGCTACAACAGGTTCTTCTGTTTGGCTGTACTATATGCTCATTTTGTAATTTAAGTTAAATTCCTTTCATGTTTTCATGAACTAAATTCTCCAATGTGGTAAAAATTTCAATCATCATTACAGTGTTTAGTGTACAATGATGTTCAAAACCTATATTCATCTTCTTCGGTCCGTCCTGCTCATTCACCTTTTTACTTTCTTGTTCTGTATTTATAGAGGATGTCTTGTATCCTTAAGGTAAGGGGTAGACCAGTATATTCCTTTTGTTCCTGTAACCTAGCATTGTTCCTGTAAATTAGCATGACCATGTTTTGAGCAGAAATGCTGTATTTGTTGCTGTATCTTTTTTTTTTCTGTAGAGCTTTGTAAGAACAGACCTACACATATACAAATTCTGGCTTTAAAGAGTATCCTACCTGTCAAGCTTCCTTGTTAGGTCCTTTTTTTACCTGCTTCTAAGTAGACAAGTGAAATGGGTTGTCCCTTCAAAAATTAAGGAAAAAAAACTGTGTTAATCTATGCCTGCCTCTTCCCTTAGCTCTAGCTCCCAAACAGCCTGCATGTTTTTGCAGCAGCTTTTCTGTATATTTCTGTTAATAGGACAGACAAAATATCTGACTTTGTGTATAGTTGGAGGAAGGGTAGAGAGTAAATCAGCCAGTTCAGGCAAATCTGATGTGCCAAAAAATATTAGTAGACTGAATTTTGGTGCTGTTAAAAGATTTTTAGTTAGTAACTCCTGTATGCATCTTCGAAGCTAAACTTTGAAATATTGTAGAGAAGCTCTAAGCCTTTTTATTTTTATTTTTATTTTCCCCTCACAGGATCTCAGTAAAAGCCCTAAAACCATGAAAAAGCTGCTTCCCAAACGCAAGCCAGAACGGAAGCCATCAGATGAAGAGTTTGCACTGAGAAAAAGTAAGAGAGATGTGAACAAATGTCTGCGTAATGCAAAGGCTGGGATTAACAACAGTTTAAATTCTGTGAAAGGTAGCTGTACAGTGTAAGCAAGTCATCTGGTTTCCTCTCTCCTGTCGGGGGAGAGAGGGTAGGCATCTCCGGACGATGGTTTGGTTTATTCATTTTAGGTGCTTATGTCACAATAGGATTAGTTGCTTTCTAGAGCCTTACTATTGACTACAGTTGATATATGCTTGTGAAGTGCCTATTGATATCTGTTTGCTACAGAGGGAAGTGAGGTTGACTATAGAGCCATGTAAAGGTCAGTAAGGTAAACCTGGCTTTTAGTACTGTAAACAACATTTGAAGATACTGTCCCACTCTTGCAGAATACTTAGTAGCTATGTTCTTAAATTGACCACGGTAGGAGCTTCTGCTGAGCTGGGTGATGGAAAGTTGGGTATGGTTTGAAGACTAGTTGCTTCCACAGTCACTCTTCTTAAGATCCAACAGTCTGCTCTAATCTCTTAGAAATAAGGTCATTTGCTAGTGTCTTTGAATAAATTGCAGAGCTTTAGACTGCTTGAAGTCTGAAGAACAGCACTGAACCAAGAGTTTGATGACTATATAGAAAAACAGAAGGGTCAAAATCTGGATGTTGGGATAATTTGGGGTGGAGGGAACATAAATGTTATTAAGCAAACACAATATTCACTTAGTTGTTGGGGTCACTCTAATTCTTCCTTAGAAATTTCTGTGAATAATCCAGTTACTTGTTATCAATAAAAGCAAGCATATTTAAGCTGAAGGCCAGATTCTTCTACAGCAACTTTTGCTTCTCTTTGTCCTTTGCTCATGGGCGTTTTAAGATGGAGACTGTGTCTTGAGCATTCAAGGCTTGAAGTGTGTTACTGTGAACACTGTCTCTCACTGGTTCACGTACAGTTGGAGAGAGAAAGCTTTTCCTTGGGGCTCTGTTGGTTTATCTAAGGTGGAGGTCCTTCTGAGTGTGCTGTGAATTTCATATGGCAAGGGTTAAGGTAGTGAATAGAATGATCTTGTGTTCATGGATGCACAAGTAGATGTTTTAGTTCAGGATGTTTTGTCCTTACAGGAAGGTATCTGTTTAGGAAAAATGAAAATATTGCTATACAGTATAATTTCAGATGCTGAAGGATGGAGATTCAGTAGTTGTAATGACAGAGGTAAAGCTGTCAACTTGCAGATTTAGGAATTACTAAGAAACACTTAGTGAGAGGAGGTGAGAGTTCTTTTTTTTTGGAGAAGCAGGGGGTCTGTAGTTGGCAGATACGTTGTTTTACTCCTGATTAAATTAACACCTTTCAGTATTTTGTATGTAGGATATAACTTTTAATGAAAGGGACTTTTGGTGGCTTTCAGTCAGTGTTACTTACAGATTACAGATACTTACTGATTCTTGGTATTCACCACCACCCCCCCACCCCCCCATGTCAGTAATTAGAAGCTGCTGCTATAAGTTAGGGTTTCTTCAACGTTTTCCTACTTGTGGAGCTGTAAAAGTGTTCCACTGAGGAACTTCTGTTGAAATTAAAGCTCATTGATAGATAGGTTTGGGTTTTATTACTTCTGTTCTCTGGAATCCCAGGGATTTATGGGCTGTTCTGAGAACTGCTATGTCAAATTAGTATTAGAACAAACAAACTGAAATAAGTAAGGTATTTCAACTGAGTGCCCCCAGAATAATCGTTTCAGAAGTGAAATATTTTTTCTGCTACTGTAATAATATGGTGCTGCATTCTAACCACAACAAAATCCAATTACTTCTCTTGCCTTGAAAGAGAAATAACCTGTACCTTGGAATACCTATGTCTCTCGTACTGTGGGGAAACTATATCAGGTCAAGCTAATTTCTTCAACAGTTAGCTTGTCAGCTGACACTGACAAATGTTTGGACAGTTGGCTTTGTTCTAGTGATAATAAATCGCAAAAACTAACAGGGTGCATTGGCTGACAGAGAATACTATGTTTTGATGTTGAAGGCAGTTCACATTCACACAGCAGAAAATTTTCAAGTGTAGTTTCTTCTTCAAAGAGGAAAACAGGAAAAATGCTTTTTAAAACAACAAATTGTCTTTCCTGACACATAGACTCCTGGGTCCATCTAAACTAATGGTAGAGCTGCCGCTATATTTCAGTTTGATTGGAATTTCACTCTGTTGCAAGTGAACAACTTGATAGCATTTTTACTGAATTCCCCAAGGAGATGATTTGTTGTGGAGCTCTACCTTTAGGAAAATTTTGCCATGTTAAGCTTGAACAGTTAGATTTTTTTCAGTAGTGCTGTTTCTACTTTAGAGTCTGAGAAGCTTAATTACTCCACTTGTAGCTATCATGTGGGTATATCTGTGAAATCTTTCCTACTGGATGCTGAACTGAAATTGTACTGGCCTATTTATTATGCTGTTAATTCTGAGTTTAATTTTCAATTGTGTGTTCTTACCCCTTGGTAAATCTGATACATACACAAAATCCAAACACTTTAAAGATTATTTTTTTTGTGAATTAATATTCTGTTCCTTGATTTCTTTGATTAAATAATGAAATAATATGTATATAGTGACTGGAGTGTACAGTTTTTTCAATTTAATGGCTGTTTGCTTGGGAACCAGTGTGACTGCACTTCAAAACATATTCTGTGCAACTTCAGATGCTCAGAAAATTTCTTGAATGTGTGGGTAATTACTCTGACTTGTTTTTTTTTCCCCACGCATTTCCAATTAGTATTTTTTCTTTTTAAACTGTTACTTTTGCTCATTGAAGTTTGATTTTTTTTTTTCTTTTTTAAATGAGATGATTAAGAGAATTTTAAAGGCTTGATTAGGCTGAACTTTGGTTTCAACTGAAATGTAGTGATTTACAAAGGCTTTTCTGTATTAAGAAACATAACCGTGTTTAAAATTCTATTTTTTTCCCATTAATTCTAGGTACGGCTGCTTTAGAAGAGGATGCTCAAATTCTTAAAGTCATTGAAGCATATTGCACAAGTGCCAAAACACGTCAAACACTAAATTCAAGTAAGTTAGAAAGTTCCAAAATGGCTAACTAAAACACAATTAGATAGTTTGCAAAAAAGACAGGCGTATGTTCTCAGGCCTTTGCAAGTAGCAAGCTGGACCTGGAAGAAATTACTTGTTTCTAGCTTTAATATCAGTGTTTAAGTATTGGACACCAAGGACCACGATTAAAGACTATAATTCTTTCATTATTTTAAATAAAACAAAAAAACCCAAACAACCACTAAACCCAAAAGTGACTACTTGTCATGGTTTAAAATTGCACAAAACCTTCACTAATGAATGAGAGGTGTCTGAACTGAGTATGACAGTTGATCAGTATGCCTTTTGGTAAATTTGAAGAAGCTGGTAAGTAGTGAGGAGGAATAAAGAAGTTGTCACAATTTTGGAGGAGTCTATTTTTGTCTTGTTCTGCTCAACAAAGACTTCCGCTATGGAAAAGTAACCTAGACCTATAAAATTACTTTTATTGCCACTGGTTGTTTTTAGTATTAATTACAAATTTTAATCCCATGTCATAATTTCTGGAGAAATTGTTCTCAGATCTGTGTGTTGCTTAAAGCCATTTTTAGTTTCTCAGATCAATACCTAGCTTATTGAAAACCTGTAACGTGCCTCTGGGGTCCTACTTCATTTAATCCAAATCGAGGTTGCCATGTGGAGTTCCTCTGTATTGTAAGTAAAACATTGCGCAAAGCAGGGGAGTCCACCAGCATGTGTTCCATTTACACAAGGAAGGAGAAAATGCTGTTGCGTTTGTTCCGATTTGCAGTTTTTGCACTGTTGAATACCGATTTAATTCAGGGATCCTTGGAACACAGTATAATGATCCTGAAGTACTTGACTGGTTTTGCTGTTGTCAGGAAATAGAAGAGTGGACATTATAACTTACTCCTTGTCCACTAAAGCTGTTTAAATTTGCAGTATTAATCATTGTTACGGCTACCCACAGCGCTCTGTGCCTGTTTTGCTTCCAAGCAAAAGCACTTTATGCTGACAGTTGAGAAGTCTCAAAATGCAGTTGCAAATTTACTTCATGGATTTTCCTAATATGTGTTCACTTCCTAGTATCACCTTGAAAAAATGCAACTACTTTGTATTCATACATACTTTTAAATGGGAATATGGCCCTTCTATGAGACTGTAGAAACTCTTGAAGTAACAGTGAAAACCTTAATTTTAATTTTTGTCTTGATGAACTATAGGTCTCCAAAGTGATAAAATTAACTACTATTACATAATTTTTTATTAATACTAATCTATTTTATAGCCCTACAGTTATTACAGTAGTGTGCTTAATTGAATAAAAGGAAATGAACGTGTTCAAAATTTTGAAGATATACTGTTGTTCCAAACAAAACTGAGATGGTTGCTTAAATGTCTCGACTGTGACCTTTTGATTATTTCCAAGGACAATGTGACAAGAAATGGTTTGGGAAACATTTGCACTTGCACAGTAGTGTGTGTGCATATATAAAATGGATATGATCTTTTTTTGCTTTTTTGCCTATTTTTTTTCCTTTCTATGTATATTTAAGAAATATACATAGTGCTGTGAGTATCATTGCATACATCAGAAATCAGCAGCTTTTATTTGCTCTTAATTGCAGCAAGAAACAATTTTTTTATTGTTTAAGCACACGGCTACTTTGTTTGGAAAGAATAGTGTTGTCATCTAAGACTTTTAAGTTTCAGGAGATCCATTTGTAGACTGGAAGTGGAAATGGGGAAAAAAACAATCATGTTGGAATTGCATCTGTGGGAGCAGTAGTCAGTGTAGAAGAACAGAATGAGAGAGTTGTCTGTCATCCGTGAAGTACGCCCTTTTTTACAGATTCCTTTCTTACCTCTGTGTTAATATTCTGCCTGTCCCTCACAGCACTCATGTGGCAATTCTCCTACCTGCACCTTAATCCAAAGCCCAAGGGGTGCTGCTTTTGGCAATGTCAGTTCAGCAGAGCTGTGACACCAGTGGAAACTGGCAGGGAGTGGTGTTAGAGGTAGCAGAGCAACTTTTTTCTGTTGTTTGGGTGGGGAAGATACGGGGTTTAATTTGGGGAGACAGATGCAAATAGAAGATCAGAATTTCACTTTCTCCTGCTTCTTATATACTCAGTTTATTTCATGTTTCTGCTCCAAATGGAGGCTTAAAATTGTTTGCAATATCTTGTGTATGGTGGGTCATAGAGTGGCCACTTACACGGTTTCAATCCTCTTTCAGTCCTCAGATATTGTTAGTCTCTCGGCCCTGTTTTTCTGTGAGTTAACTTACTACGTGGTTAAATAAATAACAAGGGGTACAGGCACAGAAAAGCTGTAGTTTGGCAGTCCCTGTGAGTGGGTGCGAGATGTTGCTGCTGATGTAGGAAGTCAGCAGCCCTGCTCTGCATGAGAACCTTTGCTTTTTCCCCTGCGTTTTCCTCTTTACAGTGGTGACACAACCACTTCTGTGGCTGTGTTGTGAGCTGGTGGGGAAATTACCTGCTTGAAAAATAATCTTTAACTTTCATTTGAAACTCTTCCCTGACCTGGTTCACCAAGCAGCCGTACAAATGAGTGTGTCATTGCAAGGGAGGGAAAGGATGGAGGTACAGATGTGTGGTGGGGAAGGAGCTGTTGCTTTTCACATCAGCGCTGGATCATGCTGGCTTATTGTGTTTATTGCTCTGTCCCCAATCAGATACCCCCCCAGGTTAGAACTGACTCTATACTTCAAAAGAAACTAACTTCCTCTTCCAAAACCAAATCTACTCTCAAACAAGGTTTTGGTTATTCAAAATTCTCAACCAAGGCTGCTTTCAATCTTAAAAACCGCTTCAAAAATTGTACTGTAACAGTTCAAACGTTATTACATGCTGAGTGTAATTTATACCTAAACCCCAAACAAATTAAAAATAAAAAAAATAAAAAAAATCTTTGGTGCTTTTTTAACAATATTTTCTCTTTTCCTTCTCTTCCCATCACCTTTTTGCTTTTATTTCATGTGTTTGGTTGTGGCTATTCCTTACGTTCTCCTCCTCATCCCACCTCTGCCTATCCACATCCACCATTTCATTTCACCTATACATCCTTAGCATGGCAAGGCACTGACCTGATGCATAATCACGTCTTGGCTGATGATGACCAATCAAGTCTAGACTCCTTGGGTCGTCGCAGTAGTCTTTCTCGTTTGGAGCCTTCAGACCTCTCAGAAGACTCTGACTATGACAGTATATGGACAGCCCATAGTTACAGAATGGGGTCTACATCTCGTAAGAGCTGTTGCTCATATATCTCTCACCAGAACTAATGCACTTCTGAGCTTTTTCTTAACAAATGCTTGTTGTATCACAGCCTGCTTTTCTTAGATGTTTTCTTGCTGTTCCTTGTCTCTTTAATGTGATATTTTAACAACTTCTGAGGGAGCTTCTGAAACTTCAATTATACCTGGTGGAAGGCTCTATTGCCAATTCAATACACGTACAAATAATTCATTCTAAAAAGTGTATATCCTGTTAAGGATGATACTTCTTGAGGTTTTTTTTTAACTGACAAATGTTAATTTGGAGCTCTGAATGGTCTTTTTTTTTTTTTTTCTTTTGACTTTGTCAGTGTAGCAACAGATCCTTTCTTATTTTCTTTTTTTAATTTTGGATACAGCACGTTTTTGTATTTTGTACCGAAACAATACTGGTTTGTGAGCCGAGTGCCAGCAATATGGAAATACCTTAGCGATAGTGGTTGGATTTTCTGCATATTACTAACAAAATACAAAGCTGGTAGAATAACAAAAATGCAGCTTAAAAATAAGCAGTACAAGAGCTGTGAAATCATTCCGTTATTCACATATCTGGCCCATTTGTTTGGAAGAGCATTTGCTAATCCATAAAAATTTCTGGTTTTATACTGCTGTCTTTTCCTCATTGCTTAAATGTTTATATAGAGGACTGCACTGCTCTCCCTGCTCCGAGTCTGGCAGTTGTCATGAAAACCCAGCAGTCCATGCTCATTACACGCAGTGTTTTGATAATCTCATGTTACCTGTGGTCATACTGTCACTTTACTGTATGCAGTAGTGTGGCAGAAGGCAGGGTCTAGATGTTTACTTGCCTGTTAAAATACACAGCTGTCAACTCTCAATTGACCATTCTTCTTGTGATGAAAAGACGTGATGAAAATGGTTCCCCTGATGGAGGCTCGAGTGTTCAGCATCTGAAACTCTAGGTACAACTGTGATCACATTGGCTTGTTTGAAGTTCTGGATAATAGAATGCTTGGCTTTTGGGTTGTACTGTTTGGAGCATGTCCGTGACAGATTTTTATTGTGTGTTGTAAATTCTCTCACAAGCAGGTTTGTTTTCAGCAGCAGCTCTTCACTTACAGTCGTGTTGGCTTTTCAGAGAACTGTGACACGCTGTGCACAGCTGAAGGTCTCGAACCTGCACCTGGGGCACTGCTGGGGTGAAGTGCGTGTGTTCTGTCTTGTGGATAAATGTAATTGGCATTGAAACAAAAATCACTTGTTTTCTAAATCTTCATTAGCATTAGGGAAAAGAGCATGCGATAATAGGACAGAAACAGTTCTTATTTTCACCAGGGTCCCCCGATGCAATTCCCTTACCCTTTTTCAAGTAGGCATGTTATCCAGTGTTCAGGTACTACTCTATGAACAAGTTCAGAATAATGATGATGCAATTAACTGCCGCCTGGGAACTTGATCACACTGTTTAAAAGATACTCAATACCTTTCTGCAGATTACACGATCAGAAAGTTAGTAGGTGCTAGACATGCATGATTGCAGAAGGTGGTCAGCGTGGAGAAGCTATTTCAGAGCAGTTCACATCTGCAGATTTGCATTCAGTTTTGTTTGATCACCTGCTTTATCCTTGCTCACTGTTGTTGGCATTCAAAAATGTGACTAACAAAAGCAGCAGTGCTTACCAAGGAGGGTTTTCAGGGGTACATTTTACTACTAGTCCTATATTAACATAATGACCAGGAACTTGTGTATGTTGAACTTTTTCAAAGTGGAGGAATGTTGCTTAGAGAAATGAGATAAGTACGTGTGCTCCATACCATTCCACAGCGCATTTGTAACCCTCTTCACTCCCCTCTTCCTTTCAGTCAGATTTTGGGTTTTTTTACATGTATGGAAAGTATGGATTTTTTTTTTTTCCCCTCCTGTTTCTTAAGCTGTGGCGTTCTAGTTGAATAATGTTTTCTGCATTGGATAAATGATAATTCCTTTATGTCTGTTTTATGTTTTATAGTGTAAATATGAGTTTGAAATACAGTCGTTGCACTTGAACTTTCCTTATCACACAGAATGTTTTGTTATCCAGATCCGAAGATTTTATTGAATTACTATGCACCAAAGCTTTGACAGTTTACCACCATTAATTATTGTAGCATTTAAGTCATTGACTATTAGCATAATTAGGATCTCTCATAGTAACATCACCGCACATTTACAATCACTCCATGTCTTCAGTGTTACAGGCCATAAGCTATTGTGAACTGATCAGGAGTATTAATGCAACATGCTTAAAAAAAAAAAAAAGGGCAAATGTGGAAATGGTGGTATTCAGTCCAAAGGTTCAGTGTTTCTATTTTTGTGGAACTTTAGTCATGGTAATAATAGTACCTTATGTTTATGCAATTCTGTAAAATATATGTCTATAGTTACAAATACACTGGAAGGATGGAGAATCTGAATTAGAAGGTAGGTCCAAGCCATTGTCAGCCCCTCTTCACATGGCTTATGCAGTGTTTCCATAAATTAGTATTTGCCATAAATTGAAACCAACCAATATTAATTGGGTGTTTTGCATAATCTTGCCAAAACACAGTAATGTGTATATAGTGACGTAAAACATAGAAAAAAATAATATATATTGTGCACTTCATTTGTGAATGGGAGAAGCCATCTTTAGTAGGTGACTGCCTTTTGAAAATACAAAATGGATGTATATCTGAATGTTGCATTGTACTGTACAGTATGCATATTGTTTGTGGTTGCATATATCAATTAAGTGTTTTGTTTTATATAAAAAGGACATCTGTTATGTACAGTTGAAATAAATTTTGCATTTGCTAGACTGTGACTTTAATATTTAATTATTACATAGGGGGAAAGGACAGCATAACTTGTAACTTAACTTCCTCTTCTCCCCATGCCTCCTTTTTCTCCCTCCCTTCTTCCCTTGAGGAATCAAATGCTGAAGTGAAAGAGCTTTTTTTGACATAAGTGTGTAATCTGCGTTAAATGTAGTTGGCAACTACAGGAAATGCAGTGTAATGTGAAGTATGTATCCTTCTGTATCCTCCTCTTTTTAAAATAACTATTCAGAGATGTTGCCATTGATCGAATGTTTTTCTGTTGCCTCCCTCTCCCCTTAATCGATTTTATTTTCTTCCTTTTCATTTTTTGAATTGGTATATTCTCAGTAATAACACGGGCTGAATTATTGGAGCAATCTAAAACCTACTTTTGCAGGTCCTGTTTATGAATATATTTGTTTCTATAACCTTACATATTTTCAAGATTTAATACAACATTTTTCTCTTTAAAACACGAGTTATTGCAAGTCTTTCTACGTAAAATATGCTCATATTTGAGTGAATTTAAATAAAATGATAACCTAATATACATACTAAAATGTTTACATCAGAAAAAACGAAGTCATCACCTACTTCTATTAAAAGGTCATCACATTTTTTTGTAGCAACTCTAGTTTTAGCCCCACAGTCCTCTGGTTGGATGGTTTTGTATTGGTTAGTGAAATGTAGAAAGTTTAGTGGGATAGCTCTTTCCAAATGTTGTCTTAGAAATATCCCACTTCAGATGGTGTATCTGTCTTTCAAACTCTTCTTTCTGTTCTTAAATGACTAACACATGGAGTTGTATGTGTTTCAGTCCGCTTTAATTATTTGCACTGTACTCATCAAAATGTTTTACTGTATAGATCTGTCATCTGAGTCATGTGAGGTATTTTTCCTATTTGTGTATCACTATTAGTTTAAAAAAAAAAAGCCAAAACACTTCATGCCAAAACCTTTTTTGTCACTCCCAAGAATTTGCAAAAAAAAAAAAAGTGTTTTTTATACAGTGAACTGAAGTTTGGCCTGATGTTTGGATTCTGATTTGTTGTTATCTGTAGAAGATATTAAAGGGCTTCCTCTTGACTTTGGCATATCTGTAGCATGAAGGATATATTATTTTTTTCCCCCCAATGCTTTAATCTCAACGCACACAGAATCTGGGAGCACCTTTTAGGGGGGATTCTTCATATTAGGACTTCATAAAAAAAAATCATTGAGAAAAGAGAAGGTTAATTTGGCAGGTCTGCTCATCCACTTTAAAATCTTGAATGCAATGAAACACTGGATGTTTTAAATTACAAGTAATTCTTATTTTTTTGTCTAACATTTGCTCCTCCAGGAAGCTTACGCATCTGTACGTACTGATGGCCAATGGTAGATCTAAACAGTTGCATATGCCTTAACTTGTTTTTCAGTGGCAAGTCAGTCTTGTAAACTCAAGCAAACAATATTGAATAGCTTCTTAGCTTATAGAGTCTAGTAAAGTTGGGAGAAAAGAGAATTGTATATTCACATGTACTGTTTCTAATTTTTGACCTTTATTGTGCCTTGTTCACTTCTAATCACAATAAAGGTACAAAAAAGTAAAGAAAATAGCAATACTGAAAAGCTACACAACAGAATCATTACTGATGGTCTCAAATAATGCTGTGCATTTTTTTAGAATTAACCACCATCATCATAAGTCTAACTTCCATAGCTTAAATTGGGACCCTCATAGTTGCTGGAAGAAGACAAACTCTTTGTAGAGTATCACTGTGGAAATACCTAGCTTGAGCCTTCTCCACATGGCCAGCTGGAGGAAGGAACCCTGTTCTTGATTGACTGGGGGAGCTGGCTTTTTCTAACTGAGGCCCTGAGGTTAGCTACTTTAAGTAGGTGATGTGAATACCCACCTCCATTTTACTGTTGGCTGAAGCGGTTCCTTGACAGGCAAGATCTTTGAACCCAGGTGGAGACTTAATATCTGGTTAAAGTGAAAAGGTGTCCGAATTCCATCCCCCTTCTTCTCTTACTTCCCTCCTGCTTGCCGTCTTCAGATCTGTGCAAAACTTCTGGACTCTCTTCACATGTGTCTGCTTAAAGATTCAGAACAAAGGACCAGACTGATTACCAGTACAGCTCCTTCTGAAGCCTGGCTTCTGTCAGGAAGCAGCATGGTACCATATCAACCACTTTTTTTAAGGTGTCTTCCTCCCTTTGGAGGAGAGTGAAAAAAAGGCTGGGGTTGTGCAGTTGTGCTTGCAGGCAGGCATCGCTGAGAACCTCTGTGGCATTCAGTCTGCACTCTAGTGTCTTCCTGTTTTGATGTTAAGACCATACTCCAGGGCTGGGAGTGATGTTCTGCTGATTTCAGACAGGTATAAAGTGAACTTCTGTCATGAAGTCTTTCAGCCACATAAATATCCAGACGGCTTTCAGCTTTCCTTTTCTCCCAGAAATGCTCAGAGCTGCTTGCTGGTGTGGCTGATTGATTAGGGTGGAATGGGGATCAGACACTGAAAACTAAAAGCAGGGGGGCTGTTACCCACAGGCCTGTTGCTTCTATCGCAGCTGTTGCACCACGTTACATAGTGGGTATTGCTAAGGTCTCTAGCCCAGGTCTGAATGCCAGGTGGACTATATTATTACTTGTTCTACTCTGGAAGCTAAATTTGCTAAACTTGTAATTTTGGGTATGGTATTGGCAAAAAGAATTGGTAATTCTTTTATTTTCCACCCTTAGGTTGGGAGAAAATAATGTTGAATAGATACCTTTATTTTCTTGATGAAATTTAACTGATGGAAACTGAGTTGGATCTTGATCATAGTAGCCAATTGTTTTGCCTTAAATACGCAACAGACTTCTAAACAGGGTTGTCATTCTTCCAAGACCCTGGATTTAGGAGTTCCCCGTTGAAAACTTATAGCAGTTTACTCAGCCTTAACATTTGTTTGCTGGTCCTGAAGTAACTGTCTGGGTTTGTCAAACATACTTTCTTCTTCCATCCACCTTACTTCCCCCAATACCCCGCAAAAAAGGAAGAGAAAACAAAATAAACCCCAGTTTTGTGAAGCTTTGGGTGGGGTTTTTCTTTCTTTTTTGTTATCTTTTTTTTTTTTTTAAACTAGTACTTTTGGTTGTATTGTCTCAAGGTGATTTGGGGTCAGAGTTGTTGGAGGTCAATTTAAACATTGCCTTTTGTCCTGTTTGACTTGGAATGAGACGAGTAGTGTCTCATAATAAAATTCAGCATGAAACTTGCACATTTAGGATTGAGGAATGGCAGATATGGCAGACTGAAGTAACTTTTGCTTCTTCTGCACTACTTCATGAAAGTGTGGAATATGTCTGAGAGGTGCTTAGGACTACCTAACTTCCAGCAGCTTCCTGGACTGTGTTTTTAGTACAAGTCTGCATGAAATACACACTGTGCTATACAAGACAACCCTCTCTTCATGTCCAAAAGGTGTAGCTTGTAAACTTTTCTGGAGAGAAATGGTTACATAGAGCATTGCCATGGAGAATGTGGAGGCACAACGTGCTGTTTAGGGAATATTGCCAAGTGCTGGTGATGAGGTGACTCTGCTTGAAGTTCATTCTAGATGTATAATTGCCAGAAAATGCATCTTAAAAACAAAACAAAACAAAAAAAAAACACCGACCCACAAACACCAAGAAAAGCTTCTGGCATAAACGCTGCAGAAAAGCAGGACAGTGAAATGGCTTCACTTTGCCTGTAGAACTTGACATGTCAAGTCTGATGTTACTGTGCAAGTACTCATTTGATGACAGGGTCCTTTGTTGCAGGATAGGTGGACTGTGTGTTTGTTCCTTTGATACTTAGCAAGTGATTGTGGGGTTTAGAAAAAAAATCCACCACAAACAAACAAAACTCCAAAAGCAAACCAAGATGAAGGAAAAAGTGGGGGATTTTGCATAAGTAGAAACCTTAAGAGCAGTGAGGGTTCTGAGATACAAGTTAAGAAGTTGCGTGGCCAAGGGTATCAGAGCAAGGAAGGCGTGGGTGAAACTTGGCGATGTCCTGAGTTCCACATAGTTAATGCTTTGTGGCACAGGAATGTCGGTGTTGGCAGTGACGGTTTTACATCGTGTAAGTGTGTATGTGTACTGTGTGGTTTCCTTGTGTGTATAATGTTGGTGAACATTATGTTTTTAATGAAATTGCATTATTTGTCTTGGTAGTATTGTTTACTGTGCTATGCTGTACGTACATAAAGATATGCTCGTGCAGACATCTGTTTTACATGCATGTGTGTGTATTACTGTACAGCTGGGACATTTTTTTTTTTAAAGCTGTCTACTCCATGCTATTTCTGCTTTGCAAGGACCCATGTTGCTCTGACCAGGCAAAGAAAATTGTCTCTATATAGAGATAAATGTCATGCACTGCTCCATTTGGTTGAAGCGAGTCATGGGTGAGAAACACGTGGCAGTTCTCTCCCTTTGGTTGGTGTCTCCCTGGGCATGTGGTTGGCTGAGGTGCTCCACGTTGGTAGAGACCCAAAATGTAGTGATCTGGAAGCAGCTGCTGCCGACTCATTCCTAAAATAACGTTTAGCTCAGTGTTCTGTGTTACCTCATGGGCTAATAAAGCAGAGCAGTAACCAATTAACTCAAATAAACATAAGAAAACTTTTTACAATTAGAGATTGACAGCGCAAACAGTGAAATGACCTTGAGCTCCATATAGAGTTTGGATGTGCTTGTTTTATAGGTTGTTCCTTCCCTGGAAAATAACTGGGCGTGGATGGGTATTAACCCTTAAAAGATTTCTTCACTCTGTAACATGAAGAACTTACAGCTTTCAAGGACGAGATTTTTGTTCTCAAATCTGCAGTTATCTTTATTCCATTAAATTTTGACCATCGCATACTGATACACTAGATCTTTACTCTCAGCTTAAGGAAACTGTTTTCTTCATTAAAGGATGTTTGTCATTGTTTGCAAAAATAGTTTGAATCACTTAACACATACTAAACTATGATCCCTGCAAGCTCATTGTTCAGAACTCAACTCAGTAGCTGTTAGTGAAACTAGTACTTTTTCAATGAGCTTGACTTCTTTCACTTTTTGTGTGTTTAGGTGATGTATTTTGTCATGAACCATAAAACAAAAGGACTGTTATCACAAAGCAGCTGTTCAGCAAGAGCTAACTAGTTTCTCCTGACAGGCGTGTACCCTGTAGTACTTGGTTATCAGTTCAAACTGTACTAGAATTAAGACATTCCTGGTTAATGAAAGTTCATTGCAATTAATTGGTAGGCAAGTGTACCTTGTTTGTTAAAATTGATATCTCGGTTAAAATATGCAAGAACTTTAATGCCTTACCTGCTGTGTTTGAATTCTGAACAAATGCTTAGACACCTATTTATTTATAGACCTTCTTTAAAAAAAAAAATTTGTAATCTGTTGCAGCCTAATTAAATAACATTTCTAGAATGCATACTTTATGTATGAATGGATGCACATCTCTGAGCTGTAGATTTTTCTATTCAGAGCTACTTTTTTTTAGAATCTATGTGTATTATCTTGATGTTATAAACTGTAATTATTGTGGAAAATGTTTGGAAGATGTTGAAATGTTTTTTGAGTTTTTATTGCCAAACCATTAAGTGCCTTTAAAAACATTAAATATAAAGTATGTATTTCATTTGGTAGGAATTTATTATAGGACTAAAGTAAGGACTGTCTGTAAGTGTATGTGTAGGAATATGTGTGCACACACATGCAGTTATGTTGTTTATAATGTTCCAGGGGAAAGGGGTTTTAACTTTTTTGCTTCCATCACTGTATCATTTGATACCACTATTTGGCTCCTTACTGATAAAGTAATTGGTTTAGAGTGAAATTATTTCTTGGATTTGTATCAGTGCGAGATCAGAATCTGTCCTTGAGGCTTAAATTGCTGTTACTCAAACACATCTATCTTTTTCTGAGTCAGCTATACTGATTTTGTATAGTTTTTACTCTATACAAATATATATTTGTATAGTTGAGTGGTGCTCCATTTGTTGGACGGTGTAGCATCACCATTGATGACACAGGAGTTGTGTCAGCAGCAAGATAGGAATGTCAGACATTTTTTTGTTGTTGTAAGGCTGTGGTTTCAAATGTAAACAATGCCTCAGTAACTTGTGTGTGTGGAGGGAAGGGGGAATTGGAAAGTGATACACCTTGATCATCCAGGTGTATCATGCAGTGGATGAAATGATAATCTTTAAAATGCCCCAGCAATATTTGTAAGTTGCTCATTTTGTAATTTGTTTTTGCAATAGGTTCCCGTAAAGAATCAGCTCCTCAAGTCCTGCTTCCAGAAGAAGAAAAAATTATTGTAGAAGAAACTAAAAGTAATGGTCAGACTGTTATAGAAGAGAAGTAAGAGAACATTTAATGAATGATGGATTAAAGCAGTAAACTTTGCACTCTTCTTCCTCCTCCTGTTTCTCATTATAGTAATGTGTGTATGGTATATTTGTAATAGGGAACAGAGCTGTTTGGAGTATGCTGCCAGTCCTTTAAGTGCAGTTGGCATTCATTTATATGCTTGTAGTCTGGTTTCTTTTGTGTATGCTATTATGTAATTTATTCTTTCCCTGCCAAGAAGTGATAGGTTTCCTTTGTAAATAGTTTCTCCAAGTGCTGTAGGATTTCCATATTAAATTGGTGTCATCTTTGTAGTTAGTGTGTGGTGTCATTCTGGTTTTTTGGTAAGGTGTTTGTTGGAAATGAAATACCATTCTGCTACAGAAAGCTGTAATATAGAAATCAGTATAGATCCGTGTGTGCTTGAGAGGTGTATCCTTTTACAGAAGCAGATAACAGGTCCTTGCCTTACAGAATGTAAAGTCAGGATAAGAGAAAATTATTTTGTTTGTAACAGAAGTTTGAAATTAGCTGTTAGCTGTGGGTTTTGGTTTTTTAAATGCATTTCATTTAACAGTTTTGTCTAATAGATGTAGACATGTATTTATAAAAACCATTGTAACTTATCATCTTTTTTCATTTTAGAAGCCTTGTTGACACAGTATATGCATTAAAGGATGAAGTACAGGAGTTAAGACAGGTTGGTAACTTGCTACATTTATAGCAACATGAAGAACGGAAAGATGGAAGGCTTATTATAAAAATCAATATGGCTTATAAGTTGATGCACTTTGACAGGAATGAACCTGAATTTTGCACTAAATTTAAAAGCAAAAGCACTTTTAAAACATATCAATTTGACAAAAAGCACCCTCTTTTGTGCTTGTCATCTGTCCTTGGAGCACCAGCCTTTGAGAAGAGTGTTAAGTATCCTGTCTCTGAGGTGACTTACTAAGCTGTGTTTCATTTATATTTGGATATTATAATTTGTGAAATGTTGAAAGCATTAAGCAAATTCGGTTCTGCTGTATCACCAGCAAAATATGCTTACGGAGACTGTGAAATAGTATTTATTAGAATAGATAATTTTAGTAGTATGAATGTCTGGATCTATTTAGGCCTTTATTAACCCTCTTAGGGTTTTGCCTTTCAGTACCCTGAACACCTTTTATGAACCAGTGCTTGAAACCTCTCTTTTTGGGCAATGAGTCCTTTTCAGTGTCTATCATGTGGCCTCTTTTTAATGATGGCTTCAGGTTAGCTTAGGTATGTGGGGGAACCGCAAGATCTCACCCAAGTTGCTAGTATGGAAGTTGCAGCTGATGTTTTAAGCTTAAGTATCCAAAAAGAGTTGTTTAAAAATATCTTTTTTGCTTGTCAGGACACAGCATGTTAATGTTGCTGCATGTAGTCGTTGCTTAATGTGTAGGCAAAAAAGCATTGAATTATCCTCACTTTCCAATATTTGAATTTGCTAACTGACCTTAACAGATCTATGGCTCAGGAAGTCAGATAAAATCTTCTGTGTTAATGTAAAATAGATTTGTATTCAAATTACTGTTGGTTTTGGGCTATAAACATGAATTTATATTCTCTGTTCATCTGTAAGCATGCTCAGTATTTTTAAGGATGTGGTGCATGTTCATTGAAATAGGACAGTTGGCATCTTAAATACTTAATTTCTGCTGTTTTCAACATATAAAGCATGTGTATCCCAGATTTGATGCAAATTTGACAGTCTTTTTAAAAATACAATTCACTTAATACAAGCATCAGTAATAACCCACTAATGTCCCTGTGGCTTGGCTGCTTTTGTGCAAAGGATAAACATGCTGCCTCACTGAAGCCCTGAAGATCTCTGTGTGACCCTAAACAAAAAGTCACCTTCTCCTGAGCTTCAAGCAACAGCTCTCTTTTCTGATGCCTTTCCAAATTAGATGGTCTTTTCAGAATCTCACATCTTCCAAGGCCAAGACCTATTAAAGCTTGACTTTATTTTCCTGTATATCAGGAATGTCAGCTTAGAAACATTTATTGGTCTGCTGCTGTGATGTTGCCAACTGGAGAAGTGGCAGAAATAATCTCTGAGCTGGGAAGGTCCCAAGTGACCAAGCGCGCGCTTCATGGATGAAGGCTCTCTGGGAGTACACAGTGCAGTGGCTGGTGTAGGTACCAGACTGCCTCTTGGTGAGAGTTACCACGCAAAGTGGGAGCCCTCCCATAGCAGCTTCTGTAGGTTATTCATAGCTGTTGCTCCACAGGCACTACACTTGAATAGTATAGTCCTGAATTGGCAGTAAAAAAATAAATAAATGAAAAGGAAAATAAGTCTGTGCCTACAAGAAAAGAATGAAATTTCTGAATTTCTCAGCAGACTTGGGGAGGGAGTAGAGTTAAGGAGGCAGCAGCTGTTGATCCCATCCTGTTTCTAGAAATGTCTGTAAATGACAGCCGATGGGAGTCCAGTGGGACCCCTGGGTTGCAGACCTGTGTTTTGTTAAACACCCATGAACTTGTTGTCTCAGGGCCTTAATGTAATGTTCTCTTATCTTCTGGTTGCTTCCTCACTGTTGTCAGCATCACCTTGGCCTATACAGGATTAAACAATGTAAGCATTACTGCGGTTTGGCCAGTGACATCCTTTCGTTCCTTTTGTCCGTGGTATTTCAGTAGTACCTGATGGCCCTAAATATTGAGAACTGACTTGACTCATTAATATACATGCAAAGTGGTGGTGTTCCTTGAAATTGAGACTCCTCTTATACTGTTGGTAGTCATCTGTCTGGTTTAAAATTTAGTCACTTTCCAGAGAGCATAATCGTTTTCAAGATATTCCTTTCAACTATTTACTTTCTTAATGAAACAAGTTAATTTGCATTAGATTTTAAGAAGCTTTTCTCAGGAAGGCTCTTAGAGGGGTATTTATTCTACTTTTTGCTCTATTTCCCTTCTCCATTAACAATAAATGTATTCAACTCTTCATGGATCAGATTTGAGCAGAAGAATTCAAGATTGTTGTCCATCTGTTAGTAGTGCTTGCATTATAAAGGACCCCTAAGTATAAACAGGAAATAGCTCAGTTTCCATTTGGTGGGTTTTTTGCATTGTGTGAAGTTACGGTGTGTAACTTGTGAAATTTTAATAGAAGGCTTTGCTTTCAAACAGCTAATAGCATCTTACTGAAAAGAGCCTTCAGAATTTGTAACTGACAATGTACGTGTGATCAGAAAAGATTTGTTAAAAAAAAAAAAAACAAACAAACAACAAACAAACAAAAATCTCCAACCAGTAATATTTCTGTCTCTATTAAACAGGATAACAAAAAGATGAAGAAATCATTAGAAGAAGAACAAAGAGCTCGCAAGGACTTGGAGAAGCTTGTTAGAAAAGTTCTAAAGAACATGAATGATCCATCCTGGGATGAAACCAACTTATAACTACTTTTTTTCTTTGTTTTTCCCTTTTTCTTTCTATTGAAAGACCAGTTGTAAAACTGAGCTGGGAAGCCTTCTGACATTAGTCAGTGTTGCATCAAGAGCACTACAAAACAGGATTTAACTGGATCTAGTGATTTCTTGCTCTGAACATATAGAAACAGTCAAGCCATTTACTGAAGCAATCTGTACTTTAAGTGTGGAGACCGTGGATCCTGAACTGTACTAAACTTAATTTGTTTGCATCTAAATTACCTCATTTTGCAGAAAGTGCAGCACCTGACTAAAAGTCCATGTTTTTTCAGTGGCTTTTTAATTAAATATATATTTTTCTTGTAAATATCTGTAATTTTGAATGCATATGTGATTGATGTATCAGGGCTGATACTTTTTTTTTTTTCTCGTTATTATAATGGTCACAAGTGTTAGAAATGAGGGCAGTACTGTCTTACCTAAGAAAGGTCAGAGTTCTTTGTGGATAATGATGGATTTGTTCCAAATTACCCACTCACTCATCACATATGCAAATTTAAAAACCTGTTTCTCCTATTGATCACTGTATTTAAATCCTTTACTGTTATTTATGTCTGTGCATACATTTTTAAACAGTTTACAATTCTTTAAGAACAGTATTAAAATACAGGAAATTTGTTTATTGACAGTAGAAATGATTTTTAACAAACCGAATGCCCATGATTTATGTTCACTCACACTTGTTTGGCAGACTAATCTGTTGTGCTTTGGCCACCAAAAGACTGATGTACTTGCCTGCTTTGTATGACTGTGATTTTTAGGTGTTTATGTACTACATTTTCTATTGTTGTGCTTAAATATACAGCTGGCTGATAATTTAATAGATCATACAGTTTGTTAAAGCAAAAAAAAATCAATCTAATCCAGAATTTTGTGAATAAATTGTTGCTATTTATATTTTATGGTCACAACAATTAAATTTTAGCTAACCTTTGTGCATGAGACACATGGGCTAGGCCAAACTTCATTCAGAGTTTTGTTTGTATACCACTATGTCAGACTCTGGAATTCCCAGACTGTGGAAACGGAGTCATTCCTTTCCCACCCTGTTTTCTCAGCGTGTTGCTGGTTTCTATCCTACTAGGATTTTAAATGGAAACAGATCTGGAAATAAGATTATTTTTCTTAAATCATACTGTAATTCATAATTTGCACTGCTGACAAATTTGAAAATGCATAAATGAACATTTATTCCCTAGTCTGATAGGTGCAATTACTGCAATACTTTTTTGTATTTGAAATAGGAAATGTTACATCACTGCAAATGGTGAGCTTCAGTTGGAGCACTTAAAATACTAATCCCATTAAAGCTCATTGTGTTTCACTCATTTCAGCAAAATTTGGATCAAACTCCAGACAGTGCAATTTTCTGAGGGGTTTTTCTTCAGTTGACAGTCAGAAGTGCAGGTATAGCACAGACCCGAGTCGGACCTTTTGTCATCCTGATTTTCTAGTGCCCATTAACTCCTGTTAGATTTAATGCTCGGACTCGAGCAAATGTTTATGTGAACTTTAATGAGTTGGAGCCAGGATGATTAGGGTGGTAGGAATTGTCGTGCACATTTTGAATCTAATGAAAAATCTATTTTTAAAGCTATCCACTTTTCTCAGCCAAGAACAGCTTTTTTTTTAAATAGGAAAGAATGTCAGTGATTACATACTTGAGGAACAATTCTGTGGGAATGAATACTTAAGAATCTGAATAGACAATTAGTTGTCCGATTTAAAAAGCTGAATATATTTGTAGGTCTTTTAGTTTGTGTTCCTAAAATTTAAAAATGTCTTCCTTTAGAATTACAGGAGCAGACTGGATAAGAAAACTAAAAAAGCCTACAGTATCAGTTACATGTATTCACAGAACTTTAAACTTACAGTAATTTTTGAGGCAAAAATCTTTTTCTGTTGTTTGCAGTTGCACAAAAATGTGGACTGACATTAATAATTATCTTCATATTTAGAAAATACTCTTGCTAAAAGCCTAAGTGATACTAAACCCTGCAAATTCATAGCATCTTGGCTAAATTTAGATTTGGGAATGCCAACATAATTAGAATTTTGCTAACATTTTAACTTTCTGACATTCAGGCTATTTTCAGAGTGAATTTTAATTTTCAGTTGAGCATATGTGAAAGGACATTCCAGAGGAAGAAGTGTAAAAGGAAGACATGAATCTTAGCAGTATTTAGCAAATTTTAACTCAGGAACAACTTCCATCATAACAATTTGTTCTACATTATATTGTAAAGAGTGGCGTTGCTTTGTAAATCTGCTGACTCTTAGTACCTGTGATTATTATAATTTCTGACAGTACCCCTATACTGACATCTAATGAACATGCCTTAAACACTGGGATTAAGCAGTTGTTAAATATGACCAGGACTTAGGGACTGATTTTATTCAAGGTGGATCGGGATGATGAATTTTTTTAAAAAAATAGGTAGCTTTTATCTCTATTGCAGAGAGTGAGCTTCAGGCTTTTGGGAACCAAGGAATATCTGAACTTTTTTTCTTTGACAATTTGTTATACTGTATATAGATTGTAAATTTCACCATGGACTTTCTGAATTGTTGGAAACTTTATATAAGCATGGATAAATGGGGCACTGTTTATTTAACCTATTAAAGGGTTATTTCTTTGCTCTCATCATTTAGGGATGAGGAGATGAAGCCATTTCTTATCCTATAGATGTGAAGCACTTTCAGTTCTGAACTGTCCAAAATGTAGCATAAAATTTCTCTGTACTTACTGATGTATGTGTGTTTGTCTCACCATGTCATGACGTCTTAAAGATTAAACAACTGACCGCCTTTGTATAAACCTTCTTAATGCCAATCATTTAGGGAATTTAGAGTGTCTGTTTACGGTATCTGTGGAGAACTCAAGTTTAGTTTAGATGTCACAATAATATCCTGGTATCGACTACTAAAGTGTTTATGCTACATTCTTGTAATTAAACCATGATTTTTCCCCTAGCCTATGAAGTGTTACATTTCATCTAATAAGTGGACTATGAGATTAAGAAGGAAAATTGCTTTAATTTTTTTTTTTCTTTCATATAAGTAACGTCTTCGATTTAGTAGTTGGTGTACTGCATTCAGAGGGCCTTTTGGCAGTTTTTTATAATAGCAAATTGATGCCTGGAAAATAAAACAAAGCAAGGGGTGTTTAGAGGGGTGAGAAGGAGGATCTTAACTGTCTTGCACTGAGGAATTTTCACTTTGGCAACCTGACCTGCTAGGGTAACGTGAGAGATGTGGGAGATCAAAGACAGAAGATAATGAAAGGGAAGAAAGACAGACACATTAGAATATTAGAATAATTATGCAT
The DNA here is from genome assembly GCF_965231255.1 of Vanellus vanellus. Classification (NCBI taxonomy): domain Eukaryota; kingdom Metazoa; phylum Chordata; class Aves; order Charadriiformes; family Charadriidae; genus Vanellus; species Vanellus vanellus. The sequence goes on along the minus strand of NC_138905.1, from coordinate 155,935,165 downwards.
AACTGCATAAATAAATACTTGTCTACGTGCGTGATTTATCTGAATAGACCTGACATTTGTGATAAGTATGTATCATAGAATTGACTTGGCTGGTGCCGTGTGAAGGTGGGGTGGGGTGGGGTGTTTTTATGGTAGGAACATCATCGATACTGCAGGGTGATGGGATGGGTAATGGAAAGTGTAGGGAGTAATTTGAAAAGATGGCTTCGGTCTTCGGACAAGGTATTTGATGGGATTAATAACTGAGCTTAGAAGTATGAAATAATACATATTTTTTTTGGCTTCCGAGGTGTACTTGAACAGAGGACGAACATTGAAGGAACTCTGGTCAAGAGTAATTTCCAATTTTCCAAGTTTTCTCTTGGTTTATCATTGGAAAGATGTTTTCCCCACAATTTGAAATCCTCATTTACTTTTCACATTCAGAAGTGTTTGGGGAATTTTCTTTCTTGGATGTGTTTTCTTGTGATGGGTTGACCTTGGCTGGCTGCTAGACACCCGCCCAGCCACTCTTATTCCTCTTCAACAGGAGGAGGGGAAAGAGTAAGATGGACAAGCTTGTGGGTTGAGATAAAAGACAGGGAGATGGTTTATTGATTGCTGTCACAGCCAAAACCAACTTGACTTTGGGAAAACTAATCTCTTGCCAATTAAAAACAGAGTTGCAGGGTGAGGATCAAAGACAAAAACTAAACCACCTTTCACCCGTCTCATTCCCCAGGCTCAACTTCACTCCTTCATTCCTGATGCCCCTACCTTCCTCTGCCCCTACCCCACTCCAAGCAGTGCAGGGGGATGGGAGGTCAGGGTCTGTCCATAACAGTTCCTCACTGCTGCTCCTTCCTTCTCACTCTTCTTGTTCCAGTGTGGGTCCTCTCCATGGGCTGCTGTCCTTCAGAATAAACCTGTTCCAACATGGGTTCCCCATGGGCCACAGTTTCTGCCACGAGCCTGCTCCAGTGCAGGGTCTCCAAGGGCTGCAGCTTCCCACACAGGGGCAGGTGCTCTGAAGGGTCCTCCATGTGCTATAGTGTAGATATCTGCTCTGACATGGTCCTCTACAGGCTGCGGGGGAGCAACCTGCTGTGATCTCCACAGGCTGCAGAAGAGCCATCTGCAGCACATGGAACACCTCTTCCACCTCCTTCTCTGACCTGGATCTTCACGCAGCGTTTTCTCACAGTTTTTCCTTGCTGCTGCGCTCTTAAATACACTTTTCCTGAGGCACCACCTTCTTGACCTCTCCTCTCGGAGGCCACCCTGCAGGCCCCTGCTGCCAGCACCTGGGCTTGTAAACCTGGGACGTGTATTAACCCTCAGGAGTGAGTGGGTTCATTGGGTTCAGAAAAGCTCCCCAGGTCCTGTGTAACATACACTGGAACCTTAAATAACCATTAAGGCATGAAGCATAACCTTAAATAACACTGTTTGCCTGAGATTGGCAGCTCTGCCTGCCGACTCGGGGCAGAAGGTGGGAGTGAGAAAGGACAGTAGACGCTCACTGTGGCAGATGTGAGAGAGGGACCTGTTAGTCTGATGGGAACACAATGTTTTCTCCTGCATCTCGTCGGGTAACTGGTTTCCAATTTCTTGCACTTTCTTTAACTGGCCATCGTTTTTTCAATCACCTACAGAATTTCTCCAAATGACAGTATAAGTTGTGTCCAGCAGGTGAAACCCATCTTTATTTCATTATTGTTTATGAGAGCATATTTACTGTTAATACTCTGCCAGCAGCTTTCTGTTCTGTAATTATTGCCAGGTAGTTGTTGCTTGCCCACCCAGAAGCACTGGCAATGTTTTCCAAGGGTGTGGTGTGCAACCAGTGGAAAATACATTGTCCAGCAATGTCTTCAGCATTTGGGGGGGGGGGGGGGGGAAAGGAGGAGGATTGATGGTTCAGAGATGTGGATGGTGTCAGGAGAGAGCTGCAGGAGCCCTTTAAACTGGGAATGAGCGGGAAATGAATTGGCCACATTGGCTAGTCTTCCTTCAGGTAGTGTAGAACCTGGAGCTGAAAAAGTTGATGATATTACAGGCTGGGATGGTAGAAGAAGCAGACAAAAGGTAGTTTGTATCCTGCTACTGCCACAGCACAAATTGTTATTTCTTTTCATAGTGGGATGGATTTCTGAGGAAACGGCCTAAATAGATCTTGAGACGCTTTTCACTGCACATGAGTGCAGCCACCGGCTTTTCTTCATGTAGGGTTATGCCTCTCTGAACTGCTGCTGCTTGTCCGAGGGGTATCTGATTTATATCCTTGTGGACCTGCAGAAAGAACCTGATTGCAGTGGGCACCTTTGCTCACTATGACGGGGCAACAGGTGGGAAAGGAGGGAGCACGTAACAACTGTTGGTTATGGGAGCGTGAGGCCAAAAATCGTCAGGGGAGCTGTGGGCGAAATGTGTGTGTATCTGTACATACACCATGAGTGCCACAGTGCTGACGCTGAAGGATCCCAGAAATGCAGAATTTGCACTTCGTAGAAATGCTGGGATGAGATCTACGATTAATTTTCCCTGCGAGGCATGCTTCGGAATCTGGCAAAGGGATGTAGGCTTGCCACGTTTCACCTCGTGCGCTCGGCACTTGCGCTTTCTCTTTACTTCATGAGAACTAAATATCATCTTGGAAGGGGAGCTGAGTCTGGGTTTGGAGCTAAATTAACCTCCTGAGCTTTTCATTAATTTGAGTGGCTACTCTTAAGCCACCGTTCAGGCCCAAATCTAATTCTTGTGGTGTTAGAAGGAAACGAGAGCTACAGTTCACTGAGTTACTGTGAACAGTTACAACTGTGCTGTTAGTTACATAGTGCAGATTTTAGCAGTCCAAAATTTGCTCAGTTCGTTCCTGAACATTCTCACTGATCCTGTTCTTTTCCTCTGTTGAACGCGTGCAGGCTGTCCTTCATGCGTGGCAGAGCTTACTTCTGTGCTTTTGCCCCAAGAACATGATCGTGAGGACTGTTTTAGACTGATATCTAAAAGGCAATGGAGATTGATAGAGTGAGAAAGGTTTTACCTACTGCTACACACCAGTCCCAGGAATGTGGCACGCCATGCGTGACACCCAGGGGTATCATAGAACATCTCAAGTTGGAAGGCACCCATAAGGACCATCGAGTCCAGCTCCCTGCTCCTCACGGGGCTACCTCAAACTAAACCATGAGACTAAGAGCATCGTCCAGATGGTCCTTGAACTCTGACAGGTGTGGTTCCATGACCACTGCCCTGGGGAGCCTGTTCCAGTCACCAACCACCCTCTTGGTCAAGAACCTTTTCCTAATATCCCATGTGAGGTTATACGTAGGCCTGGTGAGATTTCCCAAACAATTTCTTTTTTTCAGCTGGTGTACCCTTTTGGTTTTGTTAGACATCTCTTGCCTGTCAAGCTGCCCATGATAGCTCTGTGTTTTGCTGTAGACATAAATTATCAGTACAGAAATAGCATGTTTTTACAGGACTTTTCCAGCAGGGGACTGTGTTAGCCTCTGCTTTGTCAGAAAGGAGTCACAGCTTCCCTGAATTTCTTAATATTTGTACTTTTGTATGCTTTTATAACCAACTGGAGTTAGCTTCTTGTATATTTTGGAGCTGCTTTTCAAGCTCCAGGAAATGCAGTCTATTAAGCTTTTGTCCTGTCGACGGTCACAGCTCAAAGTGTTCACGCAGATTTGACCTAGCCACGCGTATGGGATTTGTGTGGTTTTTTTAGCCCTTCCCGGTGGCACGCGTGACTTGCAGCGTCTCCACATCCAGCATCACAAGGGCTTTTTCAGCACAATGTAATGTGGAGGTAACATGGCATCAGGCTTATTGTGAGGCAAAACTAAGCAAGGAATTTGGCTGTGATCGCTAGCTCCTTTAGTCTCAGGCCTTTTTCCAAGGCAGGCAGAATTTCAGAGCAACCAAGAAACATCCACTGCTACAGGACTGGTCTTACCGGTTCCCACAAAAAGTCTCTATTGTGAGACTGAGTAGAGAAAACACTGGGACGGTGCAATGCGTACTCCATCCACTGCGCTCTCTCATGACTATCTACATTGCCAAGCAAATTTTCTGCTGGGAATTTAAGATCCAGGACTGTTTTACCTGTGCTGGGAAGGGGAGAGAGCGATGCGCTCTTTCCTGGTGGCAGAGAGGGAGTATGGTGACTACCTTGGACTTGAAGTTAAGCATTTGAAAATACAAGTTCAGGAATGTGACCCTGCCCTGCCTTGCCTTCCCTTGCTCTGCCCACCAGACTTTCAGAAGGATTTCTGCCTTGGCATTCAGACTTGGTTCCCTGTATCTGCTGGCTGCCTCACTGACCATCTTTACTTTGCCATCATTATGAATAAAAAAAAAGCGCATCCTCTAGGCTTTCCAGAGCACCAAGTTTCAAAATTCTGAACAGGGAGTGGCAGCCTAATGCTTTCCCGTTTCTTACCTATGTCTTAGACAGATTTCTGTCAAAGGATCTTTCTTTTCTCCACAGAGTCACACTATAGTCCCTTTGTATCCCTTAGGTTAAACAGGAAATAAATTGGTTTAGTCCAAGACAATCGCTAGAGCTCATTTTGGCAACTCTAGGTTTGGTACCTGACAAAACCTTTCTCCTTTGCCATCGGGTGTGACAGTGAGGTTAGGATATCATAGAATCATGCAATCATAGAATCTTAATGACCCTTAAGATCACCAAGTCCAACTGTTAACCCAGCACTGCCAAGTCCACCACTAAACCATGTCCCTAAGCACCACATCTACACGGTTTTTTAAATACCTCCAGGGATGGTGACTTAACCACTTCCCTGGGCAGCCTGTTCCAATGCTTGACAACCCTTTTGGTGAAGAAATTTTTCCTAATATCCAAACTAAAACTCCCCTGGCACAACTTGAGGCCATTTCCTCTCATCCTAACACTTGTTACTTGGGAGAAGAGACTGACCTCCACCTCGCTACAACCTCCTTTCAGGTAGTTGTAGAGAGTGATAAGGTCTCCCCTGAACCTCCTTTTCTCCAGGCTGAACAGCCCCAGTTCCCTCAGCCACTCCTCGTAAGACTTGTGCTCTAGACCCTTCGCCAGCTTCATAGCCCTTCTCTGGACACACTCCAGCGCCTTTCTTGTAGTGAGGGACCCAAAACTGAACACAGTACTTGAGGTGTGGCCTCACCCATGCTGAGTACAGAGGCACAATCACTTCCATGGTCCTGCTGGGCACACTATTCCTGATACAGGCTAGGATGCTCTTGGCCTTCTTGGCCACCTGGGGACACTGCTGGCTCATATTCAGCCGGGTGTCCACCAACACCCCCAGGTCTTTTTCCACTGGGCAGCTTTCCAGCCACTCTTCCCCAAGCCTGTAGTGCTGCACGGGGTTGTTGTGACCAAGTGCAGGACCCAGCACTTTGCCTTGTTGAACCTCATACCATTTGCCTCAGCCCATCGATCCATCCTGTCCAGATCCTTCTGTAGAGCCTTCTTACCCTCAAGCAGATCAACACTCGCTCCCAACTTAGTGTCGTCTGCAAACTCACTGAGGGTGCACTTGATCCTCTTGTCCAGATCATTGATAAAGATATTAAACAGAACTGGCCCCAGTACTGAGCCCTGAGGAACACCACTTGTGACCAACCACCAGTTGGATTTAACTCCATTCCCCACAACTCTTTGGGCCTGGCCATCCAGTCAGTTTTTCACCCAGTGAAGAATATGCCAATCCGAGCCATGAGCAGCCAGTTTCTCCAGGAGAATGCTGTGGGAAACTGTGTCAAAGGCTTTACTAAAGTCTAGGTAGACAACATCCACAGCCTTTCCCTCATCCACTAAGTGGGTCACCTTGTCATAGAATGAGATCAGGTTAGTCAAGCAGGACCTGCTGTTCATAAACCCATGCTGACTGGGCCTGATCGCCTGGTTGTCCTGTGCGTGCTGTGTGATGACATTCAAGATGATCTGCTCCATAACTTTCCCCAGCACCGAGGTCAGACTGACAGGCATTTAGTTCCCCAGATCCTCCTTCCAGCCCTTCTTGTAGATGGGCATTACATTTGCTAAGCTCCAGTCAACTGGGACCTCCCCAGTGAGCCAGGACTGCTGGTAAATGATGGGAAGTGTCTTGGTGAGCACTTCCGCCAGCTCCCTCAGTACCGTTGTATGGATCCCATCCAGCCCCATAGACTTGTGTATGTCTAAGCAGTGTAGCAGGTCACTAACCATTTCCTCTTGGATTATGGGGGTTTCATTCTGCTCCCCATCCCTGTCTTCCAGCTCAGGGGGCTGGGTACCCCAAGAACAACTGGTCTTACTATTAAAGACTGAGGCAAAGAAAGCATTAAGTACCTCAGCCTTTTCCTCATCCTTTGTCCTTATGTTTCCTCATGTATCCAATAGAGGATGGAGGTTGTCCTTAGCCCTAATTTTGTTGCTCATGTATTTATATAAATATTTTTTATTGTCTTTTACAGGAGTAGCCGGGTTAAGTTCTAGTTAGGCTTTGGCCCTTCTAATTTTTTCCCTTCTTAACCACATGACCTGCGACCTGCTTGTAGTCCTCCTGAGTTGCCTTCCCCTTCTTCCAAAGGTCATAAACTCTCTTTTTTTTTCTTTTGTCTCCTTTTTTCCAAAAAGATCTCTATTCAGCCAGGCCGGTCTCTTCCCCATTGACTTGTCTTTTGGTGCATGGGGATGGGCTGCTCCTGAACCTTAAAGATTTCCTTCTTGAAGAACGTCCAGCCTTCCTGGATACCTTTGCCCTTCAGGACTGCCTCCCAAGGGACTCTGTCAACCAGGCCCCTAAAAAGGCTGAAGTCTGCCCTCTGAAAGTCCAAAGTAGTGGTTCTGCTGACCTTCCTCTTTACTTCTCTGAGAATGGACATCTCTATCATTTTGTGATCGCTACGCCCAAGATGGCCTCCAACCATCACATCCCCCACAAGTCCTTCTCTCTTCACAAACAGCAGGTCCAGCGGGGTGCTCTCCCTAGTTGGCTCCCTCACCAGCTGTGTCAGGAAGTTATCTTCCACACACTCCGGGAACCTCCCAGACTGTTTCCTCTCTGCTGTATTGTACTTCCAACAGACATACGGTAAATTGAAGTCCCCTACAAGAACAAGGGCTAGTGATTGTGAGACTTCTCCCAGCTGCTTATAGAAAATTTCCTCTGCCTCTTCATCCTGGTTGGGTGGTCTATAACACACTCCCATACACACTCAACCTATCATCACCATCACTAAGGTCTAGACAATCAAAACTCTCCCTAACACACAGGACCACCTCACCATCTTTCCTTCCCTGCCTATCCCTTCTGAAAAGTTTGTAGCCATCCATTGCAGCACTCCAGTTGTGCGAGTCATCCCACATGTTTCTGTGATGGCAGATATAGTTTTCCTGCTGCACAAACGGCTTCCAGCTGCTCCTGTTTGTTGCCCATGCTGTGTGCATTGGTCACTGTCTACATGAAAAAGTAATAATGGATAATAATCCAAGGGCCATACCAGGGTAGGAAGTTTTCTCGTAACATCTTTAACACAGACCCTAGGGAAGCAGCAGACTGCCCTAAGAAGCGTGTCTGGTCACCATATTGGGCCTTCTGTTCCCCTCAGACAAGAGTCTCCTATGACCATAACCCATCTTTATTTCTTAATGGAAGTTGTTTTGATGCAGGGCATAGGCCAACTTAACCTTGGTCATACCTCCAACCAAGATGGACCATCGTTCTCATCATTGTTCGATTCCACTTGCAGAGCCTCAAGCCTATTGTACAACAGCACCTGGGAAGGTGAGGTACTCATGGAGGAGATGCACCTGCTGTGCATCATCCCACTGCTGCAGTGACCCCTGGCACTTGCATTACAGGGCAGGATGTGCTCTTGTGCTTAATGTGTTTAATGTTAGCGTAAAGGACTCCCCAGCTCCCACCCAATAGCAGTGTTGGTGAGGGACCACTACCTGGAGGAGCAGATAGATCACTTGAGGAAAGAAAACCAAATAGGCATTATCCAAACACAGAATTCTCTGACATGGGCTGCCACGTCTCACTCTCCTTTACTCTGTCAAACTCTGTGCAGGAACCTTGCTTTTGAGATATGGCAGTTCACAGACAACTGGGACACAAATAATATGTCCATGTCCCATCTTGCATGTCACCTGCTGAACCAGAGAGAGAGTTAGAGGTGAGCTTTGTCTACAAATGTTGCAAGGGAAGAACATTCTTCAATTTTGAGTGGTTGGGTGTGCTCACATAGACAACACATATGGAGTTGCCAACAGCTATTTTTCCTACTCACAGAAAAGAAGAAAAAGACAGGTGACTATAACGACCACATTTACGTGTTATTATTTTGGGAAAGTAATAAAGAAATGGATTCAAAAATCTTGAATTATTCTCATTTAACAGATTTGGTTTCTGATTGAATGGACAACTTCACTTTTAAGGGCTTGGCGCATAGAAATATTGCCAGGCCTAGTTTTGGGGCTGTAAAACAAATTTATAAATCGTCGAATTTATGAGTTCAGCATATTTGAGTATCTGCTATGGATAGCTGCACAAATCAATACTGCGTAATTTGCCTCCTACAGGTTGTAAAATGGGAAAGCAGTTCTGAAAGGACATAGGAAGCGCACAATTTGCAGGGGAAATTCAGCCTAGTCCCTTGAAGTGGTTTATCTCCTTGGTCTATGCCTGTTATTCTGAAGACAATGAAGACTCACAGCATAAGAATTTGTATTCCAGGTATTTTTGCGTCTGTCTGTTCATGGTTTATCGTAATCCTCTTAGAAGTACTTTTAAAACAATTCAGATTAACTGGGTTTTATTAGGAAGCAAAGTGAAATAGCAGTTCAATGCAAGAAATGAAATAGAATTCCAATGCATTTCAATGCATTTCCTACTAGCAGGGAAGCCTTCAATTAAAAGAAAGAGCATAGCATTCCCTGGCTATTCTGAATGGCTTCCTGCTCGTTAAAAGGGTCAGATTTTTCCAGTATCCGCCATGGCATACTTAACACGAAGAGTTATGCCTTCTGCAAGGCTGCGGACAAAGAGTTCCAGCGCATCTCTGTAAAATGAGAAGCACTGGTGTACAGCAGGAGGAAAAGTAATTTCTACCTAAATCATTATATGTGTCTGTGAGCCTGGATTCATCTGCACAGCCCTGCGTGGTGCGTGCCAGGACGATTCCCCCTGGCAGAGGCTTTTAGCAGCCAGTTCGACCACCCTGTAGCAGCAGTCATGCTTTGTGCTGCACTCCAAATCGAAAGGATGGCCATCAGCTGGTTTGCACGCAGATAAATTAGGTGGCCTCCTGCAAAGGTGCACCGTGGGGGGACGTGGCAAAGGAAACAGGGAGCTACGACACGGGGCTGAGCTCTGAGGTGAGAAAAACACAGTGAAAATGCCTTTTTCTCATTATCCTGATAGGGGAGGTACTGACGTGAACCTTCAGCGAGGCAGCGTGCCCTGCGTGCTACGCACACTGTGAAGAACAGGAGTGTGAAAACTTGAGTGGGAAGCAACAGGCGAGGAGTAGCTTGGCATTGCTCAAAACCTTGGCTGTTGGAAGAGGTTGGAACGACAGGCTTTTTTTCTGAGGGAAAGGGGTAAGCAGGACTGAAAGCACTGTGCAACCCACAGGCGTTTTCCCAACTAAGGTGGAATTTTGGGGGCAGCTTTTTTGTCCACAGAGCGTGAGCTACTCATTCTACTGTTTTCTGCTCGGTTTCTCCTCTGCATTACACCTTCCACATCCATCCACTGGTGACTGTGACACAATCATAGAATCATCACAGAATCATTGAACAGTTTAAGTTGGAAAGGACCTTAAAGATCATCTAGTTCCAACCACCCTGCCATAGTCCACTAGACCACATTGCTCAAAGCCCCATCCAGCCTGGCCCTGAGCACTTCCAGGGATGGGGCATCCACAACTTCCCTGGGCAACCTGTTCCAGTGCCTCACCATCCCCATAGTGAAAAATTTCTTCCTAATATCTATCCTAAATCTACCTTCTTCCAGTTTGAAGCCATTACCCCTTGTTCTATCACTACATGCCTTTGCAAAAAGTCCCTCTCCAGCTTTCTTGTAGGCCCCCCTCAGGTACTGGAAAGCTATAAGGTCTCCCCAGAACCTTCTCTTCTCCAGGCTGAACAACCCCAACTCTCTCAGCCTGTCTTCATAGGAGAGGTGCTCCAGCCCTCTGATCATCTTCGTGGTCCTCCTCTGGACCTGCTCCAACAGGTCCATGTCCTTCTTATGTTGGGGGCCCCAGAGCTGGACACAGTATTTCAGGTGGGGTCTCATGAGAGCAGAATAGAGGGGCAGAATGTGGAACACTGTGTGACCTCACCGAGCACTGCCCCACACCGTGGGAAAGGAGGATGGGAGGCAGGTCCTGAGCAGCTGGAAGAGCTGCTACCCTAAACTTGAAGCTACTGACCTGAACTGCACTGAACTCTTTGGTTTTCTCAGCTGCATGAGATTCCCCCTTCCCTTTCCCCCTTCATTTCCAGCTGAACCCGTGGCTTTCTGGAAGCTCTTCCTCACAGCATTGACAACAGAAAGACAGCAGATGTGCACCATGTGCAATGAAGAAGCATTTTCCTTTAGCGTGCTTCCTCACAGCGCTCTTTCAGCCAAGGGCTTGGCCTTCCCCTCTGTCATGGTTTCAGCTGGGATAGAAATGACTTTCTTACTAGCAGCTGGTATAGTGCTATGTTTTGGATTTGGGGTGAAAACAGTGTTGGTAAAACACTGATGTTTTTGGTTGTTGCTAAGCAGTCAAGGCCTTTTCTGCTCCTCATACCACCTGTCCAGCAGGTAGGCTGGGAGTGCACAGGGAGAAGACACAGCCGAGACAGCTGACCCCAACTGACCAAAGGGATATTCCATGCCATATGACATCATGCTTAGTACATAAAGCGGGGGAGGAAGAAGGAAGGGGGAGACGTTTGGAATGATGACATTTGTCTTCCCAAGTGACCTTTATGTGTGATGGAGCCCTGCTCTCCTGGACGTGGCTGAACACCTGCCTGCCCATGGGGAGCAGTGAATGAATGCCTTGTTTTGCTTTGCTTGCGTGTGTGGCTTTTGCTCTACCTATTAAACTGTCTTCATCTCAAGCCATGAGTATTTCTCACTATTACTCTTCCATTCTCTCCCCCATTCCACCGTGGGGTGAGTGAGCGAGAGGCTGCGTGGTCCTAGTTGCCGGCTGGGGTTAAACCATGACACCCTCTAAGTCACACGGGTCATTGACTGTAACCTTGCTGTCAATGTTCAGTCAAGATCTCCAAGCTGTACACAGGGAAGCTTTCCTGGTAAGTTTAGGAAGTAGTGATGTAGTTTACTCTGTGCATTCATGCGTTTTGCAGGCAGTGACTGTTCACATTGTAATAGATTAAACTACTCAGTGAGCTATTACTTGGTTCCTAGGCAAAAATTTGCTGGTGTGAGGCTGTTGTGCCTCTTGCCTCGACTGTGTCTTGCAGCATTTGGGAGTGCTCCATGATCAGCCTTAATGAGGTGGCATCTGTTTTTGTCTTGATTTAAGGGGAATCATTTACAGAGCTTTTTGGGTCTAATAAGCATTGGTTTATAGCAAGTTCAAGAACTCAGTCCCTTTGTCAAATGTGGTTGAAGTCCACCGGGAGGTTCAAAAATTGTTTAGATTGAGAGGGAGTATGGGAAGCAGAGGAGCTGGCCAAGTGAATTTGCAGATTTTGTCGGTACCTTAGGAAAGTGAAGTAAAACCTGTGTGTGCGGACTTGGAATGAATTGTAGAATCATAGAATGGTTTAAGTTGGAAGGGACCTTGAAGATCACCTAGTTCCAACCCCCCTGCCATGGGCAGGGACACCTCCCACTAGACCAGGTTGCTCAAAACCCCATCCAAGTTGGCCTTCAACACACCCAGGGATGGAGGTGAAATGTGTAATTGCTTATCACTCTTGAAACAACTGAAAATAACATGACAGAGCTGGGCTGCATCAGACACTGCTATTTTATGGGGCACTTGGGACGTGGGTGCTTGTGTGGCAGTGGCTGCTGCCCGGCACGGCTGAAGCCAGCCAGTTGCTGGAGGTTCTTCCCATGGGCAGCCATAAGGTCACACGGATGTTTGCCGTTTTGTTAAAAACCCCTTTATAAAGCCAGTAACACATTGCTTGCTTAGTTGCCAAGCTCTGTTTTCAGAACAGCTACCCAACAATTTTGGAATGAAGTTGCCGGACTTTTGTCCCCCTGTTCAGTGTGAAGCAGTGCCATCGATATTTGAAGAAAAAAACATGTATAAAAAAGTTGAAGAATATTGATTAAGGGAAACCCACTGACTTACAGATATCCTCCGCAACTTGAGCAAAGGTAATTAGGACAAAATTGAACTTGCTCACCGAAACCCAACTCTCTGGACTTGTCACAGATACGCGTCCTCTTGTCTCTTTGTCCCTCCTGCTCATGGCTCAGAGTCTGTTCCTGTTCTCAAACTCTTTCTCCCTTCGATTACCAGCTCTCGACCACACAGAGCTTGTGGGTTTTGTGCTGGCTGATGTGGTCCTGGGCAATCTCTTTTCTTCAGCTCAACGGCTCTGCAAGGACAGCCCTTATCAGATCCGATCTTGAACCCGGCTGTTTTTCACCTGTCCATGAAAGCCCCTGGCCTGAACCAAGTGCTCCCACTGCCTGCTTATATGCTGTCCTGGAGCCGAAACCGTAGGGGATTGCTAGGGGATTGTTTGGATGTGCTGCTAGGGTTGTTTAAAGAAAAAAAATATCTTAAATGAATTTGACTGAATGGATATGAAACCAACATGACTGTTCATATTAAACTGAGACAGGATTGAAAAGTCGTATGAAACAAAACAGGTAAGTATTTGCCTCTCCTCTGCCAAAACTGGGGTAGAGAGGCTGAGGGGAGTGTATTAAAGCGTACCTGGAACGCAATGACTGACAACCCCGCGAACTTTATTTCCTGCCAGGCTTTGCAGGATGACTCAAAGTAAGTTGTTTCAGAACATTTGCCTTTGAAATAGTGATAGACGGGGCGAGTTGTTATTTCAGAAGCTGCGGTATAAAAAGCAAACTGCTTTGGATGAGAATACTTACTTTGGATTGACATACTTAGACTATGAAGAGTAGATGATGTACTTCCATTATGAGGCAACAGGGGAAGAAACGACCTGTCTTCAGGACTAGAAAAAAAGCGCATTTGATCAGAAATAATTCTGAAATGTGAACAGTCAATATTGTAAATGAGTCATGATGCTACTTTAAACTGTGGTAAAGCAGTAGACAAGATTCAGAAGTGTAATGGTACCATTCAGTCCTGTACTTGTCAGAAAAATATCAAATAGGGAAAGAGTTTTGGCAAAAGCTGAGTGCTTTTGAAATCTGGTGCAATTTATTAGATTTTGAAACATGAGGAACAAATAAGGTTCACAGAACACCTCAACAAACTCTGATTTATCTTTGTTTGTGGTATGAGACTTTGCATTGTAAGAAGACTGTGTGGTTTGATGTATAGTGCATTTTTCATACAGGCAAATTTGTAAAAAAACAAAACTAGATCCAGAGGAGCTTGACATAAATATTATATTATGTCTGGAACAAGCACAATCTTAATAAAAGCTGTGCACAGCCATGAAGTAGGAGTACAGACTGGGGGAGTCAGAGGTGTGCTAGCCCCTCTTCTCTCATTTATATTTATCCCGAAGTCGTGTTGTTTGTGTCAAAAACAGACAATGAAACGTGGATTTTGTACTGACCTGAGAGCACTGAGCCTGGAATAACTCTCTGAATAGAGCTGAATTTGGTCTTGAATACCTGCATCCTCTAAAGTACAATTTACCTATGGCTTAGCAAACACCTGCAGTTAAGAGGTGACTCCAGATGTGGACATTCACTAACCAGTGTAGCAATTACTTCGTCTCACTACAGACTGCATGGGAGCAGTGGCATGTAAGAGCAGTGGTGGGAAGAGAAGAAGCCCACAAAGAAGGTGTAAATTAAGGACAGCTTACAGAGTAAAAGAAAAAGAAAAGAAATGTCTTAGAAACTTTCATGTGAGTCCCCAAGGAATGGAGAACAAGCCGCTGTTAGCAGGGTTTTCTGCACTTGACATGAGGGAAGTACATAAAACAATCAAAACATCAGTCAGGAGGAGCAGAGCAGCATCGCTTGTGGGAAATCCGCGCTGGTGCCTTCAGATTGAATGCAGAAGGCACTAAGAAACTCTGAACTCCAGGGAGGCCCCTTCCCATCCATCTTCCCGCAAATCTGGTAAAACCCCACCTGCTGTGCGACAGAGCATCTTTACCACGCTTGAGTGAGGAAAACGGTGCGCTCTGCATTTTTACTGCAGTTTCCTATGCGGATTTTTACCCCTCCTTGAAAGGCGAGTAGAGGCTTCGGTGTGCTATGGGACTTTCACGTGGTGGTTTGGGGTTTTTTGATGTTTTGTTTTGTTGGTGTCCCCCCCCCCCTTCTTCTTCTGTTGAAGGAGAACGTGCCGGGGAAGCCGCAGGACCTCCATCAGCGGGGACGGGGCTCCTCCTGCTGGCAGCTGCCTCCGGGACCGCCGCCGCCGGGCAGGGCAGGCAGGGCAGGCAGGGCAGGCAGCCCGCCCGGGCCTCTTGGGGTGTAGGTTGGTGTCTTTTCCCGTAGGCTTTCATTCTGCCATCGTCTTCGGTATTTTTTTATTTCCTCCCCCCCCCCCGCCCCAAGTAAATTATATGGGACTGCTCAGGGAGGGAGGGACTGGCTTACTATTTGTCCATACCAGGCTGAGCATCCCGGGTCTTGATGCCCGACCGGGTATTTCAGCGCTACGGTTTGTGGTAGGATTCAGGGCAGCAATATGAGGAGGGGGATATGGCTCAGGGGAGAGCAGGGCAGATGTTCCTTTTGGTATATCCAGGTGAATCCTGGCTCCGGTGCATTGGCAGATGTGTACATCTGTTTGGTACCTGAGTAGTTCCCTTGAGATGTGGGAACGTGTGGGTTCTAGTTACATACTCCCTGAATGCAGCGGCAATCAAGGAAAAGAAGGTTTTAAACAGAACTGTGCCTAAAATCCTCCCAAATAATCCTTTCTCTAAGTACCTCTTCCTCTCGCTCTGGCATTCTCTTGATTTCCCTCTGTCTGCCTTCTTGTGGGTTAACCCTGGCAGGCAGCTCAGCCCCACACAGCTCGCTCAGTCCGCCTCCTTCCTCTATTTCTCCCCTCACCCTGGTGGGATGGTGGAAAGAATCGGAAGGGTGAAAGTGACAAAACTTGTGCGTTGAGATAAAGGCAGTTTAACAGATAAAGCAAAAGCTGCACTTGTAAGCGAAGCAAAACAAGGAATTCATTCACAGCTTCCCATGGGCAGGCAGGTGTTCAGCCATCTCCAGGAAAGCAGAGCTCCATCACGCGTAAAGGTTACTTGGGAAGACTAAATGCCATAAGTCTGAATGTGCTCCCTTCCTCCTACTGCCCCCAGCTTTTATTGCTGAGCATGACATCGTTCGGTATGGGATATCCCTTTGGTCAGTTGGGGTCAGCTGTGTCCCCTCCCAACTTCTTGTGCACCCTCCTTGCTGGCGGGTGAGCGTGAGGAACAGAAAAGGCTTTGACTCTGTGTAAGCACTGCTCAGCAATACGTTATCAGCACTGTTTTCATCACAAATCCAAACATAGCACCCTATGAGCTACTATGAAGAAAATTAACTCAATTCCAGCCAAACTCAGCACAGCCTCCAGATACTGTGCAGGCTTGCAGATGTCGTATCTTGCCAGATCCAGCCTCCTGCATGTTCACAGTCTATTTTCAGTGGAAAACTCCTTTGTTGTTCCTCAGCACTTGGCAGATCTGTGGTTTCGTGTGGTGCCTTCTGTCACTATAGCTGTCATTTTCCCAAAATGTGGACCCTAATCACTTCCTGCAGTTAGCATCAATCAAAGATAGCTGCAGAGTAACAACTGGTGCTGGAAACTACTGGGAGGTTTTATCCTGAGTTGGAACTGGGACTTGGAACAACCTTCCAGTATGAGTAGTAAGGGGCATAAAACCTGAACCCATGTTGAAAAGAGTAAAAAGTCCTTCCAGGCTACAGGTCCTGTTTCTGCTCAAGGACGTTTAAGTATCTAAATCCTGTTGGACCGTCAGAAAATTTCCCCGTTAGCCATGAGAAAGACCGATATCAAGCAGGCTGGTCTTTTAATCCACTTTTCTTCTTTTGCTCAGCTTTCTTGCTCAGATTTGCCTCTGGGAAGACAGCCATCAAACACACACCATATATGTCCCACAATTAGGCTGGGTTGCCAGGTGCTCGTTTGGGTTTTTTTTTAAGAGGTGTTAAGTGGGCCTTTGCTGAGGTTTGCCACAGCTACTAAATTTCAGAGCTCATGGGTCATATTGGAATTAGAGATGTAACTGGAGCACAGAGGAACAAGACTGAACTTGAATATCCATCATCTCCACCTGAGCACTGATAGTAGAATTAGCTAAAGCAGTACGGGCTTTGGTATGGGCTAGGTACATGAAAAAAAACATTCAGGCTGGAAGGGACCTCGGGAGGTCTCTAGTCCAGCCTCCTGCTCAGCTCAGGGTCTGAGTTTGGATCCAGTAGCTCAGGACTTTTTCCAGCTGGGTCTTGAAAAGCCTCAAGGATGGAAAACTAACCAGACAACCCAGTGGACATGAACTGCCGATGCCGCTGAAGGAACTCTGCTCAAAACAGCTGGATTAAAGGTAGGCTGGGCAGGTCTCCAGGGCTGCAGTGTAGCTGGCATGGGGGTCCCAGCTCAAATAGTGACATGGTACTCTCTGCAGTCAACTGCTTGCCCCATCTATCTTTCATGTTCTTCACGCTGAGCATCAGGGTATGTGTGCCCATACCACAACTGGGTTGCGTACTGCAGCATAAAAGTACTCTGAGATGGTGGTGCGCTACAACGCCTGTACTTCCGTAATACGTGTGTGTGTATACATATTTAAACACTGTGTGAGACGGTTGACATAGAGTTGTTCTGGAGCTGTCTTTGAGAACTGCAGTACCACTGCTGAAACAGGGGCTTTTCCTTTCTTCTCAGCAGTTCAGTTCCTTTCTTCTCAGGCAGGTACGCGGCTCGTGCCTATGGTTCTAGACCTCAGATTAGCTCTGCGTCTGGGACGTGTCCGCTACTGTGGGTTCAGGCTGTTCTTTTCTGGTGCAGGCAGTGTCTTGTGTGAGCCCCTCGATGCGCCAGCATATAGTTTTCTCCCCATTTTTAGTTTTGTTTTGCTTTGTTTAGTTTTTTTTTTTTTTTCTAGTTGTAATTGTTTTGCAATCCCATTTCCACTTTATATTATAAAATGCTTTCTTGATGAAAATGTTGAACTACTTGTAAATATATTGAAAACGGTCAGTCACAGAATTAGTACTTTTCTTTAATCTTCTTCTGTAGTACATATTCATTATCTTCCTTCCTTCCTGTCAAAATGGGAGTAAAAATTTCTATTCTATTACAGACTTGAAATCCTAAAATCCTTTGATGTGGCTAATTTAAACTTATAATACACTAAAATATGGAATAATTATATGTTAAAAATTGAATCTCAAGATTTCTATTGTATTCAGTCTGTCTTGTGTTCTGCTGGACTATTCAGACTGGCATCAGCAAGAGTCTTCCACTGAAGTGTATTATGACTTGAAGACCGTGTTGCTATGAACAGTTAATTCTACCTTTATTTTGCTTGCTTCAAACTTTAATTTATTCTAGATAAGCATTACAGATTTCACTTTTGGTGATTATGAAGATAATGCAATTACTTTCAGTGAAATGAAATGAAAAGCTAATGCTAAATTCATGGCCCTTTTCTCCTCGTTTTTTTCTATTTTGTAGTTTTTTGAACTTCTGTTTGTGAAATACATCACTAAAAGTGCCAGGAGGGGTGTGTTTAACCACAGACTGCTCCTTCGATGGGCAAGATAGTTATCTGAAATCTATGCCATGTGAGCATTTAAAAAAAAAAACAACAAGATAACGTTGTTCAGATCTCAGACTTTGCCTCTAATTTTGGAATTAATGTCTTTTCATGGACTGTGTTTGTGGTGCTCATGTCTCAGGCAGGAAGAGACGGGCCCGTGCCTGTGGAAGTCTGCCACAGTCTTTCTGTTCTCAGTTCGAGTTGATGGATGCCCTTATGCCCCTGTGTCCTCCTCTGGTGACTGGCATCACATTGTTGATACTAAATGAAGCAAGAGAGCTTTCTTCAACCACGCGGTTAATTGTGGGAGGAGAATTTGTGGGAATAATACCCAGATTCCAATTAAAATCTATTTAAATGTTCATTATAAAAATGTTCAGGACAGGCTATGTATATTAATCTTGGAGACAGCAGCCTATTTGGAGACAGCTAAAGACCGACCAGTGTTTCAGTTCTGTCCAGAACATAAGCTCGTGTTCATATGTTGACTTGTACTTGCATTTCAGAGGGTTGGTTTCAGCTTCCTCTGTATGTGTATAGTTTTGTGCTATATGGAGATGCAGGATTTAATCACCAGTGGAGTTCTTAATTTCTTTTTTGATTTTTCCTACACCATCTTTAGGCCTTCAGCAAAAAAACCAACAGCATTGTTAGAGGATTAAGAGCCTCCTCACTAACCTTTGCTTCTAATACTTTAGTGTGTAAGTAGACCAGAGTGGGCTAAGAGAGCTACCTTCAGGCAAGACATGGGCTGAAGGCTGAGTGCGAGTGACCCTCCACCATCTACAACTAAAGGCCAGAGCTAGACAAAGAAATGGTCTCCACATCCGCATGGGAGGAAGCTACCTCTTCCACCGTGAAAGTCTGGTGTCGAGAGCTGAGAAGCTTGTGCCCACCTCCTGTGGTCTTGCATGGACATATTGGACTGCCCTTGCTCTACACAACTTTGAAATCTAACTCATAGCTTATATAAACATGAACAAGTTTAGCCTATTTATGATAAGATAAATTGCGTGAATAGCAGCAAGACAAGCCACAGCATTGCTACGTTACCAAGGAGCATGAGGCAGGCGCTGAGAAAGAGAAGTCCAGCGAGGATTCAGTTTGAGATTCAATGACTTGCATCTAGGTGCTGCCATGAGCTGGGGGCCTGAGCTCCCTTTACAGACGGAGCGATAGGGCTGGGTTCAGTTGCTTAAACGTGGGTATCTAGTATTATTTGTGATGAGTTGGATTTTCTGACTGGCCTCCAGCAGGGCAGGGATTTCCCATAGATCCTATAAGACATCTGCATGAGGCTGACAGATGTCTTAATACCCTAGGGCAGCAAATTTGGCAAGATATGCTTATATTTAGATAACTGGATGGAGTTCCACCAATCAGCAAAGTAATGGGAGCCCAGAGCAAGGCTCAGGTCACCCCCTAAAGCAGACATTAAATGGCTGGATGGGCCTCTAGGCTCCACAGACTGCACTGACTTGCTATCATCAGGAGAGCTTTGACACACAAAGGTGCCTACATTTAGATGTCTTAATTGTAGCTGAACTGCACAGTCAGGACAGGAACCAGCTGCCAAAACAGCTCAGGCCTGTCCAAAAGGGCACAATTCATTTTTCTCAAACTCTCCCTTCAGTGGGATAAAGTTATAATCAACCTGTCATCCTTTTTCCATGGCTGAAAGGAGTTGGTCGCATCAAATCACCATCCAAGCTTATAGGGCAGGATACCCAAAATAGCTATGTTGTGGCTCACCACACAGGTAATTCTCACCCCCTACCTTCATTCTGTATTCCTGGGGCGGGCAACGCAGATGTTTCCGGGGAAAAATAAATAAATAAATAAAATTTTAAAAAAAAGACGTCCAATATCTGTGAAAGCCCCTATAAACTTGAAATCAAGTTATACATGGTATTAATTCAATTTTGTCAAAGTCAATAGAATTACATTTTCTTTATAGAGTAAAAGCACTCACCTGCTGCGCATAAATACAAGGAAGATGACCACAACAAGCATTATCAAGCTGGCGAGCATTTTCACATAGGCTGAAAAAACCCTACACTTTGTCATCTACAACTCCTCACCGTTGTTTCTTCCTCCTTCTTTAAATAACGATGGCAGCAGCCTGCAGATGACATGCAGCAGTGGCATAGACAGCACGCATTTGGTGACGTGGTTAATATTAGGTATCGCAGGAACAGCTTGTCTCTACCAACAAGTGTTGCCTTTTCACATGCCAGAGAAACTCATAGGGTTCTGTGGGAACAGATATGGGTAGTTTAGACCCTCAGCTGAGACTTCTTAGTTTTCCTTAAATGAAGAGTCTGGTCTCCACCTTTGACTTGCAGCAGGGTAATTATTGTAAGCAGAAAATTAAGAAGTGAAGAATTCCTTTGAGATATCACAGAAAAAAACATGCAGAGAAATCATCTTTTCACCTTGTACAAGTTTTTTTTATTTTTTTTCTGCAATCTGCAAAATAATTCTACCTTTCAAACCCTCCAAAAAGTCAAACTTTTCAGGCTTGCTCATTGAGGAAAAAATAATGAAAATGTATGTTAAAAGGTAGGATGCCAAATAAAAAAGCCTCCAAATGAATCTTTAGAAACAGTAATAACATTGTTATCTTAACCGCCAAGACATTTTACAAAAACACTGGAGTTTGACTGCTGGAACACTGGCAAGGTCACAAAGGCACCTTAAAGCACATTTTACTTAACATAAAGGAATTAAGTACCTGAATACGGTATTTAAATAAAATAGGAAGCATTTCAATGTTCTACATTTGCTTACACCACCAAGGCAAAGGGTCATGGAATTCCCATCCCTGCGTTACACACTCACTTGCATCAGGACAAGGAAGGTTTGAACCCTCTGTCCGTGCCGGCCAGCAAATTCCCGAGTTGCTGGATTATCACACAGGAGAGGAGAAAAGGACCACCGCATCCTCCCTGCACAGACAGCACCTGCACTTCTCTACAAACCCACCCGGAAACACTGTGATGTTTAATTATGAGGTCATTTGAATCAAGCATTACAAAATATCACGTGTTTTTACCTCTTTCGGCCAAAACTATTCACCCAATTTAATCGGGATGTGAAACTCAGCCCCAGTGAAGCAGCACTTTTTGGCAAATAGATTTCTATGAAAAACCATACCCATTTCCCTGCACAATAATTCTTTCGGCAAAGCCTCGTACTGAGTCTGAGTTAAAGGTGCTCTGTGCCAGCAGAAACAATACCACACACCATCTTCTCTGCACTCAGCATGAGCCTGCTACATCCACGGGCAGTAAACGAAAATGAATGGGGAAATGTAGAGAAGTAAATTTTACACAACATGAAATAACTTAGTTCTCAGAAATGGACCCTGAAGCACATGCATACGCGTATGTGTGTATTTCACACTTGTTTCACAAAGAGAAAGGAATTCGGGAAAGAAAAAACAAAATGTGAGCATCAGGTTGGGGCCAGGAAGCTTACGATGCTGTAACCTGAAGATGGAAACGTGACCGTTGCAGTTTACTTTGACTGCTGCTCCTGGACTACCCTAAACGGTGCGTCAGATGCCTTTTCTCCACGCTTTAATTATAATCTGTTGAGCAAAGATAAGTTCCTCACTTGTACGGTTATAATAGCACAGCATAACACAGACAATTTCAACTGGAAGGAACCTACACCGATCATCCAGTCCAACTGCCTGACCAAAAGTTAAAGCACGGTGTTAAGGGTATTGCCCCAATGTCTCTTAAAGACTGACAGTCTCGGGACATCAACCGCCTCTATAGAAGCCCGTTCCTGTGTTTGACCACCCTCTTGGTAAGGAAATACTTCCTAATGTCCAGTCTAAACCTCCCCTGGTGCAGCTTTGAGCCGTTCCCACACATCCTATCACTGGGTACCAGGGAGAAGAGCTCAGCACCTCCCTCTCCACTTCCCCTCCTCAGGAAGCTGCAAAGAGCCATGAGGTCGCCCTCTAGTTTCCTCCAAACTAGACAAACCTTCAGGCTTCAGGTTCTTCAGGTTAACGAGTCACAGGTCAGTAATTTTCCCCTTTCTGAGGTTCATTTTATCCCATTACCCACTCCCACACAGCTACTGCCTTCATTTTAATATATCTTTTTAAAAATCCTTTCCTATCTATGGCATTACACCTTTTTTTTTTATTTCGTTCTTCATTATTTGTCCAAGCTTCTCACACTGATCCAGCTTAACTTTCTCTTGTTTGAAGAAAACATGCCTGCTCTACATTTTTACAACCCTCTTCCATAATTATTCTGAGTATATTTCTTTCTTCCCCTTTTATTCATAAAAATCTTGTTCTCTTCTCTAACACATCCGCTTCTTGTCCTGTCAAAAAAGCATTTTGAACCTTCTTCTGACTGTCACAGTGACTGCCATCTGCATAGTTCCTAAAATATTCCTAACACAAATAAAATCTACTAAAAATATTCTGGTTTTCCTTATTCATTCATAAAAGACATTTGTCTATAAGGTACTGGTCACCACCGTAAAGTGACCCTATTAAGTAAAGCTCTCTGGGATTTGTGAGGGAATTGTGTTAGTGATTTTGATCCTGTGGTAGTATGTATCTTCTTTATGGGCCTTTAGCAGTATTCATAAAGGCAGAGGTTCTGGGTTTGTTGTCTGTTTGTTTTAAATTTATGAAAATATAGAGTGAGATGGATATTTATTACAGCAAAGATTTTGGAGAAATCCTGTATGAGGGAAGAAGTTGTGAACTTGGTCATAACACCTTCCGTTGGTGTTAGAAATGTTTGGGGGTGTGAGATGTGGGGCTGCGGGAAGTCTGGGTGCCTTGCTGTTTGCTTGTGACTCGACAGCGACTGAAGTTATTCTTTCTGTTAAACAAATTAACCCAAATACTGGCAACCAGCTGGGCTTCTCCACACCTTAATTTTTGCTGTACTGTATTGCTGTTATGGTATCTGCCTTCCACAGGCAATATTCACCTCTTTTTTCCCCCTTTGCCTTAGGCTTCCACTTTTGCTAACAGCCTCCCTCTGCTCCACAAGTACCGACTGCTTGTAACTATTTAATTAACGTACTTAATTTAAACTAGCAGGTATTGTTCTCATTCTGTCATTAGCCTGTGTGCTGCTTCTTCAGACCTGAAGAAGGGTTTATGTGCCTAAAAGCTCTTCTCTTGCTTTTCCAAATACATCAGATGGTCTTATAAAAGATGTTATCTTTGCCCACAAATCTTACCTTGATGGAATGTCAAGAGGGGACAACCCACGTTTGATGGTATCTCTAATGCCTTCAGGTCAGACACATGACTTCAGTGTGGTGTCTCTTCTCTGGAGAACATCTGCTCTTCGATCCTGCTTAGTCTCTTTTGTGTTGATCAAGATGGTGATCTTATGATATTGAATATATTCCAGGATTTGTAAGGCGAAAAGCACCACAGGTAGAGCTGCATTTCCGTCCCCTTTCCTGCCCCTCCGAGGTCACTCTGTGAATGCTCGGCCAGCCACTCTTATTCTGAAGTGGGATTTTGTGGTTCTTGCACGCTCAGGTGTGGTTCTGGAGTATGGTGAATTATTTTGGTGCCTTCTCCCATGCTGCCTCCTGTGTTGGCACTCTTTCTTCTCATCTCCTGAAGGCTTCACCATTTTCCTTTTTCAAAACAAATGAACAAAAAAGCTCCCAACTTATTCCAAGCATTCTCTTTTTGCCTCCTTTTCCAATAAACTGAAAGATCTGCAATAACAATTAATGACACTAACTTTAGTAAAAAAAAAAAAAGAGAAGAGCCTCTCAACCTATCCTTTTTTTTTGGTGGTCATTGGAAGCAAATAGAAATATTTTTGCCCCTTTGTGCATATTTGGAAACTCTCTCACAGACACAGGCTAAATTAAAACCCTGTAAATTGCTGTTGTAACATGGCTACTTTTGTCTTCCTTTTTTTAATCTTCTCTTTTTCAATATTTCTATTTATTGTACACATTATACCTTTTAAATATTAGCAGTTCAAGGTGTATCTTTCTCCTGTGTATTTTTTTTCATTCCGTGAACCACTGCAGAAACTGACTTTTAACATTTCTGATTCGTAAATCACTTTCCATGTGAGATGCCTCTTCATCCCTGACAAGGCTATTAAAGAGAGATTAGGTTTAAGAGCCTTCTTCAAAGGCCAAACTCCTCCTAGAAAAGTAAATTGTGCTATTTCTGGGGCTCCAGTCCTGTCTTTGGCTTGCACATCATATTTACTGCCAACAGTGATAATTTTTATCATCTGTGACCCCAGACTTCCCTCCTTAGGCCAATCCCTTGTCTGTAAATCTGCTGATCTTCTGTTGCTGTAAAGCTCGAATTGACCTCACTCTGTCCCGCTAGTGTTCCTGTTCTTCCTTTAGTGTCCTTGCAGTCTAGCCCAGGATCCTCTTTTTCTTCTGATCTTTATAAATATTTGTGCTGACATGAAGGGAGAAAAAAGTCATAAGTAAGTTTCAGAAATCCCAGTCTGTGGTCAAAGGGATCTACCCTCCCCTCCCCTAGGACATCAGGTATTTCTATGCTTTTGGAAACTGGCCGTGCATGAGTTGAAACGGTAATTCTGGAGGATAGCTTTGAGCTTTGCTGCCTAAAATTCTGGCCTTACCACCTTTCAAAAAATACAAAGGCTCTTTTTTTCCTCGATTTGGAAAGCTCGAATTTGTCTATCCTGTCATATTCCACCCTTAGACACAAACACACACATGTGGGTCTTGGTCCTAGAGACCCTCAGACCCCACCATCTCTCTGGCAGCTGGTGGGACTCCCCTGGTCCCACCCATAGCCCGCTCCTCCCATGGTCTCACCCTTAGAGACAGACAAACAGGCAGACAGACACGCAGACCTGGCTCCCAGACCATTTCACGTATTCACAGGTACCTTTGCTTTGCACACACACTCACCAGCACACCCACACTTGCTGCAGTTGCTGCCACCATGGACACACGCGTCCCTATGACCTGAGGTCCTGCTCTGGTTGCTGCACTCAAACCCCGTAACACACACGTGCACGCAGAACAGAGACCCCACACCCATAGAAGAGTTAGAAAGATATTTAATAAGGAGACAGGACAGACTGGGCTGATCAGGCAAAGCGCATGGACAGCTCAGCGTACAACCCAGCTCCCTATTTACATGCATCTGTCCCATTTTGCCTGCTTATCCCTCTATTTTCCCACATTTGTTTCTTCCTCAAATCCCCTGGATGCCTCCCTTCTCCACATTTGGCTCCTGCCCTAAGCATCCCATAGTAAGTCCTGGGAAATCCTAAAATACTATTCTTCTGAATCCCATAATGTGTCCCACCCCTAGGCAGCAATCCCCCTCAGTCCAAAAGGTGCGCAGGCAGTGACCCATCTTTCTGGGTTCCCCTCCTGGACAATGTGGCTGAAGATCTCCTGGGCCAGCCGTTGGAGAGGCACAGACATGGTTTTCCTTTCTGCTCAGTCCCTAATTTGGGTTCCCCCTGCTCACTGTTTTGCCTCTGTGCTTCTCTGGGCTTCTGGAAGTGGATCTTTGATGGGCCTCTGAGTTGCCAGGCAAGCTACTCTTTGGGTGCTTCCAACTGCCGTTGTTTCTCTGTGTTCCTTTGTGGGTGTGCAAGCAAGATTTATAACTTAACTGATTGCATCTCAGACTAATTTTAGTTAGGTAAATTGCTCTGTGTACATGCCTGTCTCTCGTGGTTATAAAGGAAGCTGGAGGTGGCCAACACAGATTTGGGCATGGCACTTCCAGACCAAGTGAGAAGAACCTCCCTCTGGGCTGTCCATCATCTGATGGTGTGGCAGGAGGAGACCCAGACCAAAGAGTAGCCCAAGGAATGCCTTCAACTGAACACAGGGAAAAGTTGAATTGACTTCCCAAGGTGAGCCTTGGACCTAACGCCTTGCTGTGGGACATCCCAGCTGAGAACTAGCCCAACGCCTGTCCGTGAAGGTGAGCTGCTAAGCTCTGTTTATTGTTCTGTGCTGCATTGCTAACGATTAGAAGAAGGTCATTCTTCTGCTTTTATACTTTGGTTAAAGACGCTTTGAAACAAAGCAAAAAGTCACTTAATATTTAGCACTGCTGTACTGGGGTTTGTTAGATGTGTCCCAAGCCTTGAAGGTTACGAAGGGAGGATATACTGTCCTGGGCATTCCATGGTTTCGGGCTGCAACATCTTGATTCTCTAAGGGCAGACTCGTCACATTAGGCTTCCAGGGAAATCTCTTGTGGAAAATGGGATGTCCGTGGTGTTTGCTCAGGGTCAAGCAGCAGTGAAGAGAATCAGGAAGGTTGCTGAAGTATTAAAACTCTAAATTTGGGGGTTAAATGCCAAATCATATGTTCTGTATAATGGGCGATTTGAAGTTCCTGTCCTTAAATACTCTGTGGTGATCACCGACCTTACCTGGACAGGTAGGCTGGACCATTTGCACTGTTAGTTTGTAAGTCTAGTTGCAGAAAACTGTAGCACTTCTTTTAGCTGCTCATTTTCCAGGTACGCTCTGGGAAAGGCAGGAGACAGCGAGTGGGGGAGACAGCGGTTCCTATTAGCCATCCCCAGGCGCTTGCTGAGCTCTTTTTCTGAATGACTCAGGACGGTACAGATGATGAAGTAGTTTCTAAGAAAAAAATTGATCTATTGTGCACTAATGTATTTTTCAAGGAAAATCCCTTCTGAGTCATCACAAATGCTCTGTAATAGTTACTAGAGGACCTATTTTCCACCCATAAATAGTTTCTTTTATGCCTAACTTCAAAAGCCAGTATCTTTCCGGCTTGGAATTAAACTCAAAGTGTTGCTTTATCAGACCATTTGTTGTTGCAGTAGCTGGTTGATTACAGATGTACATCTTTTTTTTTTCCTGGTCTTTTTAGAGGGCCAATCACTATGGTAACCACATTACAGAAAATTGCTTGGTCTCCTTAAAATACCCTTCAGAAAAAGGTCATTCGTTATTAACATTTTCTGACTAAACACAAAATGTTAACAACGTCAAGAATATTGTCGCTGTTTCTATCCTTACATGGGTTTTTTTCTTTACCGTGCACCTTCCAGTTGACTATCAAAACAGGACAAAATATTGAGACTTCAAAACAATTGCAAAGCTGCAGACTTCTGAGTATGTTTTGAATTACCAAGGCTCGCTCCCGTCGCTGTGTCCCGGCTGCTGGTGTGCACAGCTTTGTTTCGTTGTTTTAGTTTTTCCGATTCCCAGAAAAATCCAGGCTGAAGTTACTCTTTCAACCTCCACAGGCTCTGGTTGAAAGGCAGGGGCAGGCGTATGACTATTATAGACAGCCGTCTGTTGTTGACTGAGGAAATAGCTGTTCTGGATAGTCATTTAAAAGCCGGGAAATGGCTGGTTAAAGGTTTCTACTCTCGGGGTAAAACGCATCCAAGGGGTGTTAGATGGGAAAAATCAGGTCTGATTGTAATAACAGGGTCCTAGCCTGTGAAGTGAGCACACACAAAGTTGTCCTCTTTCTGGCGTATGCCACTTGTGTTCTGCTTGATTGGACACGTTGTTTCTTTGCCATTTTACATTATCTACATTGCCGGCAAAGGATTCTCACGTTTGTGTAGTTTTCCTGTTCTGCAGATAGCTATTTGCAGCTTTTATCTAAGCCCAGTAAACAATTAAAAAAAAATCCCCTTTCTTGGAGTTCCGTCGTTTTGGAATTGACAAATAAGTTAAAAAGGCTGCCAAAAGAAAGCAGGAGTTGGAGGAAGTTAATTCGCATTGATGTGTGCATGCCACTGATAGCAAGTTATGCCTCTGACATTCTGACATCGCCTCTCAAAAAAGAGAAAGAGTGGAGTGGAGTGAAAGACGAAGAGGATGTTCATTTAATTGGAAAGCCTACTGAGATCTGAGGCAGCTGAGGCAAAGGATGCACCCTTTTTCTGCACAATGGCATTGGTTGAAGGTTGTATATAAGGTGGCCTTATTAAAGTGACAAGGCAATTTAATTCTTTTGTGCACAATGATTCTACTTCATTGATTTACAATGGGAAGGATATAATTTTGCTAGTGTTGGCAAAAAGCTCAAATGTCAGGCTTTTCAAATTGCCATACTTGCCTTGTTCAGGATGAATAATGAATAAGTCACCTTTTGTCTACAGTTAAATATTCTTGAATAAATACAAAGAACATAAAAGACATAAATGATTGCCTGATTTATATTTAAAATAAAGATCAACATTGTGATAAATGGTTGAAAATGCTTAGTGTGAAGTAATATGACTATGCTGATAATTACATTATCAATTAAGGGGCAGCCCAGGTGTGGAGTGTTATAGAATGGATGGCAGAGAGAAACCCCCAGCGTGGAACATGCCAAACTTGGCTGTCTAGAAAGGGTGTAGGGGGGAGTGAAGAGACCCTTAGCTATGCAGGGGACCTCATGTTTAAAATTGGACCATTTAATGTACTGAAACATCCATTCTCTCAGGAAGCTGTAACTGTTGCTTCTCGCTTTGTCACTAGCAGGATGCATTGGTCTCCTGTCTGGAAACAGATTTTGCTCCATTTATTCCTGATGGTTTGGGTGGGCAGAGAAGGCTGCTCATCATTTCTAAGGATCTGTCTTTATTCAGGGAGGAACGGATCTTAAAGCCCTGCTAAGTCCAAAATTCATGACTGGCAATGCTGTCAAGGCCTCAGTAAAACAACTGGAACAACTTGGAAGAAGATGAGATGCAAAGATATACCAAATACTCCTCAACATCTGATCCCTAGACCATGAGCAAAAGGCCTTCCCTCCATATGCACAAGCATACAGCCTCCACGTTGGCTAGAATAATTGTGTTTAAACCATGCCTACTCGTGATCTGTTGTTCTTCCTCTTTTAGAAAGCTTTGTTTGTCCTTATTAAATTTCTCAATGTCTTAAAGAAGATGATCAGAAAAATGGTGGATTAGCTGCTCAGACACTTCTGTTAGATGCAACATATGCTCTGAACTTGTCATAGGGCAGCAGGCAGTCTCAGAAGTAGCTGGCTGGCATGAGAGGGTGATATGGTGAAGATTTCAGGATGCTGTACCTGGAAACGCAAGACGGAGTACAATGGAGTAGGTACAGCGTATGTCTCGGTCCTATGATACTTGGATCATGATGATGGAAGGGAGGATCATAGTGCTTACACGCAAGGAGGCCTTACAAAGGTGCTGCAGGCAAAGTCCACGCCCCCGTAGTATAACATGTGCAACTTTACGGCTAATCATGTACTTTGATTCTATATGTGTATGTCTGAAATGGGGATTTCTGGGACTCTTAAAAATGCCTAAAACCAACCACAACAAAAAAGCCTTCCAGAAATGCATAGTGTGACGCTAAGTTGCCCTCAATAAGAGATCCTCACCAGGAACAATTACATCTGCCATACAAACATCTTCCATTGAACAAACCAAGTACAATAGTAGCACAATACGCTAACACAATAGTAGCACAATACAATAGTAGCAGATTGTAGCTCTCGAAATGAACAAGGTCAGGGTGTAGGAATTGCAGCAGAGTTTTACATGCGTTGCTGACAGCAAAGATATGGTGAGATTCCTCAGCTTTGGGCAGGGTAAAAGCATGCCTTTTGTCTGCTCTCTTCTTTAATCTCTCCTTGTATCAGTCTTTCCTTGGTCCTGCCACAGGCTCTCCTTTTCCTTTCTCATTCTCCCACACATTTCCTTGTTCAGTGGGTCCAAATGTTCTATTTTTGATCCCTTGTCCCAGATCCATAATCTCCAGAACTCTTCTTGCTTTCCATGAGTATAGGTTCCCATTTCTCCCTACAATTTTTTTTTTCTGATCTCATTTCTCACTTTCATGGGGTGTGTTGCAATGCAAATTGAGAAGGAGTTATTTCACCCTCTTTCCTGCTCATTTGTTCCAAAAGCCCAACAAAGAACAGCAGCTCAAATAAAAATGATCTTGCCTTGTCTGGTAGCAGCATGCTGCTTGCTTATCTCTGCACAGGATGATGGTTATGGGCAGTAATGTTGCCCAGGAGCAGAAACTAGCTTGATCCTGCACCTGGGTCAGGGCAACCCCCAGCATCAATTCAGGCTGGCGGATGAAGGGATTGAGAGCAGTCCTGCTGAGAAGGACTCAGGGGTACTGGTGGATGAAAAGCTGGACACGAGCTGATGATGTGCGCTTTCAGCCCAGAAGGCCAACCGTATCCTGAGCTGCATCAAAAGCAGTGTGGCCAGCAGGTCAAAGGAGGTGATTCTGCCCCTCTACTCCACTCTGGTGAGGCACAATCTGGAGTACTGTGTCCAGCTCTGGGGTCCTCAGCACAGGAAAGACATGGACCTGTTGGAGTGGGTCCAGAGGAGGGCAATGAAAATGATCAGAGGGCTGGAATACCTCTCCTGTGAGGACAGGCTGAGAGAGTTGGGGTTGTTCAGCCTGGAGAAGGCTCCAGAAAGACCTTATTGTGGATTTTCAATACTTAAATGGGGCCTATAAGTAAGATGAGGACCGACTTTTTAATAGGGCCTGCTGCAATAGGACAAGGGGTAATGGTTTTAAACTAAAAGAGGCTAGGTTTAGACTAAATAGAAAGAAGAATTTTTTTTATGATGAGGGTGATGAGACACTGGAACAGGTTGCCCGGAGAGGTGGTAGATGCCCCATCCCTGGCAAAATTCAAGGTCAGGTTCGACAGGTCTTTGAGCAACCTGGTCTAATTGCAGATGTCCCTGGTCATTGCAGGGGGGTTGGACTAGATGGCCTTTAAAGGTCCCTTCCAACCCAAACCGTTCTATGATTCTGTGATTCTTACCCTCTGTCCTGTAGCGATAGGCCAGATGTTGAGAGTGACTAGATTTTCTCTGGCTGCTATGAATTCTTCTTCTGAGTGTCCCCCAGCCTCTCTATCACAGGTTTTTCACTGCTTGATTGTTCCCTGAAGGCGTTTGTGTGTTGGCAGCTGGCATGCGGAAGCTTCAGGTTCATCTAGTGTTTCCTGTTTCTAAAGTATTACTGGCCAATGATTCCTGTAGTATCTGTTTCTGATGTGGCTTTTAATTCCCAGAACTGAGTGGTTTTAAAGTGATACTAAATGTGACATTAAATGGATCTTTTGCAGAGGGTCATTGTTAGAAAATAAAATTTAATTGCTTATGATGTTATCTGAAAATCTATATGCATTGATAAGAACTTACCATTCTGAAGCTGCCAGATTTCTTTTCTTTTTGCTCACATATGTTGAATAGGGTGAAGTCCCAATGTTATGTTACGAAGAAAGAAGCACATGAGAAGAACATGAACATTACATGCGACTTTTAGAGATTCTGAATAATTTTAAGGTACGCATGGCTTAAAAACGTCTATTAAGCAAAAATGCATTAAGTTCATGCTTCCATTTACCCATGTTGTATGGAATATCATAGCCTTGACTGTGCCTTTTCTCTCAAGTCACTGCTACAGATCTAATTGACCAAGAAGCTGCTGTGCTTCTGGGTCTGCGGAAACAAACTGGCTTATGATTTCTTTGAGTGCCATGACTATAGCACGTTCATTGCAGTTTTACTTGCAAAAGGAGTCTGCTGTATGAGTAGGTGTGGTGAGCTACAAGGGGCAATGAAGGTAGGGAGGAAAATACGGTATGTAATAACGTTCCTTTTGGACCCTCTGCAGAGTCAATCAAAGCTCTCTCTACAGCAGTTGCTATATCATTCTTCTGATAAGGCTGCATGGGCCAGGTCCTGCTCAAACCTCGCTTTCTCTGGTTTGGTTTCAGGTCCATCCAAGATCTTGTGTTCTTCCTGAAAGAAGAGCAGAGATTATGATAAATCTTTTTGACTGATATTTTTGTGGGCTCTAGCTTCACAATATGACCATGAGATACAGGAGTGAGGCGTGTTATCAGTATAATAAAAGCATCAGACTCTTTATGGAAAACTTGCAAGAAACTGAAATAATGTGCCCTTGTTTACTACCATGTTAGCTACGATTAATAAGAACCCCCCTTAGCATTTGGTCTTAGTTCTTTTTCTGTTTCTTGGGCTACTTACTGTCATGAAAAGCAAATGTAAAACATTATAATGGACTTGGATATGGATAGCATAGTCAGAAGAATACACCTCATTTGAATGCTACCCCTCTGCAGGGCAGGAATGGGTGGATGATACATACAACTGTTATTGGGCACCAAATTATCGTTTTCACCCGAAAGAAGACACAGAGGGCAACAATTTCCAAATCAATATTCATTAAGCAAAAGAAATCAGTATACAATGACCATTTCATAGAATAGCTCAGGTCGGAAGGGACCTCGACCTGGTCCAACCTTCTGTTCCAGTGCAAACACTGACATGCAAAAAAGCATAATGGAAATTCTTTGTTAACTCCTAGTATTAGTCCTGTATCCAGAAAACGTTGAAAGAACAGACTATTTCAAAGACTCACATAGCTGACAATGCATTTCAGGACTTGTTTGCTAGGTTCATTTCAAGAATATACACAAAAGCATCTCTTTTATTACTGGGGAATCTTAGTGTTAAGAGCCCAAACCTGAGCAACTGCGTTTCCCAATTGATTCTGCCATCCTCACCTCTCCCAGCTCCATTCTTTCACCATGAGAAATGTCCTGGAAGATGTTCTTTTTAAAACACAAGCATTTATTATAGTGGTATATTTTTCAAAACTGAAGACTGAGGAAACTGGAAATATAAAGGTGAATACTGCTTTTTACTCACTTATGTAATTCTAACATCTTTTTTGTTTGTTTTG
This sequence comes from Vanellus vanellus, assembly GCF_965231255.1. Lineage (NCBI taxonomy): Eukaryota > Metazoa > Chordata > Aves > Charadriiformes > Charadriidae > Vanellus > Vanellus vanellus. Next base: position 155,902,500 of record NC_138905.1, on the reverse strand, counting down.
ACATTGAAACAAGTCTCCTGAGTAGAAACTGAATGTGATACTAGCGAGATGCCATTTTTAGGAAGGATTTCTAAAGCATTGTTCAGGTAAGCACCTCTCCAAACCTCCTTTTTGTGAGCACTGTGTGAGAAAGCACTGGAGTAGCAAGCAGAAAGCAAAGTAAATCTTCTCCGTCCTTCTTTAAGAAAAATTCTGAGAACTGTGCAAACTCCTGGATTTACGTGAACCGCATTTTTCAGGTTATTCAATTACTCTGATCTGTCATCATTGGTTAGATATAATTTGAGGTCTGGGAAGAGATCAGTGCTTGCAGAAACTGCCTTGTATGTGAAAGAGGATTTCTTTGCACCTGGAAACCTTAGGTTAAAAATAAAAATCTATTCAGTTCAAAATAAAAATGCAATGTATTTTTGTTCTAGATAGAAGTATGTTGTTTTCTTTGTGTTTTAAGGGCAGGTTGAACTAAAGCAGTATGTGATGAATCCTACACAAAGATGTTTTCCAGGAACTGAAATAGGTGTATCATGGAGCACTACATGCTTGTGGGCAAATCTTATACTTCCTCATGCTCAGCTTTTCCTAGAAAGTATTTTAAAGTCAGCAAGCTGCTTTCTCTCTCCTTTCTATCCCGTGGCTGTCTTCTGATAAATATTTTCAGGGTATTTTTAGAGCAGGAGAGATCTAAAATGTGCAAATACGTCAGGATAACACACCCCTAGGAAGAAACCCCCGAAATGCCGTTGTAGACCGTAGTTTTGGTTGGTGGGAAAGAGTAGTGTTTTTGTGTATAAAAGGCGGGCTAGCATAGAGTGGCTGGAAGGGGAGTTATTTGCAAATCTTGACTCCTCGTTGTCTTGTGTGCTTTGGTTCTGGGCCTCACAGGGACATGGGCAGGAGGACAGGTAGTAGCAGACGAGGGGTGATGGGTCTTTGCAGGGTCTTGAATTTCAACACCTGGCTTGCTGCTGAGCTCATGGGAAAGGAGGGATCGATGGGAAGGGTGTTTGCTGAGCACTTCAACTCGCTGGCTGTGAGAAAGAGAATGTCGTGAACACCAGGTGATATGAAGGTGTACTCTGGGTGAGAGACTTAGCTTACGTCCCTCTAGACTTTGTGAATCAGTAGGACCAGCAATCAGCAATGGTGGTCTGAGATGCCTGGAGGAGCACAGCTCAAGTTCTGGATTCACCTTTTAAGTGAGCATTTTTTTGCAAGTGGAGAAAAGTCTTTTTAAAGGCTATTTGAAGGTTGCCTTTGACTTACATGATACAATACGCTGATGTGCATGTTGGCTCCCTGACATGTAAGACCAACGTTTGTTCTAACTTTATTTGCTTTTAGGAAGTGCATGCAAGATTTAATCAATACAGACCTGCCTTACCAGTGAAATAAAGACCAACGGGAGCAGATATACAATAGGCAGAAAGAAAAAGAATGAGCAGTTGCTCCTTCTTTGCTCAGTCATTCGTAAATTCTGTCCCAGATGCAATTTTCCACTTGTTTCTTCTAAAACCTTGAAATAGAGATTAAAAAAAAAAAAAAAAAAGATACTCTACCCTTTGATTCCTCAAGGACTGGTGTGATGTCTTCTTATTGACTAGAAATTAATTGTAGCTTTTCCTCCCAGCTTGGACTACAAAGTCAAGCTGCGATGCTGTTTTCTGAGACTGCTTAGTAGAGTAGACCATCAATAGGTTAGCCTAAAAGATGATCACTTAGCAATGAATTCTCTTCCCTCTTTTTCACTACTTTCTTTGGCTTCTTCCTTTTGTTGGATTTAAATGTTTGTGATTTTCACCTCTTTATCCATCATAGCACACTACTGACTGAATAATACACTTTTATTAAGCTGCCCTCTTTCTGTGAAATAAATGCCAGTAATAATCAGTCAATCATTCAATCCATATGAATGTGGAATTTAGATGTGGCTGCTTGAATCAGGTTTATAATCTACCATTTCTTGGTACAGCATGTTCTTTGATAGTATTCTTTCAAATGACTGTTTCCAACTGTACTTGAAAGCACCTATGAAAGAAATTGTTTGCGGTGCTATACTTAGTTTAAATCTCCTTCTCTTTTCTTCAGCATTTTTGTCTGTATTTCATTTCTATGCAAATTACATCTTTGTGAGTTAGTAAAATTTTACAAACCAGTTGAAATGCAGCTACGGAATGAATTATCAGAGAAAATTTGGAAAATATGCTCATGAAAGGAAAACTGAGGAAAACATTTAAGTCTAATTGTGTATTATTCAAGGCGAATTTCAGAGCAACCCTTAGGTAAATATTACACAAATGTATACCTATATTAAATGATTAATTTACCACAGGTAATATACTTGAAGGCTCAGGGACTATTTTCCCATTAGCCTGTGCATGTAGCACTTCTCAGCTGAAATACAGCCTAGGTACACAAACGCACTTAACTTGCTCATGGGGAATTGCAGAGAAGGAAATGTGAATGTAATGCTTGTAAACAACCAGAGAGCAATGGCAGTCGCCACCGACTGTCCCAGTGCTTCATTTCCTTTAGAGTGACAGTGACTAAGTTTAATCTCACAGGGAGCCAATCATTAATGACCAACAATTATTTCATATCCTCCCAAGTATCAAACATCCGATCCCTCTAAATTCATTAACAGCAGCTGGCAGATCTACTGTGAATACTCTGAATAACTACCAGATTCTCAGCGATCGATCTCCAAAATGGGAGACTTGATAGCTGCACATTTGTCAGTCAAGAATAATTTCCGTGATTTGTGCCTCCGTGAGATGTTTGCTTCCCCTCATGAGACAGGCTGGCTTTGTGAATAGTTTCAGCCCTCGTTTCAACATTTACCTAAGAAGGATGTGGGCTGAAATGCAGAGGCAAGGAGACTGAAGGACCTTCAGAACTTTCAGAGCCTCCGTGGGATAGAGGAGCTGGAATGCAAGCCAAAGTTGTGCTGGCGTCTCCAGAGCCCAGGAGATATTGTAGCAAAGCTCAGTGCAAAATTTTTTTAAATATATTAAAAAAAGCTAATTCTACTCATGCTTCCCTATTCACAAGAGCTGCATGTCTAGAGGGTCTGGCTCGGGCAGAGGATGAGGGGAGCCAGTTATTTCCCCCTCCCCATATTTCCTGGATTCTTCAGCACGTGGTCAAAAAGTTGAGATCACCAAGATGTGCCTTTTAAGAGCTGGCAGCAATTGTTGTCTTTTGGGATGTCCTGACCCACTTGTGTGAGTCATAAGGATTTATTCCCTTTTAGCTCCTTATTTGCGTGTATCAACACTCCAGTCCTGTCCATTATCTTTCTGTCATCATCTCATAATGCAGACTGTCTTTTGTTTAAGTCTGGGTGCGTTCTCCACCCGGGTGTCCTGAGCAGCTATGTGTCTGGGTGCTGGGAACTTGCAGATCTGCTAATCCGGGTGCTATCAACACCTGCCATTCTTACAGCCGTACTTTTGGTTTTCCTTCTCGTGCTTCCACACCAAGACCTACCCATTCATTCATTACATTCATACCAATCTTAACGTTTCTATTACAAATCTCTGTTTTCATGGGTGGGTTTAATCATTTTGGGTTTCTGCAGCCAGCAGAATGTCTCCTCACTCCTTATAGATTGTCAGTGACAGCCCTTTGCTTTTGTGGAGCAAATATACTCAAACAGTATTTTCTGAAGTCCCCATATAAGTAAGGGCAAGATTCAGCAGAGCACATAGCAATTTATAAACTGACATGCAGGCAGATTTAAGGCATTGAAGTCTAATATCACAACTTACAACCCAAGCTCTCTCTTCCTAGTTGCCCACTCAACCTGGAGATCTATCTGGTGCCTCCCACCTTGAATCCCAGCTTCCTCGTGAACTTCCCCAGTTCAAGCTGGCAGGTCATTAGCTGCTGTCTAATACTGCTTATCGGTTTATCGGCTACTGTACGTGCCCTCGAAGGACCCAGCTTTCAAGGAACAAGCCTGTGCAACGCACGCTGGGAGAACTCAGCCTTGTGTGCAAGAAATTCTGCCTCGAGGGGCTGGTGTGGAGCTGTTTAGGTCACAGCTTGGAGACTCCCAGCTCAGTCCGTGCCCTCCAAAGGAAACTGTGGTGCCAAACAAGGCATTCTGGCTCACACTTCAGGATACCCAACACTGGGCATCCTCATGAAGCAGTAATGATGCCTCCAATGACCCTCCGCCCCCAAAAAAAACGTGCCTCTGCTCTTCAGGGAAGTCTGTCTATTTATGGATTATTGTTGACTGTAGGAATGATTATATTGAGTAAAGATGACATGAAGCTTATGCATTCCTCTTATTTAATCAGACACATTACTGCTCCTCAGCTGTTGATCTACAATGGTATTTTACTTTTTTCTAAATGGATGACAAAGGAAATTTAGTCTTTCATTTGAATCTTCATCAAGGTTATCCTGCATTATAAGTTGACAGTGAGGTTTCTGTAATGCAGAATAGAGGGTTACATTTGTGTGTGTGTTTGGTTTTTTTCTATAGTACTTTCTGGTATTATGGATATAAAAAAAAGCTCATGTTTCTGTACCAAATGCATACATTTGTACACACAGTACAGTAGTTATGTGGTAAATACAATACACAGCATCTTGTAGGTATCACATCCTGTGTTAATTTCCAGTGCTCTCAAAAAACTAAGGGGATCCGCTGGTGGTATGCAATTCAACAAAATTATGAACGTTAATGGAGTGTTCAAATAGTACTAGTAGCCAAATTCAGACAAGTTGTTTTCAGGACAGTAAAAGGTAAAATTCATCCTCTTTAATTTTAGTAATCTTATATTAGGTGTCAAAGTCACTGTTTTTCACAAAAGAAGGGCTATGGAGTAGATAAATCAACATCATGTCTTTAAAACAAACATGGTTTATAATTAAATCATGCAACACATCACAGGATGCAGTAAAATCAAAATAAAAAAATTATTTAAAAAGATGTAAAGAAGTTCAAGGATAGGTCTGTCCCTGGGTTATTGAAAACAGTTATTTGACTGTGACCCTTTCCTTGGGAAATCCCTGCGCTCCTCAGTGAGACTGGGTATATACACTGGGGACAAATATTTCCAGCTACTGCATGACATCACAAACAGGATATTTTTCTGAATGGACTTTTGTCCTCACCACTTTTGGGGTTTTGTCTTCCTTTTGTCTCCTTAGGACGAAAAAGCATCACTGAAGTAACACTACAGTAATACTGGGTAACCTCAGCACACTGTATCTCTGTCAAGATTTTTGTAAGCATTTTGTTGCAAGAACAGTTTATCAGGATAGTTTTAAAGGGCACAGTAAGACAGTTCTCTGTTTGTCCAAGGAAACTCATGACAGGGAAAGCAAGAGCTTACTTCTTCAGATACAATGGTACTCAAAATTTAAAGGAAGTTTTGTGAATTAAGTTGGAAAAAATAAAAATTATTCTTGATTTTAAGAGCGTGTGCATAAAAATCTAATTTTAGTACTCAGAATGCTTCAGGTAGTGGGTTTGGGTTTATTGGTGTAATAAGAATGGCAGAGAAGGGAAAAATGCTGGGTTTTTCATTTGCATTTCTTGAAGGAGAGAGAGCTCTCCTCAGCTTTTCAATGGGAACTTCTACCGGTGTATGTTTCCAAGGGGACTGAACTCCTTCAAGGATGAGGAAAGCCTTGAAGCTGCACCTCTTATTTCTTGGCAAGAGCCAAGAGATTGTCTATCCAGACTAGAGTAATTTCTTCCTCTTGCACAGAGTTTAAGCAAATCCACTTGGAAAAACTTGGCAATTCAAAATCAGGTTGTGGCTAGCTGGTGGTCTTACTCTGGCTACATGCTTGCTGCCAGTGACTCTGTATTCATGTGTAGCCAAGACTGAAGCATCTGTTCCTCTTGCGTCCTATGCTTTCCATCCTTCATGTTCTTCCATGTTACCTTTCTGCACAGAATTTTCTTCCATTTGGTGTAGATTGAGCTAGGACCTCCCAGACTTGTGGGTTGTATGCTGCGATGCAATTTGTATTTCACAGCTTGGTCTGTCCTGTCTGAGGCTCTTTGTTCTTTGCCTGGCAACTTAATAAAGCAGAAGCACTTCTGGCTTGAGGTTCTCCTGCAAGCAGAGACAAGGCAAGGCATGGAACCAGTCCAGGAGCTGTTTCAGCCATCGATGTTGGTGTGAGTGAATATGTAGCCCAGAAAGGATCATTCTACAGACCTCTGTGGAACGGAAAAGAAGGTTTGGAGTGTCCAACCGGCATGCAAAACTCCAGTATGATGCATTACACTAGGCATTTTGGGGAGGTCTGATTTTCATATTTGGACAAAAGCACTCTTTGTTTCCCACTTAGAAATATGTGTGACAGCCTGTCCACTGTTGATTTGGGAGATCTAGCCTTTTTTTGGCCTGTCTGGACTTATGAAGTGAGTGTATGTGGCAGAAAAATTGTAATTGTACATCGGGCTTGTGACTGTAACCTCAGTTTGGCTGACTGAAAGAGAGATGAGGTAGGTTGAGAGTTTTGAAACCACTGTGATATTTCCATTCACACTGTTGATTCAAGATATGCAGGTGAGTCAGGAAAGTCTCATGGAGCTTATAGGCTAAAATAAGAGCTTTTGAGAGGAATATCTTGTGTGCACAGTCCTTGGTGTCTTGTTTTGGAATGGGAAGTGTTGAAAGGGAGCAAAATCACCCACATCCTGTCCTGCGTGTTCCAAGGTATGAACTGAAGATTTTGCTCCTTTTGCTTTCTTGCTCCTAAATATTTACAAAGAAATGGGTGTAATAGCAGGATAACAGCCTAAAGTCTGCTCAACTGTCGCTACTACAGTCTAAGTGCTTCCCTCTGTGACTGTCACTCTCTAGCGTAACCTGCTGACAGAGTCTGTATCGTCAATTTTCTGCTCCTTTCTGAGACATCTGACTCTGGGGGACAGTGCTACCCTGCTACATACTTTACGTTTGTGTGAGGGAAAAATTCAGAATGGTTTGATAATCTATAATATTAATGTAAAATACACACTGTGGACACTCAGGCCCCTGTGACCCAACGTCCCGCTCTGGTTGCTGCACCCAGACCCCATAACATGCACATAGAATCATAGAATCATTTAGGTTGGAAAAGACCTTTAAGATGACCATTTCCAAGCATTAACCTAGCACTGCCAAGTCAACCACTAAACCATGTCCCTAAGCACCAAATATACACGTCTTTTAAATACCTCCAGGGATGTTGACTCAACCACTTCCCTGGGCAGCCTGTTCCAATGATTGACAACCCTTTTGGTGAAGAAATTTTTCTTAATATCCAATCAAAATCTCCCCTGGCACAACTTGAGGCTGTTTCTTCTTGTCCTATTGCTTGTTACTTGGGAAAAGAGACTGACCTCCACCTCGCTACAACCTCCTTTCAGGTAGTTGTAGAGAGTGATAAGGTCTCCCCTGAACCTCCTTTTCTCCAGGCTGAACAGCCCCAGTTCCCTCAGCCACTCCTCATAAGACTTGTGCTCCAGACCCTTCGCCAGCTTCATAGCCCTTCTCTGGACACACTCCAGCACCTCAATGTCTTTCTTGTAGTGAGGGACCCAAAACTGAACACTGTACTTGAGGTGTGGCCTCACCAGTGCTGGGTACAGGGGGACAATCACATCCATAGTCCTGCTGGGCACACTATTTCTGTTACAAGCCAGGATGCTCTTGGCCTTCTTGGCCAACTGGGCCCACTGCTGGTTCATACTCAAGCTGGATGTTGACCAACACCCCCAGGTCTTTTTCTGCCAGGCAGCTTTCCAGCCACTCTTCCCCAAGGCTGTAGCACTGTATGGGGTTGTTGTGACCCATGTGCAGGACCCAGCACTTGGCCTTGTTGAACCTCATATTGTTGGCCTCAGCCCATCCAGATCCCTCTGTAGAGCCATCCTACCCTCAAACAGATCAATGTTCCCTCCCAACTTGGTGTCATCTGCAAACTTACTGAGGATACACTCAATCCCCTCGGCTGCGTGCACACAGAACAGAGAGCCCGCAACCTGGGAAAGAGTAAGGTATTTAATTAGGGAATAAGACAAACATCACTGATCAGGCAAAGGTCATGGACAGACAAGTGTACTCAGCAGCTCCCTATTTACATACATCCAGCTCTTTCTGTCTGCTTATCCTTCTGTTTTCCCACACTTGTTTCTCCCAAAATCACTTAGAATCATAGAATCATAGAATTTCTAAGGTTGGAAGGGACCTTTAAGATCATCAAGTCGAACCATTAACCTACCCCGACGAAACCACTTCTAAAACATGTCCTCAAGTACCACATCTACCCTTTTTTAAAACACCTCCAGGGATGGCGAATCCACCACCTCCCTGGGCAGCCTATTCCAATGTTTAATAACCCTTTCAGCGATGCCTCCCTTCTCCACCTTTGGTTTCTGTTTTAAGAATCCCATAGTAATTCCTGGATAATCCCAAACTGCTCTTTCCCTTCATCTCATGATGTGCCCAACCCTAGGTAGCAACTCCCCTTAGTCAGAAAGGTGATGTGGAGAGCTGGTCCTGATGACTCATTATGGTGGGCTCCGTGCCTGGATACTCTGGTGGGACAACCCTGGGAGGGGCCTGGACAGGGTGTCTGGTCTTGGGAGTGCTTAACTCGGGATCGCTGCCTGCTATTGCTCTCTGTTTTCCTTTGTGGGAGCTTTTATCACATAACCTAACATACAACACTTTTCTGTGCAGCAGAAAAAAATAGAAAGGCTTTTTTAAACTTTCTGCATTGCAGGAAGGGAAGTTGCAGCTTCAAGTCTATGTAGTTGTCTAGCTGGTCTGTTCTGCAGCTGCCGTATTCTAGTTTCTCCTCATGTGACCATCGCACAGACTGTAGGTACTATAGGTCATGCTGTATATGCAGAGTGGGACAGGTGAAAGACGTTTTTGCTAGTAATATTACAAAGAGTGTTGTCGTGGTTTAGGCCAAAATCCACTACTGGGGACCTGAGGAACCCCAGATGCTCCCCTCTACCCCTCTTCAAAGAGAGATGCAGAAGAGGAAAAAGAGACTTATGAGTTTAGAAGGAACTAAACTACTTTAATGAAATATTAATAATAAAATAAAAAGAAATAATGAAATATATACAAAACCGTATCAAGCTCCCAAGATGACAATCACGTCACCGGCTGGCACTGGGGCAGTCCCAGGCTGGACTCAGTGACAGATGGGAACTGGATTCTGGATCTAGATTCAGGATCGGGATCACAGGCAGATGAACAGAGTCCTCCTCAGACGTCGGCCATTGAAGGAAGAGCCCTGACCCTTTGATCCCTCATCTTTTATACTGAGCATGAGGCAGATGGGATGGAATACCCCATTGGTCAGTTTTGGGTCACCTGTCCTGTCCTCTCCTCCCTGCAGGTGGGACCCCACTATGCTTTTCCACTTCCGACCCTTCAACGGGGCAAATAACAGAGTTTGTTGGCCTTGGGGGTTACAGCAATAAGTATAAGCAAGGTCCTCTCTGCATCCCATGCCTGGGCATCAGCTATAAACAATTGGTCTTATCACTCTGAGAGAGTGAACACTGTCTGCACAATATGCAGTTAATTTCAGCAGTTAGAAGAGGCCCAGCTAAGAACGGAGGTTACTGAACAAAATTGGTTCTGTTTTGCCTCAAACCAGGACAAGTGTTGACACTGGAGTATGTGGACATCTCAGAATGGAAATGGAAACCTCTGCTCCAGTCCCCAGCGGAGTGCCGTTCATCCAAACAGCTGCTCTTTTCCTGAGAATAGATATGGAGATTGATATATATCAATACATATTGATATAATATTCTTAGGAAAATATTCCAACTTTGTTCCTCATAGAAGCATCATGGTCAGTTTAGTGCTCCTGGAATTTGGACATGTAGAATTTCTTATATTGCTCCACAGAAAAGGATTAACAGGCTGGCCAAGATTGCTTGGGGGATTCTTTCCTGTGCCATCTTCATGGAGGTAATTTTGCAAAAATGAACATTTCAGTTACCTCTTCTCAAAATTGGATCTTGCTGATATCACACCACTCTTCTACCAGACTACTTGAGGTTTATATATGGCCAGCTGGCAGCAGGCTGGGAAGACGAGTGATTGATTCAAGTGTGCTGGGGAACGGCGTAGTACGGGAAAAGAAAAGAGTGATAGCAGCACTGCTAGTCCCCAGAATGAGGCCAAAACCAGGGCACGTTCTTGCTGCAGAGGCTTGAATAGAGTGTCTCTCTTCACAATGGATGAAAGACAAATTCAGACTAAAATTAAGGGCACGATGAAGGAAACTCTAACAGTATAGAAAATTAACCATTGTTATAATATATTGTGGGCAGCAATGCCCTTCATTGCACGAACTTCAATTCAAGATGAACTCAGATGTATGTTCCAGTTCAAGAAAGACTTTTGAGCTTGAAATAACACATACAGGGAAAACCTTATAGGGTGTATAATGCACAAGGTGAGATTAGATGACTATTTTTGCCCTTCAGTCTGTGGATTCCGTGTCGTTCCTGTCTGCAAGAAAAGGAGCCTTGTTAATGTGTGCTAAAGCTGTGGGGTGTCTAAACTGAGCACATGTGCAAATGGGAAGGCTGTGATGGGACAAAGGAAGACTGTTTTCTGTAAGGGTTACGAGGTGGTAAAACAGCAGCTGGTCTTTTCTAGGCTAGGATATTGACTCATTAAAGATACACCTTTCTCTATTAGCAAAGATAAAATTACACAAGTTGCATAAAGAGGAAGCTAGTGCAGCGTTGCAATGAACAAATGCCAAATGAAGGAAGAGGGAGAAAAGCAATACAAAAGAGATGTATAGACCAGAAGGGGATTTCGGATAGTGGAAAGGGGTAGAAAGGAAGAAGCAGCGATTGTGCTTTCAAAAGATGAACCTCTCTGATACAGCGTGGGACCTGTTTGTGCAGAGTCTCAATCAGTAAGGAGAATTGGAACACCTTTCTTTAAAATGTTGCTGGTTTTTGTTTTTTGTTTTTTTTGATACTTCAGAGCATCATTTAAGATTCACATGCCTGGTACATCACACATACCTATTCAAGTGCCTTTCTCCATGAGAAAAATTGTATCTTTCATCAAGGTAATGTATTTTTTTTTAAACTGTCAGAAACATTCCGATGAAATGCATGAAGAAATCAATAGCAGAATTGTATTAAAGAAAAACCACAGCTTTGCTCACAGTTAAAGGTTTCAAGTTCAATAACGTCGGACTTTAAAGAGAAGGAAAGAAATCTCCTTCATTTTTACTATAATGCACTTAATGCACCATACAGAGAAGAATAGAAGTGCTGTCCAATAGACCCTTTGTGTTTTCCTCAACCTTTGCTATCAGCTTCCTTTTCCATTTCTTTTTAATTCTCCTTGTTCATTTTCAAGAAAGACCTCTCCACCGCAAACGAAGCTGATTCTTTCCAGTGGCCCTGCACTGGATAACCCTGCATCCTGTCACAAACAATATCCATGACGTTTAAAGAACTATCTTTTATTTTGAAATATCAGTAGAAAAGGTATTCCTGGTTCTGTTCTTTCCGAGATAATGCAAAGAAAGATAAAAGAGTGGGGTAACGCCGTAACGAGTACAATTTTCTCAAACATACCTGTTGTCAGCATGTGAATACACAGTGAGGAGAAGAACCAGCTAAGCAAGATGTAACTGCCTGCCTCCTGTCACAAATAAGACTAATTACTGACAATAATTTTCTTTAGGGATCCTCTTCTGTCAGAAATGCAGGACTGGCCCAAACCAGATGCTGTTGTTTAGAACTATTCTTAACTACCTGGCTACTATTCACGGCTATAGCTCAGGTATATTGTCCTCTGTGTTAGTCTGTTTTGGTGTCTCTAAGTGTTCTTCTTTCATTTGAATCTACTCCAGGCAGTCATTTACCACAACCTTCTCTTGCACTGAGCTCTCTTTTTTCCATTGCTGTCTTCGAATATTCCTCCCACCGACAGCCAGTCTTTCTTTACATTCTTTTTACATTATTTTGCGTGGGTTTTTCTGGCAGCTAACTCTCACAGAGACTTTTGCTTTCTGATTTTAAATAGCATTTCTAATAAATAGTATTTACTCTTCTAAAGTAAATACTTACTTTTCTGGTGAGGGAGAGAGGATTTCTGCCAAGGAGCAGACAATTGCCTGTATCCTTACAAAGACTTAATCTGGGTTTTAGGTTCACGGGATCTGACTATCTCTGTGATAACAAAAATGCATAGTGGGTTCCGTACGCTCCTCTGTCCCACTCTAATTGAAAAGCTGGTCACTTTCTACCAATAACAAACTGTGATCCAGTTTCCACCTGAAAATCAGAGTGTTTGGGAGTACTTACAAAAACATGAATCGTAGAACCATAGAATGGTTTAGGTTGGAGGGGACCTTAAAGATCATCAAGTTCCAAACCCCCTGCCATGGGCAGGGACACCTCCCATCAGACCAGGTTTCTCAAAGCCTCATCCAGCCTGGCCTTGAACACCTCCAGGGATGGGGCCTCAACAGCTTCTCTGGGCAAAATTTGATTAAGAACCTGATGTCCAGGGAGACGACAGCCAGTAACACTGACTGACAATATAGCCTTGTCTCCTCCTGCTCCCATGTCCGTTGGTATCTGCTTGGGGATGCTCATTCCCCACAGCAGAGAGCGCTTTCTGTTTGAAACCGGCTCCAATTCGATCAGTGGTTTGCTATCACCTGCAGTACTGCAAACAGCAGTGACAAGGTACTTTTTAGCTCTTTTTTAAAAGATCCTATCAAATGCCCCTTCTTTCAGGGGGGAAAAAAGGTGCCGATGAACACTTGTTTACACCCTCACATGCACAATGCTAGTGCATTGAGCCAGTCTGTACCAACTTCCACTGTTTCTTCTCTACTGGAACAGGCTGCCCAGAGAGGTTGTGGAGTCTCCCACCCTGGAGACATTTAAAACCCGCCTGGACGCCGTCCTGTGCAACCTGCTGTAGGTGACCCTGCTCTGGCCAGGGGGTTGGACTAGATGATCTCCAGAGGTCCCTTCCAACCCTGACCATTCTGTGATTCTGTGATTCTCTCTCCTTCATGGACTTAGACTGGGTAGAGGTCTCTGATCTCTGCCTGAGAATCCCAAACTGGTGAGCAAGGGAGCAGCTGTGCTGAAAGGCTGAAAGGGTGCTGGAAGGCTTGGCTGTGGGAGGAGTAAAAAATTTGAGAGGATATTTGTTTTAGATTAGGGGTAAGTCTAAGGCCTTTCTTAGGGACCAGATAAAAAAAAAAGGTGGGACTAATAAAAAGTCAATATAGAATTAATTTGAATTAAATTTATCTGATCCTAGCTGACATGGAGGTTGTATAAAAAGAGTAAATGAATTTGTAGTTTGAAGTTCTGCAGTTCCTATCCCGTCCCCTTTACCCGTAGGAGGTCTCTCTGGTCTCTTGTAACCTCTCTAAGGCTTTTCTCACCTCCTGGGTGCTGAAGGGCAAGGTGAGCTGTGATCTGGGAGGGCAGAGGGATGACTGACAGTGCTTTGGCCTGTACTTGCAAGGCAACTATAAAACAGTGAGCCCATCTTTAAAATGACCGGGATCTCCTAGTACTGGCCAGTTCAAACAGTTTAAAACTGACTTTTGAAAAAGGACATAGTTTTTCAGCATTGGCCAAGTAATGATTTTCCTAGTTAAGTTCTAACAGCAATTTTGTTGCAAGGTAAAGGCAGCTTTCGCATCCTGGGTTTGCACCCAGAGATGCTTATTCCCCCTCTCTCCTGCGTTAGGGCACTCCACTCTCACCATAGTCACTCAGGTGAGAGCAGGTGAAGGGAAAAGGAGGGTCAGGACCTGCGGGGAGAGCCAAAGCACAACCTTTGCTTGCAGGGGAGGATGTGATGGGAGAGGGTTTAAGGCTGCCGCTGAAGTTAGACCTGATGAGGAGGGAACACCAAAAGGGTCTATGGCAAAGTTTTGTTGAAAGATGAAATGGGAGGAGGAAGAGGCCTGGGGCAGGGTGGCGCTTGCTAGAAACCCTCTGTTGGTATTGCTCTTCTGTGTGCTTAAGGGTATCCCAATCATATTTCCTCAAAGGATGAAGGCATGGGAGGGATGACTCTATATTGATCTTGCAGGAAGATTAATGAGGAAGAGCCAGTAGAGGCAAGTCCATTTGCTTTAAACATCTCTTGTACTTAACTGTTGGCTTGGCGGTTCCCTTGTTTTCCCCATGCAATGCTCTAACAAAACAGTGTGGACAAGTTCTGGGGCTATTTCCCTCCTTATGGTTGTCCTGGCAGAGTGCTTAATGCACGTCCGTGACTGTTGCATTCAACATCTCCCCACTCCACAACGTCAGGCTGTATGCTGAGGGACTGAATCCAAAATGGGTTTCCACCTCCACTCACTCTTTTACACAAGTAAACTGTCCACTGGTTTAGCTCTGCGTTGAACGTTGCCCCATCTCCGCAGCACTGGCTTTACAACTGGCAGCAGCAGCAGGCTCTTTGCTGATGGTTTGCATGATGGCATGTGTGAAGGGGGTTTTCACACCTGGCCCTGAATGCTACCTGTCCCAAATGATGATAATAGATATTAAGAAGTGGAAGAAGGCGCAGGGTGCAGCCATTACCAGGAGGGTCCAAACGCTGCATCAGCTCAGCCTGGTATGGTAACGTATTAAAATACTGTCTGTTTGTAAGACTTCCCTAGTCTGTCAGATCCTCTATGTTTAAAAAATGTGGGATTAGAGACAAAAGATATTTTCAGAAAGCATCTGCTGTAAACAAAAATGTGCACGTGCGCGTGACTGCATATAATAGCTACACACAAATTATGAGTGCTGCAAAACTGGCTAGATTTTGTGTGTGGATATATAAGGAGACCACTTTCATAGTCTGCATGTGCACACATACACACATTTAAATACTTTATGCGATGGTATGAGATCTCTTTTTATGCTCAGTACTTTTCTGATCTTCTGTAGCTTTTCCACACAGGAATGGTACCAAGAATGTAAGAATTTGTGGTAAGAATGGTGTCCCTGAGTAGTGGTATAGTACAGATGCTCTCAATGCCTTGATGTACTAACAAATCTCAGGAAGACAAATTGGAATTGCTGTATCTGAATAAATATTTTTCGTTAGTTACAGTATACTTCCCTAAATACTACTATTTTTTAGAATGTAAGTGATTGTAACCTTCTTCCCTCTACATCAGGCATAGCTTCACGAACATATCCTTTCTCAATGTCTTATGGGTATTAAAACATTATGGAATCAGAACATCTTGAATCTGAGAACTATCTGAGTAATTGTTCATGGTCTATGCCATTCTTTTTTCTTTCTTTTTTTTTTTTCTTGGTCTGGACACAAAATTTTCCTGTTTCCCACATCAGTTTGCCAACATTCAGTTGTGTCTCAAGGGAGTGCATAGCCGTGGGCACCAACTCTTCAGAGAAGTTTCCAACACAGTAAGAAAAAATCTGAAATAATGAAAACAATTGAAGGTGTGAGTAGGATGAGACTGGGTAGGAAGTATAGCCGTATGCCGGAATTTTGAAATACCCCTTTGTACTCAGCATCTGTTGTGAGCTGTCAGTGGTCTGTGTACACAACGAATTTTGTAGGGAGCTACCTGACTCCGAGAAATAGCTGTGACAAAACCAAACTGCAGTATCTTACTCAAAATTAGTTCTTTTGATGTACACACTCTTTATCTCTGGTGCTGAAGCGGGATTTTTCAGGCTTCTTTTGCTTTTACAAGCTTTCTAGATATTTTCCAGTGAAAGCACTCCATACCAAAATTTACAAGAACGGGTTCACTTTTTTTTTTCCTAGTTGCATTTCACAAAGGACTTTTGCAGTCTGATCATCCCAGTACAGAAACTCTGACTCACTGAAGTGAGCACAAAAACCCAAACCCCTTCAGCCTTTAATGGATTTGGGCTTAAATATGAACCTCAGGAGGAGCATCTGCCTTTAGCAAGAGCTGAACTCTTTCAGTTCTTCAGCGTGAGCTGTGCCCATCCTGCAAGAGAAACAGAAAGGAACTTCAGATTATTCTGCAATTCCAGGTTTGGGATCCACTATAGTTATGAGCGACCAACACCCAAGGACAGCCTTTTTGTCCACAAAATGTATGCAAGGTTGAAAGGAATGCCTTAAATGTGCATCTCTGCTCAGGCCAGGTAATGTTAAAAAATGCACAATGAATTAAAAAGTAGAAACGTAACATGAGCTCAGAATTGTTGGTTCACTTGTAAAACTAATTCAGGTGTCGAAGTTTCCGTGTGGGTCAGAGAGCTCCAAATGCGACTTGTGGTAGCAACTGCAGTTTATTTTCCCCTTTTGCTTTTCAAAAGTTGATGTCAAACCACTGAAAGATGAGAATGAATTAATTGCACTTTTACTGTAGCTGTGTAAAGAGAGAGGGAAATTGAGTCAGAGTCAGTAGTCTAAAATGTGCTGCATTTGAGTCATTCCGATCTGCTGTATGTGAATTTTTTGGGAGACTTCTTAATTTAGTGACTGAGCCAGTTCAAATCACAGTGGTACAGAGGCTGCTTCCATGATGCAGCATCCAGGTATCTTTGGCAAAGTCTATGTACTAACAGTTCAGTTCCACTCTTCTATCATATATGTTCTATAAACCATTTTTAAAAAATCAATAATTTAAGACTCTTTTTGTCTGATACATCTAAACCAGTTTGTGCCCTTTACGGTCTGACAGCTTAATTTTTATTTCTTAAAGAAAAAAATATTCAGATCCTAAACCCAATCTTGAGTTATACAATTGTTAAAAAGCCTCAGAAATTAGCAAGCAGCTTTTAGAAATGTTTAACTTAAAAACAGCCAGGAAGGGTGGTGTTTTTTTTTTTTCTTTTACATTTGTTTAAAAAAATTATATTCCTTCAAAATGAGACCTTTGTGCCAAGTTTTATTCTGGAGCACAGCTTTACAGCTGAGCTAAAACCCCCTATAATAGGAGAAAAGTGACAGACCCTTAACTATAGTAGCATGAACAGCACTGCTATAATTCCTGGGTGAACTTTGTCCCTGGATGTGTGTTTTTGGAGTGTGCCGGGGTGACATTCAGCCTCTACATTCATTTTTATGATAATTCAGAGTAAATTGTGGTGCAATAAACTCTTCAAGCCTGTCTTTCTTGTGAAAGCCATGAATCAATCAGCTGCAGGCTTTTTTGGGTCTTTTCAATGTATAGTGATCATTTAGATTTGACATGCATTGTGAGACCTTGGCTTAGCTCCTCTCTATGGTCTGTCATTAATTCCAGCCTTTACTGTTCTGAAGTACAGTGAAGGATGACTGAGAAATCATTGCCCCTCTTCAGCTCTGTTATTGCACAAAATAGCAGCGCAATAATTTTTTGTCAATGTTTTACTCTAAAAGCTTTCTACATCAGTTTTGAAAAGGAAGCAATAAAGCCCATTCAATGGTATGAATAAAAATCCTTTGAGGTTTAGGCGCAGGGCTGCTTTTCTTCAGCTGGTAATCAAATTGGAGCTAAAATGAAATTGAGTTTTCTTATGAAAATAGCCTTTGTTGCTGGGAAGGCTGGTAATTCATAAACAATAACCTGCTCTTTTGTGTGGATAATAATATATTCATGTTCTTTCAATAGGGTAAAAGCCAGACCTAGTGCATTATGGTACAGTAAAAATAGCAGAAGGAGCTTGCTGGAATAATCTTGAAGAAGAAATGTAGCGTTCGGTGACTTAAGCTTTCAGCTCCCGTCTGAAATTGTACTTTGCTTTTATTTGCGAGCCGGGTTTTAGTTGTTGATTTGTTGCCGCTATACAATATTTGGTTAATTGTGGAAGATCTCAAGCTGTGCTCATCACTGCTCCTGCGAAGGCTGCTGCCAGCTGCTAGAAACAGAGCCTGCTGCTACAGGATGTACACTATTCACAGGAGCAGCCTCTCAGCGCTGATTATCACTGAAGAGTTCCCCGCTCTCCATCACTCCGCGCCCTGCACGCAACCGGACCGCCGAGCACGGGGAGGTAGGCTGCCTGCCCTCGCTTCGGGGGAAGGTGAAAGGCGTGCAGCGGGGCTGCCGAGAGCGCGGTGGGCGAACTTGGCCGGGGATTTTCCCAGCGCCGGTGGGGGAACGGGCTCCCAGCCCCCGGGAGGACGGTGTGGGCTCAGTCACTTTTGGAGCCGAGCAGGGGCTGGAGGAGGACGCGAGGGGCGCAGAGCGAGGATTTCCAAGTGCCCCGCGAGGTGCTCTTGGAAGTGTTGCCTCGGGGTTCGGCGGATTTTTTTAACCAGCCGGGAGATCCTTTGGAGGTCTGACCCGGCACTGGTGCTTGCTGGCCTTTTGGGGGGCACCTTCTCGTCACTCTCTGCGTTTTGTGACTCGATGCTAAAGGTCTCGGTACGGGTGGAGGATGCTCCCCAGACAGGTTGCGTGAGCAGAGGCAAGAGGATGGCAGAAAACTCTGGGAGCGTGTCCTGTCTGTAGTGACTCTTTTTCCTTGCCGCGGCTCACGGGGAGTGGAGGGTAAACTTCAGTCTGAGTACCTGAAATTACCTCCCTCCCCCTCCTCTCCATCAGTGTATGCTTTTAGATGGCTGATAGCTGTGATAGTCTTGAGCTCTGAGTGGTGATAAAAAAAAATCGCATGCAGACACAGGCATGCAAAAATGCTGATGTGGGGTCTGTTTACGTGTAAGATGCAGACTTGACCAGTCTCACCAACACCGAGGTGAGAGATTGCCTCAGGACTGAGTTTAATTTTGGCTAGTCTTCCTGCCTGGGTGACAGGAGTAATACTAAAACCGCTCGCCTGAGCACCTGGGGAGACGCAGCGTGAGACGTGATAGCAGGTCAAAACTCTGCCGTGACTTGGGGATTTCAGGTGCAGGGAGGACTAGAGGACAGACCGCGTCTTGGTGGCAAATCGCAAGCAGCTTTGCCCGGGGCTTTCTTACAGTGAAAGGGTTTGCGACCCAGACTCTGCAAACCCCACTCTTTTTAACCGAAATAAAGAATGGTTTAATAGCAGGTGTATTGTTCTCCCTATAAACTTTCCCGAGGCTTCAGAAAAGTTTTTAAAAAACAAGCCAGAACATACCCTAGGCAGATACAGAGTAAACGAGAATGTAAAGTGCAAAGACTTACAATGGGGACTGTTTTCTAAGTAACATTGAAGTTAGATCTGTACCATATGCAAGGCTGTCTTGAGGCAGTTGCATAGGTTTTTATTCATTTTTAACAGTGAAATTACATGCTTAACAAAAGGAACTTTTAAAGGCACAGTGGTAACTGACAGTCAAACCAATATATGTCATTATCCAATTAGTAGACGCGAGTGTGCTTTATTATTCACTTAACATACCTCTGCGTTTGGCTCTCAGAAATACGATGTTTTATTTCTCAAAGTCTTTTAAGACTGGTATGTGTTTTACTGCTGTAATTGGAGTAATATCTTTGCACGTTACATGTATTTATATCTTTGTTGCTCATTGGATTAGCTCTGTGTAGAAGGAGATTTCTAAAATGAAAAATTGTTTTGGTGGGTAAATGCTGGTTAGACAAAATGTCTCATTTCCAGTTTTCTTCACAGCTGGAAAATCTGCTTTATATTGCATCCAAAGTTGACTTGAGATAAATAACATTGCTTGTGTTTAAAAGAATGATAATACAATGACATTTTCAAGTGCATTTCAATGAAAGGTATGTTAGCATATAATAGAGCATTTGTTGATACTTGCTAATATGAGAACAGAGAGTCTATTCAATAGAACCACCCTTTTTGTTCTGTTGAAAAAGAAACTATCTAGCAATGTGATGTTGGCATTCGTTTCATCAGGAGACTAGTTAACTGACAGATGTGTTGGTGATTTTAGCTTTTTGATTACAGGCTTAGCAGAGTTGTGGTACGTTGTATTGTCAGAGTTCTTTAGGAGCAAAGATTTGGGTTGTAGTAGGACGGTGCTGTTACCCTAGCACCAAACAGGTCAAATAGGTATGGCAAGTTTTCCAAAGAATCCGTGTTGTCTAGGGCTTTAGAAAGAACAGTTTTGCTTCTCTTGCTATATTTAAACAAGATTTAGTGAACGTGTGTGAAGTGGAGTTTGTTTCATATGCGGGGTTCACCTTTGTCATGGAAATGCATGCTTTGTTCTGGGATTCATGCAGAAAGGATGCTTCTCTTAGGTACACAGTGCTCTAATGAAGCTCTGGTATGTGCATAAACCTCCATGAAAGCAAACCCAGTCTTTAAATATCACTGACATTAGATATATTCCATACGGATACCACCAGAGTGGGACAGCTGTTTACTAAAGAAAGTATAAGCTTTCCATGAGAGAACTGCTGGTGTGTCTCATGCCCAACTACTATTCTGTTATTTGGCAGTGTTATGAATTATGAATAACAACCTCGCAGTGAATCACTCTAAGACCTCCAAACTCATTTCTTGGTGCCTATCTTAGACTATAATATAAACAAATATGATGTTCACCAATGTTAACTTTATGTACCACTGTAACTCACAAAGTAGATATTTTCTATTGCAATTGGATCGGTAAGTTCACAAAGGAACACATTTCCAGCCTATAAAGTCATAAATTACATGCTACTTATTACAACGCAGAAATTAAAGTTGTCCTCTGTTGACAAAGTTGGTTGAATGATGCACTGTATATTTGCCTTGAAATTTTAAGTATCTGCTGAAGCTGGAGCATAAATTCTTTACTGAGTATGGATTTCGCTACAGATGTAAGGCAAACAAGTTGATCGTAATTATTTTGCAATAAAAAACAAGTTCTATCCGTTGCAGACAATAACGTAGGTGAAACCCCTCAAACCCTGTAGTCAAAAAAACACTGATATATTCAGGTTTGGCATATTTTACCTAATGAACGCGTACTAACACTGGAAAAAAAAGCTGACCTTTAAGACAAGAAGATAAGCCAGATGAAATAAGATTCAAGATTAGTGGAAACAAGAGAACTTTTTAACGTATTTTTGCACACAGACTTTCTCTGTGCCAACTGTATTTAAAATTTTCAGCCTTGCTTTTCAAGTAGTTTGTGGTCACCTGGGCTGGGTTTCAATCTAGTTGTTTTTTTTTTTTAAAAAGATTATTCAGTAAAAACATATCTGGATAACTTATTCGTATTGGAATTCTGGTGTTAGAATACATCTGATGGCTTCTGAGTACGTAAAAATAATACTTAGGAATAACAATATATTACAGGATCCCTATCAATAATTATGGTAATGGAGGTCACAAACTGCAAGCCACAGCATGTGGATGAATGTCTGTAGAGTGCTGTTTTGTGGATCTTCCTGCTTTTACTCTTCTGATTTTTATGTTTGCTTAAACTTTGTAGATTTTGGTTAAATGCTGTAATTCTTTATGTAAATAGCATAGAGAAAAGTTCAGAGCAGCACAAAGCTTCAATACTTTCATGTCTGTCTCTACATCAATCCTTGAAAACTAAGAGCTTGTCTATGGGTGACTTTTTATTTTCTACTAAAATATAAGGTTAGCAGATTTCAATTTTTATTGCCTTCTCAGCTTTCAATGCACTCTGCCTTACCGGTGTACTTGAATCCACATGGTGCATATAAAATGAAAAGCCTCAAGTATTCTTATTAAGACATCCAGGAAGAACTCTGTAAACAAGGCTTTGCTTTCCAATGCTCAAGCTTTGAATTGTCAGCTGTTATGAACACAATCTTACTTTCCCATTCTGAAATGTGGCCAGAAAAAAAGAGCAGATCTCTAACGTGTGTGGTGCCTTCTTAACGTAGCTATTTGAATACCAATATTTTACTTTGAAATAGGAATCTTCTACTTTATGAGGACAGCTGGTCCCTCAAGCTTTCTCAGTGCGTGTGATGCCCTGAAGGTAACATTATTTTACAGAGTAATTCAGATCATTTTACTAAAGACTTTTCTTAAAGACAGTTGAAACAGCATCTTTCTGCTTTGAGGCTCTCAAGTGAAGTGTAAATACGTCAATAAAAAGAAAATATTTTGCTGGCAGTCGGGTTACTTAAGGGGCTTCAGGAGTTGGAAGAAAGTAGGGGTCCCAATTTACTAGTCTTTAGGGGTTCAAAGTGGGCTGGAAATAAGCAGAGGAAAATCAACTAAAGAGTGAGATGAAGCAAAAGTCCCCCAATTTGCAGTTACAAATGGGAAACCAAGATCCTAAGTCTGCACTGTCTAGTGCTTTGCACTTTCTCTGGTGATTTCAGAAAGCAGGCAAAAAGCGGAGGCGGACATGGCAGCTGCAATGCAGTTCAAAGGGCATCCTCCAGGTTAGGCTATAAAACTGGGGTGAGGGTGGAGGAAATGGTGGCTGGGCACGGCAAGTTTCTGGGGCCATGGGCAACCCCACAACTCTCATGGTATAAATGTAAGAAAAGTACCTGCAGTAACTGTAGGCAATTTTAAGTCACATTGCACAGCCGCGAAGAACCAGGCTCAGATATTTAAGGAAGTAAATTCTTGATCAGATGATCTCTCAAAATATTTCCGGCATCTTCTCTGATGCCACTGGCCAGAGAGAATACATACTGCAAAATCAGACCAATAGTTATTTGGTCTATTGAGTATGTACAGTGCTGAGGGAATGAAATAGAAATTGGCAGTTCTTTGGAATCTGGAGAAGACTCCCACACAGCACGAAACAGATGATTTTTTTACTAAATTTACTTGTGCTTTTGTGATAGACAGTATTTTTTTCTTCTTCTTCTTTTTTTTTTTTTTTCCATCCAAGGAAATTGTTTTCCTCACTGGTTTTCTCACCTCATTGCAAAAAAAAATAATTTGATCTTCTCTTAATTGTAGCTTATCACTGCTAAAAGCACTGGTCCTGATTTCCCCAGAGCATTTCATCACTTACAAACCTCTGTAACTAATTTGAAATCAGATCTCTTCCAGCTTGAAAGTGATGGGAAACACTGAGAAATCAGGTCTGCTTTCAGAGTAAAATGCTGGCTTTGTAAAAGTTTTTCAGACCACCCTTTCTATTGTGAAATGTAAAAGCGCTGAAGTGGAGCAACTTTTCTGGTTTGCTCCTTAAGCCAGCCATGTTTGCTAGCTCTCAGGTAGTCTAAAAAATTATCTTCCCGCTGCCACGCTGAAGCCAATGAAATAGCAACAATCTCAGACTAATTGGAGCAAGAAGTAATTGGTGTATCCACTGCATAGTACCATAGCAAAAGGAAAACTTTGAAGATCAATCATTATTCAAAGTGTTGTGGGTAATCATCGTCACGGTCTAGGCTTGATAGCGCATCTGAAGTATTAAACAGCCATCCGCAGACACTTCAATAGCCTTTTTCTATACACTGCTTACACTGAAGAAAGAGCACAGCTTATACTTCTACCAATCAGCAAAGACACAAAACTTACAGAGAGCAACAAAAATGTAATTTCAATCTCCCTGGGAAATGGAACGTCCAGCCGCAAAGCATGTATAAAGTACATCAAATACTTCCTATTACTTAGCAGCCAGTAAAACGTGTCTTGATTTATCTGTTTGGGAGATGATCTCCAATGTGCCTTCAGAGCCAGTCTTAATCTTTCATCGAGGCCTTTCATAGAAGTTTTTAACCGTATTGTAAATGTGAAAATGTTGCTTTTGAGTCATATTGGAAATGTGACATTATGTTGCTTTAATTGAGAATTTTTAACAAAATCAATACAAACGTGCCAATAAAAGTTAAAAGATAAAATGGCATTGGACTATACACTTGCTTTATTAGGCTGTGTTGCAAATACATAAAATGGATAATGGACTACTGGTTAACACTTCAAAAGCTGACATAACTGTACCAAAACCATTAAAATAATTTGAAAGTTTGTAAGAAGACTCGCTGTGGTGAGTTTTTAAAGCAAATTGAATAGTTTTAACAGGTCTTCAAACCAGAAGAGTAATTTGAATGAGACTGTACTGCCCGTTATCTTAAATAAAGCATAGCAGTACTTAAAATCTTCTAATACTCTGGTTAGTCTAATAGAATAAGAACATGAGAGTTGAGTTACTCAGAATTAGAGGTATGCATCAGAGACTTCGATATTGCCAAAATCCTTGTCAATCTTGAAGTTTGAGTGCAGATGTCCTGGGTTGATTGGATATATGAAGAAGCTCCAGTTGATAGAGATCTCTAATCTACTGAGAACCTTGCCATTTAAGGTCAAATTTGAGGAGACCAATTTTTGTCCTATATTTGCTGCGAAAACACATTTTGCTGAAGATTCTGCCTTGATATCCAGAAGAGACCAGCACTTTTGGGGTACTAAGTGGAAAAACATCCAACTCTGTAAGTGCCCGAATTTTTATCCTCCTGAAAAACTGTGCTTGTGAGTCAACTTTTTGATGTCAACCTGCTCCAGAGTAGCACCAGTACATCTCCTTATAGAAATTCTGTCTGGTTGGGTATTTGTAGTGAGACTTGTATGAGCAGAAGAAAGAGGGCATTGATCCTCTTTCAGTATACTTCTCAACGTTGAATGCAGCCCTTAGAAAGATGAACTTTGCAGTTATTTTTAAAGCTAAAAACAAAGTATTTGATTTAGTAAGGGAGCTTACTATTTGGAACACTGAATTCATGTCCCTAGAGATCAAGCTTTTGTGTGTGTAAAGGCTGCCTTGGATGGCAGCACAGCAAAAGGAAAAATATTCAAAGAAGCAAGGAGTCTTTAAGCTGCAAGAGCTTGTGGTTTCAAAATAATGGCCTGTCTGAAAGCAGGGGTGTAGCTGCGTACACAGAACCTGAACCCAAGGACACGCATGGTGATGAAAGGCTGCTGACAGTTCCATCCCAAAGCCACTGTAGAAACTGGCGATGCTGTACGCTCTGTGAACTTTTACAAACTTCCTGTCATATTCTTGGGGAACATGTCTTTTCATGGACGTTACGCATCGCTCTGTGGACGTGCTGTGCATTTCTAAAGGCTGTCTCTACCTGGTGAGGTCAGATGTGCTCAAGCAGAGTGCTCTTCATTATGTTATTCATCATATCAACAATGTGGCATAGGTGGTGCAGACTTGGACAGGTAGTCAGTGACATTTTATCCCGGCGCAGTTTGTGACTTGGATCTGGCACTGGAAGGGATAAGAAAATTCCAAAATACCACCGAATAGAGCATGAAACACTGTTTGGGCTTTATAACACAGGGAGGGGATATGTCAACTTGGTTTGTGATAGATTAGCTGTATTTATTTTCCACATAACTGGAAGAGAGTGGTAGTCGTTGTACGAAACTGACAGAGAACGCAATCCTTGCATTAGTGGGTTTACCTCTGAAGAGAGCATTAGGCTTGTTGTTTGGAAGGATGGATCTAAATGTACCTTTTGTGTTGTAAAAATATATGTGAATCTAAAGCCTATGAGCTCTTTTCCTTTTTCAGCTTGGGAAAGTCACCAGTGACCATTTTCCTGGGTAATGTTGACAAACAAAAATGCTTTGACACTAACTGTTCATGAGGGAGAGCCCATGGCACAATCAGACGTGGTAATAATTTACAGCTGCTCCCATTCCAGACTGGATATGACTTTGAAACCTAAAGATAAAAAGATATTTGTTCAGTTTCTAAGCTCTAGCGCCGGTCACGTGCTGTAGTGACTCTCTTATCTGGAAACTACATTTCTCTTCTCAGTGTCCAGGGGACATTACGTTTCCCATGATTTTCATTCTGCGAGAGGGAGAAATACCTGCTAGCTTTATACAATAACGTTTCTTCCAGTAAATGAAGGGCTAATGTCCTATGCTCCATTGAAGCTGATTGTCAAAAGCAGTAACAAGGGCTCGCCAGCTCTTTTTGGTAGCGTGCCACGTGGGTGCTGACCTAGTGTGGCAGCGGCACTGCATCGTCTTTTTTGTTCGGGGTGGGTAGAGGACACTGGCTGGCTGCACGGGGATTCGCATTCCCTAGGAGGCCAATACACGGGTGGGTTGTGTAGAAGGCTATGGTGCGCTCCCCTCCTCGCTAGCACCCTCCCCACACAGGACCTGCTTTGTGGCATATGGAGGGAAACTACTACTCGTTTAGTTTGTGCTGGATCCTTAAAAGAAGAGAAGAAAATTTTGTCAGGGCTTACTCCTTTTTAATATTGAGGAAGAAGAGAGGAAAGCACTGAGTCTCTCTCTTTTCCTGCCGGAATTTCACTCTGGGGAAAGGAAAAGCCAGCAAGCGCAGACAAATTGGTTAAACAGGAAGCAATCGCCTCTCCAAATCAGGATGATCGTCTCTTTTTCTCTTGCTCTCTCTTCTGTTGCTGGCTTTATCTGCTGCAAGGAAGTTTTGGGATCCTTCAAGCTCCACAGAGATTACCTTCTTTTGATGCTCTACTTCCTTGCTTTTAGCAAATGAAGAGGAAAAATCTCCACATTGTTTTTCTCTTCTTTAAATCCTCCTAATTCTTTCAAGGCCGTAAGTTGTTGACAATCTTGTAGCACTCTGAACTCGTGCTGTGTCATCTCTAACCTGCTAGGAAGATGTTGCGATGTGGGACTCTGCAGTCACACTGGCAGAGCATCTTTAGCTTCTTTGATGTATTTGTGGGTGTGAGCTTCTAGACTGTCTTCAGCTGTTCATTAATAGCAAGAAGAGAGTTTCTCCATGTTACTGACTCATACTCTTAAGAAGGATGAAGCTCTGCAAAAGCTGATTCCTGACTTGTACAATGCCATGAATCTGTGAGGTACCAAGTTCAGGATGTTTTGGCTTACTGACCTGATACAAAGGCCTTTGTTTCAGTGCAATTACAAGTTAAGCATGCCTACTTTGGGCTCATATTAAGACAGTATTAAAGCTGAAGCACAATTTAGTACTTCAAGTAAACACTAAGCACATTTCGGCTGATGCATCTGCTAGATCTGCTGGCACATAGGGTTTTGAAGTAACTTCAAATAAAAAAAAGGGATCTCTTGAATCAGCTAATACTCCTTTGAGTGAACAAAGCAACTGAATGGGGTATCTGCAGAAACTGTAATAGAGAATAGTTTGTGGTGTGAGATCTATCAGGAATTAAGCACTTGGGGAAAATCACTAAATTGCTAGTCCTGTAATGTTTTCTTAAATCATGCTTTTCACAAAAGATGTGTCTAAGCTTCAGAAGCATCTCTGGATTTCTGTCAAGCCGCCCAGCAGGCGCATTACGTAGCCCATAGAAGCAATGAAAAAGTTATACTTTCCCCATATGCCTATTTTCACTTTTTAGTAACAGATTCCTCTTATTCCCTAAACACTGTGAAGAATAAAATACAAGCGAGGATGAACTTAGCGTTCAGGGAGCAACTTGCCGGTAATGCCAACAAAAACGTTGTGCTCATTTGGAGCACAGGAGAAGTTATGAATGAGTATATGGGTATTACTGGGTTGCAGCACCTATATACGTGTGTGACACACTCAAGGTACAGACGTGGTCTCCAATATCTTGTTGCCTGTCAGAGTACCTTCTTGCTCATTACTGGTTGCGAGTAGACACTTATTCCTCTCCTGACCCTGGAGTACCATGTTACCATGTGGTTTGTGAAGCATCTGTGGATACTTACTCTGTAATTCATGTGAAAAATATCTTGGGAGTTGAGAAACTTATTTAAGAGACGTATCTAAGAAAGGCAAGATTAAACCTTTGAAATTGTTTTTTCTGGTGGTAGTCTTGCCATTTGTCTTACTTGAAGTATGTAAATGAAGTATCCTAACTGAAGTATCACATCCCTAGACATGTTTCATGTTATGCCAGTAACTTCTTTTTGCTTTATTGAGGAGTGAAACTCATCTCTCGTCTCAGTAAAACTGTTCATCTCTCTTTATTGATTACTGTGCATTTGTCAATGAAAAATATTTTCACCGATGAACCATGTCTCTTTCTGTAATCAAAAATGCCTGATGCAAACATCTAAAGGGCATAAACACACACATCTCCTAGCTTGCCTTTGATTGAGACTGGATGCTCTGGTTACCTTCTACTTTGGAAGGAAAGTGGATTTGGGCAAATGACTCCTATCAGCTTTATTCTGAGGATATTTTCACAAGGTGTAACTATCTACTGTTTTCCTCTGTAAACCGAAGCTAAGTAGTATTGCCATGTTTTCACATGTATTAGTCTGATGGGGCTAACTTTTCAATCATTTCTCTATGAAAGACACATGATGAAACACAGCAGAAGTTTGAAACAATTGCCTGTGGCTTGTAAGTGGGTGTGTGTTACAACCAACACTAGGAATACTCCCAAAATGTTCATATTTTCATCAAGTCAGGGTATGATTAAACAAAATAAACCACATGGTCCAACAATGATAGTTTAATAGGTGTTCTAATTAGTGATAGCCAATTTATTATAATAATTGGTAATTGTAATATGTTACTTGCAAAGATATTAGTTGGGGAAGTATAGGGATCCCACAGTCTGTTGTAATTATTAGAAAAATATAATAGCCACACTATCTGTAAGATGACACTAAAAAAAATATGAGGAATATATGAAACTCTCTACTCAAGGTCTTATTTCTTTTGATCTATCTTTATAAACTCCTCCACCTAACTGCAGCAGGAACTCCATTTTCACACTAAAAAACCAATATGGAATTTCATTTCTTATGCCTGAGCGTTTCACCATACATGATTTAATTTTCATGAACGTTCGAAAATGCAATGTGAACATGTTGTGGAAATTGAGTATTACCTCAACAGTTTGAGTACTTGTGTAGCGTGCCGTTACTTTGCTGTTCTAGAATTGTCAGAAAATTTGGATTTATGATTGTAGGCAAATTTTTGAATCATTTCCCACATACAGTGGAGTTTCTGTACAGACTATCTTTGCTTAGAAATAGGGTTTTACTCTGACTTTGATAAGAAAGGAAAATTACTACTTGTAACATCTGCTCTCTACCTTTGCACAGTAGCTCATTTATATTTGTTTTTTACTTCTATGAACAGCAGTTGTTAAAATTTAGAAAATGACTTGTGAAAACCATCCACTTACATAGTCAGTATTAATTTTAAAATGGTAATGGCTTAATTGTTTGTCTTAATTATTTTTTTCAGTAGAAAAGGGAATGAATTCATTAGGCACATTAGACTTCAGTTCTGCAAACACTTTGCTTGGTTTTCAGCCCGTGAAGAGTCGCGATGAGTGATGACTTCTCTTTGTTCAGCACAGGAACCTGTTTGCCAGCCTGAGGTCTAATTGCCCACTCTAATGTCTCAGCTGAAGGCAGCAGAAAGTTTGCTCACTGAGGACTTCTGAAATTAAGGTTTCTTTTCCATCATAACTTTTTAAATTTTTTCTGCAAATGCCACGGGTTGTAAAGATTAATAGGCCATTCATGGTTTTCTCTGAGGTACCAGTTGCTCTTTTATGTGAAAGGTGTCTCTCAGTTGTTCTTACAGGCCAGTCTCCTTGCCATGACACGGTAGAACACGAGCTGTTTGAACGATGCACAAAGCAGAGTCCACCTAGAAGCAAAATCATTGTTTCCAGATGCAAAGGATTTTCAAAACTTAGTATTGCAGACAAAATCCTGTGAGCCCATAAGCTTTCATCCCTTGCTGGGGCAAATGCAAGGGGAAGTTCTGTGCAGCACCCTCAGACTCTTCAGTGACAAATGAGATATTGCCAAACATTCACAGTCAGGGTGCCACATACTCCTATCGTGGGGCAAATCTGGAAAATTGAGACTCAAAGTAATGAATATAAATTATCATAAATATTTCATAGAAATACTGTAGGTGTTAACTGAAATATTTAAAAGGAGTATAATAAAAAATCATAATCGTAATCAAGACTGGTCTTGTTTTATGGGTTATGACCACATTCTTATGTTCTTCACTTTGTGTTTAATAGAGCAAGTTTGAAAGTTCATTAATAGGAAGTTTTGCATCCAGTACAGAACTTTTGTGCGACTCTGTGAATTGAAGTTTTAATAAAATGTATATAAAAAGTTGGTAAAACCATTACCACCATGCTGCCAAGGCCATCCAGTCAGTTGCTGATGTGTATGGGAAGATACAGCTCTTTAGACCCCCCTGCAGTCTCCAACTCCTTGTATCAAGGCAGCTACTTACTGGTTTTGTCTGTGGGTAGAGAATTGGTTTTAGGGTTCATGAAGGACCTTAGGGTCGTTTTAGTAAGAAAAGAAGCTTGAAACCACTGTGTAGTGATGAAGAAGGACGTTTGATGGAGCATATTTTATTGTAAAGCTGCTCCCCTGGTGTTCGTCTCTGTTAAGGTCCTTTTAGCTTTTCACAGCTTTTTATAGTGTTGGAAGACTGTTTCACCTGCTTTCAGGTTGAAGTAAAGCTCTACTGTATTATCTGGTCTATTCTTTCATGAAGTGTGGAAAGTCCTCTCCACCCTTGTGTTTTCAAGCTTAACTCTTCAGGGGTATCCAGGACCTCATTTTTAATTTTCTGCTTTGTTCTCTGCTTCCCTGATAGACTTGTCAGAGGTTGGGTGATTGACTAGGATTCAGTCTTGGAGGGTACTGATTGCACAGGAGTATGTATGCACTGTTAGGGAAAGAGAGGAAAAAATAACATGCAAGCAGTGTTATTCTGTTTCTGAGCCATCAAAGATAAAACTGAAGATGGAGGGTTGTGCTGAGATGCCATCCTTGTTCCAAGAAATGGAAGAGCTTGGAGAATAAGTTATTTAACACACTAAATTCTATACGTTGTGAAGGCTTGATGCAACGAGTGCACTTCAGTAACAGCTGAGTTGAATGTTGAGGACTCTCTGAAAAGCAGTTTGGTTAGCAAGTCACTGTGCAGGGTCCTCAGGCAGATAGCAGGCAGGCGGTACAATGGGAACCCAAGATGTGAGAAGACCAGCACAGTTAGCTGTGTATGTACATACTAAGTATGTAGCTACGCAAAAAGTGCTCATGTGGGAGAGTGTTGGGCTGATCTCTGTGAGTGTGAGGCCAACAGATTTATTGTCTAGATAGGCTAAGAGAGCCCAGAAAAATAGGAGTAAAGTCCAGTCTGATGGAAGGTGAAAACCAGTAGAAAGGCCACTTGACGCTGTAATGCTTAAACCTTTATGGCTCACTTCTGTCCCATGCCCAAATTCACAGTGGAAAAGTGAAGTTTGCAAGGATTGTTTAGAACTTTAGAGGTTAGTGGGGTCCTCTCTTTTTCATTTCTGGTGTCGTCTGTGTTTTTTGAGAGGGGTTTAACAATGCAATGCTAAGGTTGGCCTGAGGTAAGATACCTTAGAAATCTTTTTGTTCTGAAATGCTGTGATTTGTGTTTGAGGAAATGCCTCATACAGTGCTTTGCTCAACCTCTCCTCATATAGCAGATGCTCCAAGCCCTTCGTCATCTTTGTGGTCCTTTTCTGTACTCACTCCAGTAAATCCATGTCCTTCCTGTACTGGGGAGCCCAGCACTGGACCCAGCAATCCAGGTGTGTCTCATGATGGTGAGGTAGAGGGGAAGGATCACCTCCTATTCACCTCCCATTCCTTGCTGACGACACTTCCCTTGATGCAGCCCAGAATGCAAATATTTTCCAGAAGTAACAGCAATCCTGAACCATTGGTCCTTTGCCAGTGGCTGAAATATTTTCATCACTACAGTGAAGCAATTCTTTAAAAGCTCTTGTGTTCTGCTCCTGCTCCAGGTGCATACAGCGACACAGGACTGCGTATGGGTGCTTACTGGTGTGAGGTGCAAGTATTGTAATGAGTAGGTAGTGAGCTCATGCTGGAAAGTGTGCCGAAAGTAGAAAGCCGGTTATCTTTCTGTGTTGATGCACAGTAAGGTGTGAATGCAAACCGTGTCAATGTGTAGCAGCTGCATCTCGTGTGCTATCTCAGACTCCCCTGTGTGGTAGACAAGCCAGTGATTTTGATTTTCGCTTTCCTGCGCTGATTACATATTAGTGAAACTTCCAGGAAATCAAAGGAGTTACATGGGTGCGAATCACAGTATAACAGATTGCTCAGTTGGCCCCTTAGTTCCCACTGAGATCATCCTCCAAGACCTGCTGCAGTCAGCACTGTAGGACTGAGGGGCTATAGTCAGTCTACCTTAATTTCCCATATTAAGTCTAAGCACTTGTAATTTAATGTAAGGCTAATTTGAACAGAGGAATGTCAAAACCAGTTTTGGATTCACCAGAACATAGAAATCAATCCAGCTGCAATAATGAGGCCAGATGTCTGGCCAAAAATGACCTCCAAGTAGATGTATACTAAGACTGCCCTGCTGGGAAACTGTCAAACAAGTGCAGTGTTTACATGTGAAACAGGTCTTGACTCTATTGACAGTGTTTTGCTTCTTGTGGTGCAAAACTGGAATGTGCAGCTAACAATTTACAATCATATGATGAAAAGCAATATTTTGAAAGCAGGTTTGCAGTGCTTTGAACTCTGAAAGCATATAGAACAAAGCAACTTTTGACAAAAATTAGGCAAGACTCTTCTGTTGTTGCCATCATTAGGATGTGTTTGAATCAGTCTCAGCCTTCTCAAACGTTGCAGGCTTTTCCATCTAGTTGCAGATCTGAAGGTTTTTGAAAGGCTTTGTGTTTTATGAAAATAAAATATACACAGCAGCTATGGGCACGTAACAATATCCGAGCGACACTGAGGAGTAACCTGCTGATACTCCTCAATGTCTATAAAATACTGAACCCTGAGGTTGCCAGACAGTAGCATGTCCTCAAAGCACAGCATGGGTGACTGCTGGCTTCCTGGGAGCATCCAACGTAGGATGCCCACCTGGGGAAGAATAAAGGGGATGAGCATGTGGTTCGGACCCAATGAATTGTGGTTGGCTTTTCGCAGACCTTTAGAAAGCCTAATTGCAGTTTGGAGAGCAATTGTGGATGTTGCTGTAGTGATAAGCAACCAAGAAGACAGATCTTAGACCACAAAACAAGTGAATTGCACATAAGGGAAAGACATGATGAAACAGGATTTAAGTGGGGATGAATGAGAGCATAGGATAGCAATGAATTTTACAGGAAAGCAAAGTTTTCAGCTTGTATTTTGCCTAGTCAATGTCAGAAGGGAGAGGATGGTTTTAAGGAGGGTTTCATCAAAGGTAATGAGAGAGAGATTAAAAAGCCAGTGACCACAATTTTGTGCATTGTCAGAAATTTTTCCCTACAAAATGAGGACAGCTTGCCAAAGGGGGGAAGCACTTCAGAAAGAAGCAAGAAAGCAAGTGACATCAGCGTGCTGTGGTAGCCTTAAAGGTAGGAACCTGTTACTGAAGTGGTGGAAATGAGGGAGCTGGAGGAGCGGATTGCAGCAGTCAGGATGATTATTTTGAAGGATGAACCAAGTAACAGGGATGTGAACAGGTTTAAAGAGGTCTGAGGTGACCGGTGTCAAGAACAGGAAGGGGGAAATTCCTGGAACCGGGGCAAGAGCTAGCACAAAGCAGGAGAGAGAGACTTGAAGGTGCAGATAGTCACTGGATGCAGAGCTGCAGGGACACAGAGAAGGCAGGCTTGGTCCAACTTCAAAATGGTGCTGTGGCTGCATAGACAGGCAATCCCTCAAATAAAAGCTCAGGAGGAGCAGGACAGCAATGGTGTGTTCAGAGCAGGAGAGGGACTATAGCAGGGTTCAGGTGATTTCACCAAAACCTGGTAGGGTGGGTGGGGAATTCAGTTGCGCTCCTGTAATAATAACTGCAATACCACTAATGTGAAAGAGAGACAGAGGTGCTCAGCATTGCTTAAAACCGGGAGGCATTATGTTAGTAAAATGGAATTTATGTTAAAAAAGTAAACGTATTGAGACCGCAAAACATTGGCATTCCACGGCATTAGGGCTGTATCAGTCCATCAGAAAGACAGCTCAGAAACCTCACAGCACCACTCTGAGAGAGTATTGCTCCCACATTATAAGTGGAAAAAAAAAAAATAGCGGGAAGGAGCTTAGCACCTCAGCTGAGCAGAGCACTTGGAAAATGCATGAATGGTGAAGCAGACTCATTGACTTCAACGGCGCTGCTTTTTCTTAAAGTTACATAGGGACATAAGTACCTTGCTGAATTGAGAGCCCAAGGGTAGGGATTAGAACTTGTGTTTTCCTGGCTCTCCGCCTGAGCAAAATTGGTTATGCCACACCGATCCTGAAACACAACTTCTGTTTATATCATTTGCAGAGTGCTGTGGGGAAATGAAAGCCGGTAAGGCATAATTTTATTTGTGTGCTTTGAAATTTTATATTATTATGTATTTCTTGTTGCACTGTAATGAAGCTCTGATTTCCATATTAAAATTAATAAAATGAAAATAACATGAATGCAATATTCCTGCTGAATACCCATTGACTAGAGAATGTTTTCATATTATTCCACAGGCATATTTATGACAGCCTATTTCACTGTGTCTTGAGAAGGCTGCAGGTCCAAAGGAACTTTAATCATTCACATTTTGCTTATGCAGTTACAAGAGAATTCACATAAAATTCAAATGTGAATACCACTTTTAAACTAAACAGTAATAGAATAAGTTCTATTGTAATGATGTATAAGCACTTTTAGACTGTTGCCAGCCTATAACGGTGTGTTTATGAAAGCAATGACACTAACTGGAGAGAAAAAATCTGCTAAAGTAGAGCTTATATTTCATAACTAACAGTCTTTTGTTTTATCATAGATACTGGGCAGAGAACAAGAGTGCCACGGCTTGGATTTGGGTTCAACTAAATATTTCAAATTCATTCAGATGTGCCTCTATTACTTGGACCTCTCAACTTAGCAAAGATTGAATAGTTTGCAATAAACTCTATCAGTGCTCTATAGGACTTGGCAAACACGCATTGTGCATTCAGAAGGTCGGTGGGTTTGTAAGTTATGGTTGTCTATAATCACCGGGTCATCCAGATGAATTCAGGGATCATGGGTTGTTCCTTACATCCATGCAGAGGTATCATAGCCTACATTACACTAGCGAGGCAGTATATTAGAGAGCCCTCTGCTCAGTGTCCAAGTATGTAGGAAGCAGACCAGCAGGAGGAACCTGAGTGTCTGTACAGCACATGGACTGCACCTCCCTTATTTCACAGTCTTTGTGCACTCTCCTCTTTCCTCATCTCCCCCCTAAAATGTTCATGGAGTCGCCAGCGGGGAGAACATTCCACTGCGGGGGAAGAGAGACAGAGGTCGGATGAAATTTTTGCAGGGTTCCTTGCTTACTGTCAGCCCACTCTCTTAGGACATGCAGCTTATGTCCCCCCCAGATAAGTGTTTTTAAGGATGGAGAAGAGACTTGAAAGGCCCACCTATAAAAGGCATTTCTCAAGACATCATCATAACTTTTATCCGTGCTGTCTTGGTGAAACTTCTACCTATGGGATAGGAAAATAAGCATCAGATGCACAAAGATGTTTTGTGAAAGTGTTTTCCCTTGTCACTCTTGCCCAGCTACCTCCTGTGGGATTTATGACGTTAGAAGCATTATGACAAACGAACCATTGTTTCAGTAAATTTGATTTCAGGGTGCCAAAAGGCTGTCACTTACGTCAACATTTGGTTTTGTTTGGTAGCTCTCTGCTAGCGGACATGAAAAAAAAGCAAGCATCAATGCCAACAACTTGAATATTTTATTAAATGATACAGCAGCTTTCACTGAAAGCTGTTATCACTGACATTCACAGCATGGGCAATGTGATGGCATTTGGTGGTGTTTCCTGCCCAAGCTGTTGTGAATACTCTTAATGAAGAAATGTAGTTGGCATGTAGAGTGATGTTATTCCCGCTCTGGTTCCACGAATCCAGAAAATATTAGATGAACAAAGGAATTGTTTGTTCTCTGTGTCATCAGATAAAATTTCTTCACTTTTCGTCAAGTTGTCTGTAGTCTTTAACCTGGTCTTTCATGTCAGAGAAATAGTTTTTCCGAGAGATTTTCTGGAGAGGAAACTGTATTTTGGAGTGTATTGCCTAAAATAAAACACCATATACTCTTATAGAAGTACATGTATATTATTTTTAATAAAAAAAAAAAATACTGTAAAACTACAATGTAATACCATTTAATGATTTTCAGTGTTTTAGTAGTAGGTCAACTTTCTGACGAACATGCTTCTGTACCCGGTCCACAATCCTCCTAAAAGTATAAAAGTAGAGGCACTTCTAGACTCTGTCCCCCAGGCAATCTTACTGATAAGAAAACATAGTGTCTCTATTTGTGTTCCTTCACCTTTTAGTTGATTGTACTTAGTGGTTAAGAATATTTTCAGTAGTGAAATATTTACAGGTCTATTCCCGTTTTGAACCCAAAATAAACTTCATTTTTGATTATATGATCTCAAGGAGGACTCAGTTATTTGTTCAGAATAATTAAAGTACATTCAATAACTTTAGGCTTTAATCTTATTTGCAAAAATGATTTAATTTTAACTGGGAAGACAGCACCACAGAATACAATTTAACTAATAAGCTTTATTTTTCTCATGTTGCTTTGGTTTATGGCAGTAAAGAAAGTACGTGGGAGATCGTGCCAAGCCATTGAAACCTTAAATGGACACCCCAGTTGCTTTTCTGAACCACCTGCCTGTGTGGAAAAATGCTATAGCTTTCCGGTGTAACAGTGTGTAGTTTACTACTGATTTATGGCAGAGAGAAAGAGATTCATCCTAAAGGCATTGCCAGAAATTACCCCATTTTACAGCCAAACTTTACCTTTCAGTGGACTGCCAGAAAAAGGTACATATCTGACTGATTTTATCCATATCACAGAATAAAATTCTGTTTTTTTCTCACATGCAAAACATATATTTTGCTATTGGAGCACTAACAAGCATATAGAGGCACACTGAGGCCTTTGACGCCACTGTCCCTCTCTGTGAAGACTCTCCTGCATACAGCTGATACTTTTATTTTCTGCATGCATAAAATGCAGCAGGACGGATTTCCTTTTGCTACCTGTTATTTGGGAGGGGAAATCAGTTCAAGTGGACTGTACCCTCTGTTTGATAGTTACTTGAAAGGGAAAACACATTAACAGAGCACTGACACTGAGGTGACGCAGAACCAGAAATGTTCGTCTTGCTTCTCTGCACAGCTCTCAAAAGCAGTGTCAGTCGCTATGGGGAACTATAAAAGGCCATAGCAACGCCACGAGAAAATGTTTTTTACTGCCGCTTTGGTGGGAGCTTTTTGTTCCTTTTCCTTTGGCTTTTCAGTCACACTGGAAGAAGGGTGAGGTCGGTGGGTTTTGATGGTGTTGCACAGCACAGATTAATGTTTTCCTCTCTATCTGACTGTATTTTGCAGCAAATCCAGCATTACAGAGACACAGGAACACCACACTGCTGAATTAAATATTCGTTTTGGGTAAGACCTGCTGATTTAAATGCTGTCTAGCAGCCATTGGGCTTTAGAATAAATACACTACATTTATTTTTGCAAGAAAGTGGGAAATACTGACAGTTTGTAATTATGAACAGGATTGTTTTTGTAGAAAATTACAGATGGAGTTCATCTCACCCCACTATAGGTCTACTTCTGAGCTCATGACCCAGAACTTCTTACAACTGTTGGGCACCTTAAAAATGCAGTTCACTCTGCCTATTAGTTTTGGAATGAAAGGAATAATTTTCTAGAGATGATTGCTTCTCTCCATCGACTGTAGAAGGAGCTGAGAGGATCTCTATCTTCCGGTTGCCTAAATTAGGGCATGGTAACCCCATGCAGTCCCAGTACTCTCCAAACTGATTATCTCAAGAACAGGGAATCATCCTTCAGGCAGCTACCCGGCTTTTTAGTAGCAGATGACTTGTATCCGTCCACTTTGGAACATGTCAAGCGGAAGAAGGGCCGTACATCTATCTCTATACCCTCATTTAGACCCTGCCTGCCTCGGGGAGCCGTGTGTGTTTCCCAGCACTGCCGGGCCGCACCTCAGCACCGGGTTCCTGCCGCTGGCCTTTCCCAAATTAATTTGGGGCTCCCTTCCCTGTCCTGTCGCACGGGGCCCTAGCCAGCTGGCTGCCACGTCGTGCTGGTTTTCACTCTCTCCTTCTCCACACCTATGTATCTTTAGCGCTTTTATATCAGTGGAACGGCTTCCCAGGGGAAGCCAGCAGCCCTCCCGCCGTCATCATGGCGCCTTCAGGAGGCCGGGGTGAGCGAGAGGCAGGTGCCCACCTCAGGGGTGAGTGCTTTGGACCAGAAAACCTTTGCACAAAAAGTGTGGAGGGGTGGAGCAACACCTCCTCTCATGCCCGGGTTTGTCATGGGGGCTGATGGTATGCAAGTGCCACCTTGCTCCGTCCCCTAGCATGGGAATTTTCTTCTCGAGGTGGAGTTTTAGGCACCTGTGAAACATACTGATTGAGAAATGAGCTGTCTCCAGAGATCAGCTGTTCCCAGGATAAGGAAGAAGGTCTTGGATGGACATACATATATTTTTATTTAACTCCAGCTTTAAGCACTCAGGCTCCTTTTTGCATAGCTTTGAGCTAATGCTTTACTTCATTTGCAAATACAGTGGGATAAAACAGATGGGAAACCACGGGGCAAGCTATCTGACGTTCAAAACTTTGTCTTCAAAATCCCTGACTACAAAGGATCTTTTAAACATTGCAGATGCTGGCAGGCATAAATGAAACCGGTCAACTGTGCGTAAATACCTGCATGAAATTCTAGTGCAAAACATCATGCACTGAATTTTGGGGAGAATTTTTTAGTAGTTATTAAATTTGTTTTCAGAATTATGTTTGGCTGCTCATTAAGACCCACAGAGACCATGGAAATCTTTATATCTCTGAATGACAGGAGTGTTAAATCTCACCCATTGCTATAAAATGTTACAGGTCTAGCATTAAGGAATCAGAACATAGTGAAGTTTAATTAGCATTGTGTTCTACAAATGCTCTGAAACAGGTCATTAAACACTATTATGCACTATGATTATTTCATCACTCAGCAGAAAGTGCCTGAGTGTTATCCTGAAAAAGATATCTTGAGCCACGTTTAACGTTTACGAAGATTCTTAAGTCACTTTATAATCAAAGTCTCCTTTCTGTTGCAATGCTAGGATTTTAAGTCTTTAGGTGCTTAAAACAGTGAGGCTGCTGTCTGCTTTTTCCCATGGACTACATTGTGAGAAAAAGCCCAGGATGCCCATCTCTCTTCCGATTTCTACTTTCAGGTCACTGTGGAAGTTCACATCACTACTTTTTCCAGGTGTTAATATTCTTTATTTCCATGTTAAAATTACACTAAGTTGGATTAATTTAAATAGGTTATGGAACGTGTACAAATCTTGCTAAGACAGCCTTTTTTTCCTTTGAAACTTGTGTAGCATTCAATAATTCCTCACTGTTGTACGACAGTACCTGGGATGAATTTCTGCTTTTGCTCAAAATGGAAAAATACCTTATTTAATGATACTGTGCTAGAAAAGCTTTCAGATAATTTCCTTACAGACAGCTGGGTAAAGCCATGTGCTGTGCTACATCTAAAGTATGGCTGTTTTAAAATTTATGTTTCTTTACAGCAAACTGGCCAAGCACAAATAAGTCATTAGTTTTAACAGCTCCTGGGGCTTAGGTTCGACACTTTTATTCCATATTCCATTGCATATTGTGGATGTTTATCTTATCTCACTGATCAAATAAAAAGCTATAGGAAAAAATATTATTTTGCTTTTAAGAGCCTCATTCTTTGCTGGTTTTCCTGAAAAAGGAGATATATGTGGAGATGGCTACAGCAGTGTTTCAAAATTCTTATTCTCTCCCTCTCTGGAATTTTTTGGATGATTTTTTTTTAGACTTTCATTGAAATGGTATTTCCTGACTCACACAGTTTGGTGCTGGTTTAGGGTTTTTGTTTTTTTTTTTTGTTAGAATGTATTAAAATAAACTGAAAAAAGAAAACAGTATGAATAAGCAGCTGGAAAATCTTGAAAGTATGAAGCTACTGACAGAGATTTTGTGACCTTAAATAATAACTGTAATATCTGATTTACAAATAGCACATACCTTTCTTTCCTTTCCGAAAACCCAGCCCTTTCAAGATTATCCTTCAAAACTTGAGACATATGGTTTTAATTTGTTACTAGTTTTCTGTAGTTTCTGTAAAGAGAACTTCTATTGACTTTGCATAAAAGCGTGACCCCTGGAAGAGGAGATTCCCATTTAAACTGTTCCCTGTATTGTGCCATAACATCCCTCATTTTCCTTGACTGTGCCCTGTAGTGATGCTGGAATATTGTGAACTGGGAACACCAGTTATGATGGCTACCAGGAAGAAATCTCAAAGAGTAGAGATGACATGACACAGCAATGAAGGTCACAAAACCCGAGCTAGTCAGAAAACTGCTAGGGAAAACAAGATTTCTTGTCTCTGTGTGTCGGGGTGTAATTATGTCGTTGTGGTTTTTTTTGACATTGAAGTGAGTCGCTTTCAGAGCTAAAACCGGATAGGACTTCCTGAATATGAAAGAAGCTTCCATGTAATAGGCATTTTGACGTGGGCCACTGTGCAGTTTATACTATTGACAGCATTTGAGGAAATCAATTTCACCAGCCTGCGTTAGACAGAACTTGGGACTAAAGTGTGGGCTTCTGTGCTAGAGCAGATAATAATGGCAATATGAATGCTTGAGGGAGGAACAGTTAGGAAACAAGAAGGGACTTTATTGGTGGGAATAAGTCTTAGTAGCAGTGACATTATCTGCGTACTCCCAGCTTTTACTGTTCTTGAGGACAAGGTGGTTGCTAAGCGATCACAGAATTGAACAAGCAGATTCAGAAGTTGTTAGCGCTGCTTGAAGTGGGAAGTTCACAATTCAAGCTGCATGTCCGCTCCGAGGAAAGGATAAGCAGATGAATAAACACAGCAGTGAACCCCCCAGCGCTATATCTGGCAGAAATCTGAAGCAGCCTTTGAATGTCTGAGTTCCCTGAGTGACACAACCTTTCCAGGTAATGACAGTATACTCCAGAAACATCTGATTGCAGTCAGTTGCTCAAGGTGTGGTACGGAGCAGGTCTTTGCTGGACCACATCAGTGTTTCTCTGTCTGTCTGTTGTTATAGGTCATCTGCTAGTTCTCAGTTTTATCCAGTAGATGCAGGCTCCTATAAAGATCATTTCTCCCAAACAGAAGACAGAAGGCTGTATGAGTTGCATGATTCATTTAAGTGCCATATGTGGACCCTCTGACCTTACACCTCACCAAGGTACAGCCCCTGCACGACAAACCTCAAGAAATGAGGTAAGCCCTTAAAGCACAGACAGTCTATGTGTATTTTGTCCAGCAATGATGTATCGTACACTTGGCATTTGGAAATATGTAAGTACCTATGGCTGGAAAAAGAGCTTCTGAAGCATGGTTTGTCCAGTAGTGTGAATTAAGACACAAGACAGAGGGGCAAAAATTACTTCATACCAGTAGAGCAAATGAACCGTCCTGTTTTTTTCATGAGCTCAGTACAGGGACAGGAAAACTAAACCTGTAAACCCAAATGTACTTAGATGACAAAAAGATTAGCTCAACGAAAAAAACCACAAGTTTACCATAACTATACCAATGCAAAACAAATAAGCACAAAAAAAGGTGTTACATTGAGGAAGCTGGAGCAGAAGTGAAGTAGTTAGAATATGGTGGCAGAGTCAGGATTTCTGCGAAACACAGATAAAACTTAATGGCTATACACAAAAGAATAAAAAAGTAACAGTCACAATGGGCAAAGATGGAGTGACAAAAAAGATGAAGATTCATTGAAAAACTCAGACAATGCAAACTCTGACTTCTGATATAGAGAAGAGAACACACAGTTCAGGCTGAGTGAGTCTCGTTTGAAAGGAGAGTATAAAAGGATAGCATAAGCAGGCGAAGATAACATCAGAAATGCCAAAGGAACAAAATGAGATATTACTAGCAAGAGACATCAGAAATGTACCACTAGTGACAGAGAGACACCAAGAAAAGAATTGGTCTACTGTGCAGCAGAAAGAGAAAGCTACTGATTGACAAAGCTGAAGTGTCACAAGTGTTATACAGCTTTTTTGTTTAGCTTTACTGAAAGTGTCAGCTCTGATCAGACAGAACCAAACAGTGGGAATCCAGAGCTCTTAGTCTGGTTACACTCAGCGTGTAGTTACAGGCACAATGGTGACATTTCATATCACTCACAAAAATCTAAATGACGTAATAACTTTCTAGTGCTATAGAAAGTTGACAACTAACATACGAGGCTCTCAGTGAGATGTTTACAGGAACTTGCTTGCCCTGAATTTGTCAATATTTTATGTTAAGAAGGACTTCGGAAAGCTGGATGAGCAACCTTTGTTCTGCTCAGGTTAAGTTGGTTTCTTATTTCGTGTATCGGAAAGATAATGAGTATCTCTGAAAACAAAGTTCACCTGTGCTTACCTGGATGGGCCACATCATTGCCATACAGCCCATTGTGCACTTTAGCTGGTCTGCATAATGTTTTAGTGGCAGCAAATTGGTATCTATTTGATATGCAAAATATTAAACTAAGCCCAGGCTCTCAGGGGTCTCTGTTGTAGAATGGGGAAAAAAAATCTCTACAGCAATTTAATTCCATCAGCTTTCCCAATCACTTCAAGCAATTAGTTCTGAAGACTTTTGCTGAAATTTACATAAAACACATCCTTCCCTCTAATCCATTTTAAAAAGTGATAGATTATTTCTTGCGCTGTGCTGCCGAAGGTTAGGAGCAGAAGTGGAGAGTGTGCTCGGGCTGCAGCAGGCGCTGAGAACAGCTCCAAGAAGGGTGAGCTCCCAGTTTCCCTCATTGCTCTCAGCAGAGTTACACCTTAGTGTAATGGGAACAAGAGATTAGCTGATCCCTGTCAGCGAAAGGAGGTCATCCATAGAGAGGATGCCCTAAAAATGGTCTGGAATTGGTAGACAAGGAGAAAATAATTGGTAGAAAATGGAGGTAGACCAAGTGCTCTGGGAATGTTGGGTGGGCAAAGTAGTTGAGAGAATAAGAATAGAGCTTGTTTGCATGCTCTTAGCTTCTGTCATCAAATTTCATGTGATTGTCGGCTGAGCAGTCAGTAGTGCTGCTCACAGCCTGGGTTCTCGCTGCTTTCTACCATTGCTTGGAGTACTGGAGTCTACACTGTATGGACAAACCTCATCCAAAACCAGGGCTCTAAATGATCTTGGGTTTTTTTCATGTGCAGACCAAAGACATATTAGAGAGGACTTCTTGGAATAAGAGTGTGAGTAGCAGCTATTGCAACTCCACAGATGACATTATCCTTGTATCATACATAAAAGTATTTATTTCATTTCATACTGGGGTATGGATCCGAAGGAATCCCAGTGCAAGGTAGACCGGATTGCCTCTCCGGCTTTCAAATTGTCTAAAAAAGTTGGTGGTGCAGTGAGAAGGCTGAAAGTTCTCTTATGTGTGCCTTTAGTGAACAGTTTTGCTTTTATTTTGAACTCTTGTATTGATTGTTTATATTCGGGATATACAAAATAATACTCTTATGATGTGTTAGTGCATTTAGAGTAGCTACAACTCTTTAAAATAATAGTCTCTGATATCCCCAAGTCTATTGACCGAGTTAAAAGCTTTAATATAAAATAGCATAATTTTTTCAGTTGCTTTTCTCCTTACTCACCTAATTAGGACCAGAAAAAAAGTGTTATGGTTTGGAAAATATAGGTTAATTCTCAGTATCAACTGAGTTTCAGTTTGCTCTTGTTTCAGTCAGTGATTCACTTTTATTTTGTGCCTTGGTATTGCAGTAGCTCTGTACACCTGAATGTGGACTTATGCAGAGTGGGAACAGGGGAAGAGGAGAAAGGGAAGACGCGGTCATGATCAGAATAGGAGACGCAGGAGCTGTGCACGCTATGTTGCATGGCACAGTCGTGCAACCCTGACTGTGATACGTCGCCTGGAACGTGTGTGAAGTCAACCGGTGGCGAGACAGGGGATGAGATCTCCTATACCCTTCCCAGGAATTTTATCCTAGGCAGCTACTGATGCAAAAGAAGTTATCCTGCTTCACACTGGAGTGGATTAAAAATCAGGCCTTGTACTGTAGCACCCACTGGAGGGTGGTCCCGTGGTTAGACCTAGTAGCTGGGAGGCTCTGGTTCGCCTTTCTGTTCTTCCTCAGCATCTGATGTGATCTCATTAGAATTCCCAATGCCAGATTGCCAGAAGCTATTTAAGCGAAGTCCCTGGGTTTTCAGTTTTGTTGGAACTGGAAAGAAGATGTCCTTAGCTTTTGTGCTAAAGGTCTGCAAAAATGAGGACAACCTGCTCCCATTCATGGGCATGTGTATGAAAGTGATGCAGTTCAGTACTACAGAAAACATAAACAAATGGAGATAGGTTAAAAATGTGCTTTCAGACATAAATAGCTAAAACTTATTACCATTCTGTTAAACTACTTGTGTTCTCTAGAAATGCTTTGGTGTGACAGGTTATTTTTTAAGGAATTTTGAATATTTTTCTGGAGACACATGACAGAGATGCATTGTGGAAAGTTCTTCTGCTCGGCTTCCAGTTTTCCAGTATCACCTAACATCACCTGAAGGAACTCGGTGCCCTGTGCCATGCAGGTGCTTGATTACTTGTTACCCTGCATTTGCTTCTCCGATACTTCAGTATGGGCATTTCTACAGGCTAGATATGTCTTGGTATGCCGGTGTAGGCATTCAGGGAGTGACATGAACATACAACAATTATATTCTTCTGTTAACAGTTTTATGATTTCATACTTGCAGAAGTATCAAGTGCTCCAAATAACATAATTCAAATTACATCTGAGGCAAATATGGCTGGTTTTAATTTCTGATACATTTGACCAGTACATTTTAAAAGCAAGGACACAACATCTGGCAAAAGCCTTATGTCTAGATGCCAATCAACTTTAAAAAGTCGGAGTTAAAAAAAAAGATGGTATGAATTATAAA
The DNA here is from genome assembly GCF_965231255.1 of Vanellus vanellus. Lineage (NCBI taxonomy): Eukaryota > Metazoa > Chordata > Aves > Charadriiformes > Charadriidae > Vanellus > Vanellus vanellus. The sequence goes on along the minus strand of NC_138905.1, from coordinate 155,857,663 downwards.
GACTTTGAACTTTGCTGTCTCTGTTTTAAGTTTGAATACTACATGAATCACTGGAGGGAGGTTTATAGCATCACTTTTTCTACTATGTCTCTGGTCTTTTTGTCCCTGCACAGGTGAAGAAGGATTCTTCTCTCCCCCCCCCCCCCCCCCATTTTTAAATTTTTTTATTCTATTTTAATGAAGAAATGAAGTAAAATTTCAGTGTACATTACTGCCCAAAGCAGCTTTTCAGCACAGGTCCTATTTCCTGTTGAAGTAACAGGAATGAAGTAATGAGTAATGTAGGAGTAAAGCTGAGGGAACTGGGACTGTTTAGCCTGGAGAAAAGGAGGCTGAGGGGAGACCTTATTGCTCTCTACAACTGCCTGAAAGAAGGTTGTAGAAAGGTGGGGGTTGATCTCTTCTCTCAAGTAACAAGTGATAAGACAAGAGGAAATGGCCTCAAGTTGCACCAGGGGAGGTTTAGATAGGATATTAGGAAAAAGTTTTCCACTGAAAGGGTTATCAAGCATTGGAACAGGCTGCCCAGGGAAGTGGTTGAGTCACCATTCCTGGATGTTTTTAAAAGATGTGGTGCTTAGGGATGTGGTAGATGTGGTGCTTAGGGACATGGTTTAGCGGTTGACTTGGCAGTGCTAGGTTAAGGGTTGGACTTGGTGATTTTAAAGGTCTTTTCCAACGGAAATGATTTTATGATTCTATGAGTTTCCCATTCACATCATGAGCTACATGTGATCTCTTGAAGTACCTGAAAGTCTAGCACCTCTTAAAGTTTTGGAGTAAGTCATTGACAGCTACAAGGTATGGGATGTCAGGGTCCATTTGGAGAAAACAAGTAATTAACTATATAGAGTGGTTTAAAGCTTCTAGACTGGGGTTTGAGATAGTAAGAACTCATTATCTAGTTTTGTTTTAACTTCATCATATGATGAGTTTTCCTGGTGTCTCTGAGTGTTATGAGGACAGCAGGTAGAATATACCAATCTTGAATTTGCAGTAACACCAGAACAGTCTAACCAAAGCAAATGGCAGTTTATGTCCAAGTGATTTCTGGGCAGCAGTGAAGGCAGGAGGAGGATATTTTCCATATGAAAACTTGCAGTTAAAAGCTGAAAATTTTGTGTTGAAAAAGCCTGTTGTATGCCTCACAGAATTGTAGTTCCAGTACATCCTACTTTCATTTTTCCCGTAGGCTGAGTTCCCAACTAAGAGATAATAATCTGATACATCACAGATTTTCTTTCTCGAGACCAGAGTCATAAATCATGAAAGGTTGTAATGTACTATATAAGCTGCAGTTACCAGTGGGACACTAAAACTACACAGCTACTTTCACTAGACAGTGAATAATCCATACAAAGATTAATATTTCAGTTTTCTACAAAAATGTGGAAAGCAGATTAATCTAATCAACTTTTCTGTTTCACAATGTCTTGGTTTTCTATCAACATAGTTTAGGTACAATTTTTTTCAGCAGTTCTACGCTTCAGTCTTGAAAGTACTGATGTTCATGTGAAAAGCTATATTGCTGAGAGCAAATATAAATTTCAAGTGAAAGAGAACAGACAAATATATTGGTAATACTGTAACTTAAACTCAGGAAAATGGAATTTTAAGTATATTTAAGCAACTAGAATCTGCAATATTGAGAATATCCCAGGGAAAATAAAGTCCTGTGAGATAAAGTCAAGAAAGAATCTTTTGCAAAAAGATTTGCTGGAGCTTTTGGTTTTAACTAGCAGTATTACTGGCAGACTAAACAAGTGGTTTACTTTGTTTTTCTAGGGAATATTGTAGGACATCCTATGCGTGAAGAAGAGCTGATTAAGGTTATTTTACCAGAGCCTCACCCAGCAACTGCTTTGTAAAACGATAGGAGTTAAATCTTGCAGAAGAATTTTCCATCTCCCATGTTGCCATTTGATTCTGATTTGACTGGACAGTTTGCTTTCCTTAAAAACCTTAGAGTTACTGTGTACTTGAGCCAGTCGTTTGAGCCACCATTTTTACTACTGTGGGCAAAGCGTCCTTTTATTATTTATGAAACAGCACTAGCAATCCAACCACTGTCATCCTTGGCTGAGGCTGGTGTTACAATCAGACCTTGATAAACCTGTGGGCTGTGTTACGCAGTGCTTTCTGACAAGGTTAGGTCAGGATTTTCCTTGGGATGGTGCTTGTGGAATTTTAACCGTGTGAGGAAATCAGAGAAACCTCGAACCCTGTACTCTGATCCAATAAAATAGAGTTTGAGAATATTTTTTCAGGTCAGTAACAATTTGTGACTTTAATGTTTGAAATATTGCTAGGATAGCTATAAATACGTCTTCTTTTTTGCTTTTGTTCAACATTTGGCAAAAAGCATATCCTTTTACAGCATACACATCAATTCAGCACGTGTGTTGAAGGTGGAAGAGGGTTAACAAGGCCCTTGAACCCCAGACAAATGTGGTCTTCCCTCGTGGTACGTTATTGCAGTGGCTCTTCCTACCTTGAGGGAATTCTCCATACTCTCCTTGGACCTAAACTAGAAATGGTTTAACCTTTATTCTTTCCTTACCCCAGGTGCCTCCCACCTCTTCCCTGATCCCACTTTGTGGTGCTGTAGGTTGCTTGTAGAGGCCCTGTTGCACTATGCACGCTGCCACCAACCGTATAGCACCACCCAATCAATTATAAACCTTTCAATCAATGCAAGCACGTTAGGTCCAGGAAGGAGGATTTGTGGGTTGCTGGACGTAGGTGTTAGGTGTAATTTCTCCCTCCTTTTGCTGCCCCACATAACTTCGCTACTGCTGGTCTGTCTCTCTGCTAGGCCTGAACGGGAACCGCATTTGAAGTATGAGCTTCGCTGTGGTGGGTGCGTACCTTTGCTCATCTTTCGCTATCGGATGGATCAGTGATGAGGGGAAAAGAGGCCCACGTTCACCTTAACAAACCTTGTGGAGCAGTTGGTGCTGCTCAGCGCTGTGGTCTGCTTCCTGCCGGAGCAAACCAGTGACTCAGTAGAAAGGGCTAGCCAACAGAACAGAAAACACGGAAACTGGCGTGGTATTTAAGAATAATTGGGCATTTATCCATACCCTTCCTTAGAGCAAGCAAGCGAGAGGTGGAAAGCTTGTTCACGATGTTGATATGGAGAACTTATAGTATGGAAAGACCAAGAAGATAATGAGACAGAAAAGCTACGTGCTGTTCTAAAATCATAATTGTATAGGGTTGTTTAAGAGCAGTAAGGAAAATGGTGACTTCAAGCTGGAATTGGCAAGGCAGGAGTCCATGAAGCTGGCCGAGGAACTGGGGAGCCTTTTTATGAAAGGAGATGAAAATAACACATATTGGGTGCCTGCAAAATGAATGTTGAGAGAAGTGGCTGATTTCAATGTACTCCTAAAAGAAGTAAACAATGGCAGGGATGGGTGGGAGAAGAACGATTTAACCTGCATTGAGGCTTTAAAAATTGTCATCTGTCCTTCCGCTTGAGCTGGAGATGAGAGAAATGCCACAGAACTGCTTGAATACATTTTTCCATTTAGTTTGCTCCACTTGCCTTCAGGCTATGTTTAGCATTTTTCTTAACAATCCAGGATTTTATTTTTTTTACTTAAGGGGATAGATAGCAATCTAGCTTTGATCACAGCAGTTGTCTGAGGATTATATGAGGTTATAAAATAATAAATATAACTAGAAATATTTGGGGGCTATAAAATATACAAACTGTCATGGGTATTTTGGATACTTCTGAGAGAGAAAGAGAATACTTAGTTCCTGAGACTGTTTACTTCATGGCTACAATAACACTTTTGTACTTTGAAGAGATGTTATGTAACACAAATACTTCAACAGTTATTGTGATGCCTAAATATTTTACCAGGTAGATCATATGCGTACGTGTTTCCTGATGGATACGAGTTTTGCATAAGCATCTTTTCATCTACAAGGGTCTTACTGACACATAGAAGAGCAAAACCTGAGACTTCAGAAAAAAAAGGACCACTGTGAAAGTTTGTACATCAAAAGGGGAAAAATTTGTATCAGACTGCACCTTGCTAAACAAAGGAGCAATGTTTTGGTTTTTGTTTAATCATAGAATCATAGAATGGTTTAGGTTGGAAGGTACCTTGAAGATCATCTAGTTCCAACCCCCCTGCCATAGGCAGGGACACCTCCCACTAGACCAGGTTGCCCAAGGCCACGTCCAGCCTGGCCTTGAACACCTCCAGGGATGGGGCCTCAACAACCTCTCTGGGCAACCTGTTCCAGTGCCTTACCACCCTCAAAGTGAAAAACTTCTTCCTAATGTTCAATCTAAACCTGCCCTCTTCCAGTTTAAAGCCATTCCCCCTCGTCCTATTGTTACATGCCTGAGTAAAAAGCCCTTCCCCAGCTCTCCTGTAGGCCCCCTTTAGGTACTGGAAGGCCTCAATAAGATCTCACCGGAGCCTTCTCTTCTCCAGGCTGAACAGCCCCAACTCTTTCAGTTTCTCCTCATAGGAGAGGTGCTCCAGCCCTTGGATCATCCTCGTGACTCTCCTCTGGACACGCTCCAGCAGGTCAATGTATGGTTTATATACGGTTCTTACTGCTGGAAAGGAACTGCCTGTGTTTGTCAGAAGAAACTGGAGGCTTTAGCGTGGAGCAGTGGAGTTTGTGTTGCTAATTTGTTTCTGTAGACTTCTCTGTTCTTGGTGCTCTCTGCTTAGCTGCTGCCTTATCTATAATTTTCTCATTCTCAAGAGTAAGCAGAACTAGCATATTAAATAGAGATGGCTGAGTAAAATGCACTGCCGACATTGTGACAAGTTTTACCAATATCTGTCAAACACAATAGCTAGTCAAATACTATTTGGAAAATATATGATTTGATGGCCACCAATGGCAAACCAATGGATTAATACGTTCAAGTCATTTTTATTTTTAGTACTCATTAGACAGTAATTTGTTTTTTGAAATCTTTAAAACAAATACCTGATTTTGTGTGCCTAGATTTCAGTCCTTAAGCTCCTACTTAGGTGTGACAAGAACTCCAGCTTCTGAAATGAGAGTTCAAATACCCACAGGCTGAAGAGACTCTGGAACCCAAACTTTGGCTTTCTGGCAGAGCAGCTAGCAACTGTTGCCCCTTTGTCCTACTTAGTTATTTTCAGTTGAGGTTTTTTGGTTGGTTTTTTTTTTTGGAAAGTGGTACTGTGCAGCCGCCTTCTCATCTGACATGGGAGAGGACATGCCTTATATTGCCATGTGTAAAATAGTGACACTAAACACTACTGCCCTTCGTCAGTAAAGCTGTGCTTGGTGCACGATAATAATATTGTAATAATATTATAATGTGCCCTGGATTCAGGTAAAACAGAACCAATTTTCTGTTCAGTAACTTCACTTTTTACCTAAGCCTCTTCTAACTACTGAAATTAACAGCAAATTGGGCAGAAACAGTTCGCTGTCAGAGTGATAAGACCTATGTTTATAGCTGATGCCCAGGCATGGGATGCAGAGAGGCTCCTGCTTATACTTATTGCTATAGCAGCCAAGGGCAGCCAACTTTGTTATTTGCCCCATTGGAGGGTCAGAAGCAGAAAAGCATAGAGGGGTTTGTCATGGTTTAGGCCAAAATCCACTACTGGGGACCTGAGGGACCCCAGATGGGACCGACAGATGCTCCCCTCTACCCCTCTTCAAAGAGAGAGGCAGAGGAGGAAAAAGAGACTTACGAGTTTAGAAGGAACTAAACTACTTTAATGAAATATTAATAATAAAATAAAAAGAAATAATGAAAAGTATATACAAAACCTTATCAAGCTCCCGAGATGACAATCACATCACCGGCTGGCACTGGGGCAGTCCCAGGCTGGACTCAGTGACGGATGGGAACTGGATTCCGGATCTGGATTCAGGATCGGGATCACAGGCAGACAAAGAGAGTCCTCCTCAGATGTCGGCCATTGAAGGAAGAGAGAGCTGACCCTTTGATCCCACAGTTTTTATACTGAGCAATGAGGCAGATGGGATGGAATACCCCATTGGTCAGTTTTGGGTCACCTGTCCTGTCCGCTCCTCCCTGCAGGTGGGACCCCACTATGCTTTTCCGCTTCCGACCCTCCAAGGGGGCAAATAACAAAGTTGGTTGGTCTTGGATGTTACAGCAATAAGTATAAGCAGGAGCCTCTCCGCATACCATTCCTGGGCATCAGCTATAAACAATTGGTCTTATCACTCTGAGAGAGTGAACACTGTCTGCACAATATGCAGTTAATTTCAGTAGTTAGAGATGCCCAGCTAAGAAGTGAAGTTACTGAACAAAATTGGTTCTGTTTTACCTCAAACCAGGACAGGGTTGCACCTGCGGGGAGGAGTGGACAGGACAGGTGACCCAAAACTGACCAGTGGGGTATTCCATCCCATCTGTATCATGCCCAGTATAAAAGCTGAGGGATCAAAGGGTCAGCCCTCTTTCTTCAATGGTCGGTATCCGAGGAGGACTCTGTTTGTCTGCCTTTGATCCCGATCGGTGCGTTCCGGAATACAAATCCGGAATCCAGTTCCCATCCATCACTGAACCCAGCCTGGGACTTCCCCAGTTACAGCCGGCAATGGGATCGTCATCCTGGGGGCCTGATACGGTTTGGTATATATTTCATTATTTTCTTTTTATTTCATTATTAATATTTTCATTAAAGTAGTTTAGTTCCTTCTAAACTCATAAGTCTCTTTCTCTCTCCCCCCTCACCTTGAAGAGAAAGGTGGGGAGAGCACCTGTCATTTCACCTCAGTGGCCAGTCCAGCCCAAACCACAACATAATGTTAATTTTAAATGTAATCAGATTATGCTAAAATGTGAGCTGTGTTGAAGTGCTTGTTTAGCATGGCCGTGCTTCTTTCTGAGCATGTTTGGGAGCAGAACCTTACATTTCTAAGGATGCTGACCCTCCAGAGCTGCTAGATAGGATTTCTGCAGATCTTGCTAAAGTTTAGGTACCAAAATGAAAGTGAGCCACTGAGATCGATTTGTGGGTTGAGTAAATCCTTAATGCGTCATATTTTTAAAGGTATGTTGGTGGTACACTTGGACTGTGATCTGACCTGGACCTTATTGGATGATCAAACAGCCATGTGGCAAAACCATGTCTCTTCTGCAGCAGGTTAGATGATTTCTTCTCATCTCACCTTCTCCTGTATGTCTCCAGTGTAGTACTCTGTATAACCATAGACTCGAGTCAAACTACGCATTCTGAAGAGTATAAAATACAGATGTTGACATTTTAACCAAAGCAAACCAAAATATCAGTGCAACATTATGTTGTGAGGATAGAAAACCTTCTTTGCATGTTAAAATAATAATCAGTAGATTTTTTTAATTATGAAGGTTCGTGTGCATGTTTGAAACCATTCTTTAGTCTTCAGTGCGACATAGGTTAGAGCAAGCTGCAAGAGCAATTGGGTCACAAATCCTCACTATCAGAACTTGTAGCAGTTTGATTCTTTTGAGACAAGGTGACTCTTTGCAATTGTTCATAAGTGTAGGCACCAGACTCCTGGAGTTCCAAGGAGTTGAAACTGGCTGATAGGATTTGGTCTTGATATAGTGATAGCTTGAACAACTGAAAAAATTCTCTTCTAATAAACTCAAACCTATTAACTTTGGGCCATTCTTAATAAAAGTAACTTGTACATTGTTCCAATCCTGGAAAAAGCAATGTAATACTGTACAGGAGTCTTGCAGGTACCGTTACCATCTTCTTTTCTTGCTCAGTGTGAGCAAATATTTCCCCTTGAAATTTGTTAGGTTTTGCTTTACAGTACAAGAAAGTACGTAAGTTATGCATGTTTATTCCCACAGATTGCAACTGAAGTGCATTATCAGAAAGGGGTTAAGCAAGCTCTTCTAACTTCAGGATCCTGTGAGGTGCCCATATGAAAAGTCATCCTGAGCAGTCTCTGTAGTCAATCAAAAAAAGGCAAAGGGACTCCTCAGTGAGGCATTTATTCCACCAACAAAGAAAGTGATTGTGTTCCCAGGCTAGGCAGTCCCTTAGGTGCTTACAGTGAAGTGGAGAGAGAGGAAGGTCTCATGAATTATGAAATATCATATCATTACACTGCATTGACTATGTAAACTTCCAGAACCTGAAATGTTAGGAAAGACATTGGTAAGTTTTCCATCTCATTGAATGTGAGCTGTGTGCCCATCAGTTGCACACATCTGTGTTACATCAGCTGACGGACACTGGAGGAGGAAGGATCACTTCATACTTTCCTTGGTTTTTTCTACCCTTTACTCCAGGTGTTCCGGGGCTATGCCCGTGTTAACTCATCGGCTATCCATGGTTGGGCCTGTTCACTGACTTGCAATGGTCACTCATAAACGTAAATGTTTACAACTGATCTTAAGTAGATATATAAGTTGGGGAGGATTCTTAGGTGACAAACTTTGAGGAGAAGTCTCAAAAGTCTCAGTCTTCAGATAATCAACAACACTTTTGTCACAAACACCACTAAAAGAAATCTATCCTCCTACAGCATAATATGACAGCAAGCTGTTTTTATAGTCATAAAGATCATCCCAGTAGTGCCTTTGAATTAGGTACATTTTTTACTATCATTTGGTTAAACATGGGGTAGCTGTGACATTAAAAGTTTGTAAATATGTAGTGAAAAGATTTACTTTTGAAAGATTAATCTTTAGTCTTATTATGTGTACTTTCCATAATAATATGCTGCAAAATTCTCAGAAATACAGCAGATAATAAACACCATGATTTCTTTCGGTTTGTTAGTCTTACATTTAGACCTTACTGTATATTTCCAATGTTTGCCTCATGTTCAGCACTGTGAGATCTGTTCTGAACTGACATGCAGTTTAGGTGGAGTTTCTTCTAGACAGGTATTTTTTCTGCTCTGAGCTTCAGAATGACCAGAGTAAAGTACCTTTGCACCCTAGCTAAAGTCATTAAGGGGGTATCCAGGATGGAACCCTGAATTGACTCCAGATGTGATGTGATCTCAGTACCATGGTCAAATCTGGTGCACTGATATGTCCCTTTGTCACTTGAGGAGAATTGTTCTGTGTCAGTGTGTCCCATCTTTAGCACAACAACAACAAAAAAAAGACAAAGCGCCCAGCAGTTGTTACCCAGTTCCTGAGGCTCATGACAACTTCCCCCTGAAGAGGATGTGCCTTTTCTAAGTCAGGTCAGGTGATGGGATGGAGGAGTTGTGGTACAAGCCTGCGACTGGGATGTACATGTCCTCCAACAAGGCTCCTTAGACCACGTGCCCTAAGAGGCACCGAATTCTGGGCTTCTGCTGTGCTGCAGCCTCCTCTCAGCCACAGGTTCCCATGCGTGACATACCTCTGACTGATAGATCAGTGAAATGCCAGTGGCCATGCAGGCTTTTGGTGCTGGAGAGAAGTGACAGTACTGCATGCAGGGTGCAAGACTTCCCAGGTCTGGAGAGAGGGGACAGGAGGAAACGTGAAGCTGGGCCAAGGGGGTGAACATCACACATAAAGTGTGGCAGTTGGCAGGTCTGCTAGACAGGGCCAAAGGACCTCCTGAGGAAGGGCGGGAGACCTATTACACAGATGTGGTCTCTTTGTGTTTTGTGTTCCTATTTTTCTACCAATTGGATGAGGTGACTTGCAAATATCTAGAAAAATTAATGCAAACTTGAAAGGAAAGGGATGACCTCTCAGAATTTTCCCTGATGGGATAGTCCCATGAAAATAACACAGGTGAAATGCATAAGGAATCTGTATTTAGTCTACAAACACTCTGGCCATACAGACTTGAATATGAAAACAGATGTCTCGTAAATAAATCAGGTATAAGCTCAGAACAGGATGATTGCTCTCTGTTCAGCCAGATAGGGTTTATTTCAAAGGCATAATGCAGTTTTAGCAAAACATATCTTTATTTTCCAAAATACCTGTACTGAAAAACAGACCTACTTGGTTGTTTGCAAAGGCCTTCTGCAGAAAAGTGCATAAAATAGAAGGGAAAGAGATGCTGCTGGGTTTTAAACAGAAAGCAAGGGTTTGGCAAGCACTTTTGAGAATAAAGCTCTCATTGATTAGAAATTTGTGAAGGTCGCCGCCATCTAGTGATGAGATGTTGAAGATGTTGCTTAGAACTAAACTCTACGAAAACACAAAGTGTCTTTTCCAGCTGTGTCTATATTCACACAGCACACTCCTAGGTGCGTCCTGAACCACTGGGGTTTTTTTGTGTCTCTTGTGGCACATAAGTTAACTGGGAACAGGAGTGACTTGTTGAGACTCAGTGTATTTGTTCCTGTGGACTGCTCTTTCATTACAATCCTAGAGCAGGGCACTCGTAACTGGCAGTATTTGAACGCAGTTTTAACTGAAAACAGCAATCCAGCAATTTAACTACAAATAAAACTCCAACTGTCAGGGTACTGACAGTTAGTCATGAACACAAGATGGACAGTGCAAGTCTGCTTTTATGAATACGTGTGCGTGTCCGTCCGTCCCCCCCCCCCTTCCCCCATGAAGCACTTGGGTAATGTCATAATTTTAGTTTAAGAAATTTTAAAATGTGGCTAAATACACCCACTTCTTGGCTTAGCAAATTATTTGAGCACTGTGTATTATTAGAGATGTGAATAGTTCTCAAGTGTTTTAATCTAGGTTTAAAATTTATAGAAAACTAATCACTGTCATGTATGTGCACATGACGGAATTACAGCGTGCAACCAGTTTGGGAAACACATGAAGATTTCCGTGTTTTAGACACTCGGAGAACCTGGTCTGCGTACACAAAGTCTACACCTGGCCAGTCTCTACAAAGGTAACTTTTGCATGTTTGCTATTATTTTTTGGGTAGACATGCTTCCTTGGGTCCCACCTGTGTCTGTTTGACTTCTTCCAAATGCCTTTACTGTGTAAAGAGCAAAGGGCACAACAGAGAAGGAAACACAACAGCGGGTGAAGACAGCCTTTTGACTAACAGCTATTGACTTGGAATTGTTGTCCAAATAAGAAAGCCAGAGTATTTACTTTGTGTAGTAGTTCAAAGAAACTTCCAATACTGATAAGCTCAGCCAGGTGTGAAGGTGGATTGAACTTTAAGGGCCAACAAGCAAAACCCACATTTGCCTGTACAGTTGAAACATTATGCCCACCTGAAGCATTAAATCCAAAAAATCAGTCCTGGTTTCACTATTCTTTCCAGCTAAACCTGGAAGGTTTAAACCTCAAACATTCTCTACAGAACGCCACAGCTTCTCATCTACTCCGAGGTGTGCCCAAGGTGACAAGCTGGTCTGATCAGTGTTCCCACAGCCCAGAGGTGAGTGCTGAGGAGCCCGAGAGGGGCCATGGGACTGTGCTGCTTCAGCCAGCAGTCACTCAGAGGAGCTGCAGTAAAAGGCACCAGCACCTTTTCACCATGGCCCTCCTGAACCAAGTGGTTGTATTTCTGACACATAATCCAGCCTGCTGTGTACTTGTGTCCTGGGTTCCAAGATGTGTGTCGGATCCTTGAGAAGTCACTGACTCCTTAACAAATGCTTAACAGAGGAATATGTGGAGATAGGGTCAGCTTTCTGCTATAAGATTTTGCTTTCCAAACTCTGCCCCATTTCAGATAAAGAAACCCACTGGTAAGTGACTGTGGAGCAGCTCCGTGGACTGAGGTGAAGGTATTTCTTTAGCAAAATTATAGTTTGCATGAAGGTTGCGATGCTTACTCCAGTGTGCATACATGCTTCTGAACCATCTGCAAGCTGCAGGCACTGGAAATGCCCCTGCTAGAACAGAACTACAATAATCACGCCTTCTGGCCCTGAACACCTATGTTACTGTTGCTAGGTCACTGCATTATGAGAAAAGGGCAGCTTGTGCCTCTGAAATTTGCTTCCTTTCCAAAGCTGATTGCCACCTACCAGCCAAAATCTGATGACCTTTCTGGGGAAGGAGCATAATCAAAAGTGTCATCAAGATACTTAATCTGATTCATTATCTCAGCACTCATCCCTTCAACAGAAGGGGCATGAAGGAAGAGAGCATCGTCATAACAATGACCTTGACCAACCCGCTAGACTTCTGATTTCCCTGAACGAAATTGTGCTAGCAGCACACATCACAGCAATCTTACTCAATCCATTTTGTACCACTAGTCAAAGCTTATTATAGCTAACTTACAGTTCGAAAGGGCCTGTTGCCCCGTCATCTGGTTTAAATATTATACCAGGGACAAAGCTAAGTGGTACTAAGTCAATGAGGGGCTCAAGTACGACGCAGGGAATGTCTCTTGGAGCTACTTTTATGGAAACAGACCTGGTTTTGTTTTTTGCTTGCTGGAGGTCAGCTAAGGAGATTGGCCTTTTACTAATACTGAAAAACAGTAGTCTACTGTTTGGGCAGATCAGTGGCAAAAGAAACCAATCCACACAGCAGAAGGACTGAAACTGCCGTCCTTACAAGACTAACTGAAATCTGATAAGCTGAACAAATATCAAATTGCAACTAAGGAAATTGTTGAAGCTTGCAGGCTAATGAATCATGCTTGTGACCTTGGATGACCAAAGTGCAAGGCCCCCAATTTCTTAATGTCTATGGGAAAGCGTAAGGACATTTTAACTCTCTAGCTACTGCCTAGCTGGTAACCTCTACATTCACAATGTCTCATGGGTCTGGCACTGCTCAGTATTTTCAATACTGATGGGAGTGGTGCTGTAGTGCTTGCAGGCAATATCAAGCTGGAAAGGGTGCTCAGAATACAGAAGGACAGGGTGGGAATTCAAAATCATTTTAATAAATTGGAAGAATGCTCTGGGACAAAAAAAAGAAACCACGAACAGGATGAACCTTGGTGGGACCAAATACAGGATACCAGAGGAAAGCAGGGATAAGAAATGGTAAAAACCCACTTTTGGAAACAACAGGCTAGGTAAGGATGAGAAGCAGGTAAAAAAAAGGACTAGAAGATAATACTGATTCTGCTGTATCATGGCATAGAGATCTAGTGGAAAGAGAAAGCGATAGGAATTACTTATAAGCCGTGAAGTAATGCATTTTCTCTACTTGGCACCAGGAAGCCTTCTTCTGCAATGCTTAGTCGAGTACTAGGAGGCATCGCATCTCAGAAATCACATCATCTTCAGAGAAAAACAATGAGACTGGTAATGACAAAATAAAACTTTATGACTAAATATTGAATAATTTGGAATTAATCTACAACAAACTGAAAGGTAATCTAGTTTTCAAATAGATGAAAAAGTTGCAAAAATAGAAGACGCTATTTTTTACATGCTGTATGGACAGTATAAGAAACTGTGAATTTAAATTGCATGAAACTTAGTTAGACAAACCCAAACATTTTCTTGTAGTAAATTTGGGCACATACTAGCATGAATGACTATTCTGACGGAAGGTAATGGAGCCTACAGTTTTGAAAAAAGACCAGACAAGCATCTATCATGAATGCTGTGCGGATGTCTAATCCTAAAGTAAGGGGTGAGGGAAAATGTAAAAAAGTTACCTCCTTTAAATTTCTCCCACTCTCATTTTCCATCATGAAAATGTGACCTTCTGAGGTGAGAGCATACATTTCACCTTCCATGTAAACTCAGCAGCTCCTCGAGAGAGCAGACCATTGTTTCAAGGTTTTAAACTCAAGGAGAATGCAAAGACTGACAATCAATTCTTTACATATATATAGCCTCCAAAATGACTCACACGTGCCCAATTTAGCCACTTTCACTGATGATCATGATTGGTGAAGATCAGTCATGTTAGGGCATTCCTGTCACATTCAGATGATAAGCCTTCCAGGAGTGTGGCGTGGCATATATTCCTGGCTCTTGCTACTCTGAGTAGGCTGTAGTTCGTAACAGTCACAGAATCACAGAATCACAGAATAGCCAGGGTTGGAAGGGACCTCTGGAGATCATCTAGTCCAACCCCCTCTGCCAGAGCAGGGTCACCTACAACAGGTTGCACAGGACAACGTCCAGGTCATAAATGAAACTGTTAGAAAGTGATTTGTTATACATTAAAAATAGAATTTTAAAGAGCAGACTAGAGCTAGAAAATTTTTCATACTTTTTTTTTCATATCAATCCCCCAAATCTGGTGTTTGAGACACTGGTTATACAATTAGCATTGTGTTTGAATTTGGACTTAGAATTTTGTAATGCCCCTCTTCTCACGGAGCAACAACCCATCTTCTGTACCGTGTTATCTTACAAAATAAAAAAAAAAGAATGCAAAGCAACCACGATGTTAGATTTGTTAGTGAAGTGAGCTTAGACAGAAAGAAGAAGGAACTCCTGTTCCAGCCCTATCTCCAGCTGGGGACTTGGGCCCTTCTCTTGAGGTGTGACAGCTGGGTTTGAGCTCCCTCTGCCTGAGGGAACCATTGAACTGAGGCATCCTGTTTCTTATGGCACTTTGCTACATAAGGGTAGGCAAAAATGCCTTATATACTTGTCTTCAAGAGCAGAGTAGGCCAGGAAGCATTTTTTGGCTGTGAAGCCCAGCCTCATGCTGGGAGAAATGCACTTTTCCTTGGAGTGTTGTTAGCTGCCGGCTTGCGTCCCGCTGCTCAGCCTGCTGGCTGTTGGGATTTACACAACCGTACACGGCCTACTGTATGGAGACCAGGGGACCTCGATCATTTTTTCTTGGAGCCGTCTGCCTAAATTCTTGATCATCCTCAACCTCTGGTTTTCAGAAAAAAAAATTTTAAAAAATATCTGCATATGCTTTAGGTATCTGACCTTAACACATGTGATGTTACCTTGAGCTCTGTCTCTTTGCCACTTTGCTTTGAAGGCAAAAATTTGCCACTGGTTGGCTTTCTGCTGGTTCTGTGACTTTTGGTGGCCTTGGATCAGGTTCGGGGGACCCTCTGGCTTCTTTTTTGGCACTACATGTAACTCTCTGAAGTTCCTAAGGGAAGTAAGACAGCAACTGAGTTGCTTTCTGTAGAGTTGTCAAGGATAAGGGCCATCCTCTGCTTTAAGCAGTCCCATTTCAGTTTTGCCAGTGGAATACAAGAAAGGCTAATTATGGAAGTTAGGAGACCCAGGAGACAAACTGAGCTATTTAGCTCTCTTTCTTTGTGATTATGCCCGGTCTTAAACCACACCTCTTAGTCAGTAATCCTCTGTGGTGTTGACTGAGTTTGGGTTCTCTGGAATTAAAAGGGGAGCTAATAGGGTTTTCTTGGCCTTAGCAATCTCTAGATGATGTCGATCCACCCTTAAAGAGGAAGACAATTGCACTAGCGTATTTTTGATGTTTTGTGTAGCAGGTGTAGTCAAACCACGAACAGCAATGATTTTATCAGTGAAAATACACACCTCAAAGTGTTTGGTATAAAGGTTGGGTTGTACCCCAGCGCTGGCATGTATTGCTACCAGACATCTCAGGCACTGCACGCAAGAGGTTTAGGAGGAATTTGCCATCTGGTTTGTATATGAATCCTGGCTTTTTTCTATTTTGTTTCCTCATTCCTTTCTGACAGAGACTTTGCTTCTGGAAGCTAAGTTCATGTTTTTGTGCACTCACTGTCACTGTCATTAAATTTTGGCACTTTTGATTGGATTCATTTTGTGTAGTGGAGAGCCAAATGTTTGTGTCCTCGTCTCTTTCCTTTTCAGATGGCAAGAGCTTTTAATGCGTTTTCAGGGTGAGGCATGCCAGAACCTACCACTTAACAGATTGTCTTTCACATACAAAGCGTTTAATCATTTAATTAAGCAGTAACACATTAAGCCATTAATGCGTGTCTTGGGTGTGCTGAGAGACACAAGGCTAAAGGCAGAGTGACTTCAGTCACCTCAGCAGTGCTTTCATGCTTTGGTAATGTGTATCCTGGTGTGGACAGTTGCTGTCGTAATACGGACTTTCTGTATTCGAAAGAGCTTTTAAATTTTTTAAATGCTTTTCTTTTATGTTTTATTGACTCCGTTTGTCTTTTTGGAAAAATGGGTTATTGATGTTGGTCTGTTGAGACGCCCGTATGTTAACTCTGTGCTGACCCTGGCTCTTTCCTCAGCTATTAAAATACATCCCAACTACCTTATTCTCAGCTTTGTATAATTATAGATGAAGAGAAAAAGCCAGACTGAAAATTTTCTGATGAAAGAGGGGTCACAGTTTGGGGGCCCATTTTTCTCATTTTGTATCATTTCTGTTAATAATATAAAAAGCACTACGAAACATATATTAATGTATGCTATTAATAAATATGCACAATATCATTATATATTAGTAAAATGATGCTATTCACACTTACACTTTTCAAATAGCATAGCAGCTGTTTGAGTAGGTCTCACAACGAATGGATGAAGTAGGCAGGGATGCTGTAAACTGAGGTATACAGAAATTAAGGTTGCATTTACGTTGGTAAACACATTTTAGGGAGTGACTCTGTTACCAGTATTTTGAATGTATATATTACTTTTCTAAAGCAGTAGAGAAAAATGCACATAGGAAAATTAAGAATAAAATTGTGGAGATGACTTTTAAGCAACTCAATGAGTCACGTCCAACTAAAACCGAAAGCCTTAACTGTACTGAAAATGTACTGTACCCTTGGTGCAGTTTAAATCTGTTACTGCTTTTCCTGTCCCCAAGGATATATTCTCTTTCTCTTTGCAGGAACTGATTACATTTTTGAAGGCAGTTCACGGACTCTCTTTTCTGTTCTCTCTTTTCTAGAAGATTTCCTTTAGTTGTTACCTCAGGTTATGTTTTCTACACTTCTCTTCACTCTTATTACCTCTCTGGACTCTCTCCATTTGGCTCACGTCTTTCTTGAAGTGCCATGCCCAAAACTAGACATCCCACTCTTGCCGCTGCCTTGCCAGCGCTGAGTAGAGCTGAAGTCCCCGTAAGGCAAGACGGAGCGGCTCACAAAGTACTTCAATCTATATCAGCTGCCAGGAGTGTCGATAGGCCACTCCAGCAGTCAAGACTCGCTGAGATGCAAGAGAGTCCTTGTCATGTTCCCTCCTTCCCCCCACTCTTAGCAATGCACCTACCACTATAGAGAAAAGTATGCTGTACTCCTTGATTCCTAACTACGGATTATTCACAACACACTGGTAAGTCGGAGTCAAGGCTGCAGTGATTATCTAAGGATGACTCATTGTTGCCTTCTTTGAAAAGTGGAAACACATCAACTCTGTTGTTCCTGAGTTTCCAACTGTACTTCCCTCTCTTTGTAATGTCTAAGATTCCTGAAAAGCAATACACAGTTGGTACATTGTACATTGATATATGTGGGAAACATAAACAAACCAATTCTCTGGGAATGCCTATTTTTAAAAAGTCCTAAACTACCCTGGGCAAGAACTCGCTCTCCTAGAGCTCAGAGAAGCAAGGGGCCCAATTTTTTTTTCCAGCCTAGAAGATCTTCATACGATTCAGGCAAAGAATTTGTCCTTGAGTTTAAACATGTTACAGTCCATTCCTCAGTCCATTCTCAAGCCAAATTCAAACTCTGATTATATAGTACTTACACTTTCTTTTCTCTGCATTTGCATGTGATGGTTCTAGTTTTGAGTAGAATTTCTGAATGTACCAGCAATCTCAAAAGACCACTGATTCTCAGCTATTTTACGTACTCTATATCAGGTTCATTTAAAGCATCCATGTGGCTAGAGGTGTAGTTGAATATTTATAATGTTCAAAGCTAAGAAACGTCTGCATGTGACTGATTATTAAGTAACTACAGCTCTTCCAAAAGTTCCTCTGAGGACTCTAAGGTAGAAAGGCTCATAACTGCTGCTGCTTGGGGACTTTGACAGTACTTCTAATACGAGACAAAACTAGAACTGAGAAGGCTGTGTGCCAAAATTTTCATTTTCCTCAACATGACCATGGAAGGTCAGTTGGCCCATGTTATGAATCAGGACAAGAAAGGATTCACTGGATCTAGTTCATGTTTGAAAGGTGTATGGTCAGATGTTCTTAGCGAACTCCAAAGGCCATCATTTTGGGGGGTAAAGTTTTTATGATTTCAAAGCAGTCAGTGTATGGGCTTACTGATATCAGAGACAAACTAGACGTGATCTAGAGCCCGACACAAGAATCATATGGATATCATTGGTTTTGACAGATAAAACTCAGCAATTTTGGCTGGTGTTTCCTTTGCAGCGTCAGAATCAGTCAGACAGGACATTTAAACTCTAAAAAAAAAGTAGGCTGAAAAGTCAGACTGGAAAGCTGACTAATACTTGTTCCTTCGGGTCTCCTCCAAATCGTTTAGTCTTTTGCTTCTTTTTGGAAGCTGGATAAAGCTTCTGTAAAAGTCTTGAACTCCTAAAAGCTGGATATGTTTGAAATATACTTATATGTGCAATTTATGTTTCTGGTAAAGTCCTGAGTAGTTTTTGAGGTCTGTTCTTTCTACATTGAATGATTTTCTTTATCTTGATATTCACCCTGATGAAAGACAGTCTGTTAGAGAATTTGGAGGTCAGGTCTGGGTTTGGACCTCTGTTGTGCTGAGGCTCCGTTACAAATATTGCAAAGGGATTATTCTTACTGTCTTTTCTGCAGAGTTCCCTACGATGCTGAACTTGGCCGGCGCAGCCTTGTACTATTCACGCTGAGGATTTTTTCCACCTCATCATCTTATAGAACCATTTAGGTTGGAAAAGACCCTTATGCTCTTTCGTAGTCAGGTTGCTGTCTCCCCTGCTCCAGACTGAACGCTTTTCCACTGTCAAGTTGCTGTCACCGGTTGCAGAGTGTGGTGGTTGGGGGGTTTTTTGCCGGGGATTCCGCGGCGGTGCGCTTCCGCCCGCCGCCACCAGATGTTGCTAGCATCCCTACGGAAAAGCAAACTGCCGGGATGGGAACCGGGAGCCGGCTGCTGACAGCTGGGCGAGCCAGGCTGGGGAGGGCACGGGTTTAGACCGATTCTGCAACTCAGCCCCGAACAGAAAGCGGATAAAGAAGTTTCAGGGCTTTTTTTGTTTTGTTTTGTTTTGTTTTGTTTTGTTTTGTTTTGTTTTGTTTTGTTTTGTTTTGTTTTGTTTTGTTTTGTTTTGTTTTGTTTTGTTTTGTTTTTTTGTTTTGTTTTGTTTTTTGAAGCCTTGCTTCTTGGCTGAAAACGCGTCCCAGGCTGGCTCTTTCCTATATGCATGGAGGTAAAAGCTGGAACAGAGGGTGGGTGGGTGAGCTGACGTCCACTTTCACAGAATCACAGAATCACAGAATCATCAGAGTTGGAAGGGACCTCTAGAGATCATCTAGTCCAACTCCCCTGCTAAAGCAGGATTGCCCAGAGCACATTACTCAGGACTGCATCCAGGCGGGTCTTGAAAATCTCCAGGGAAGGGGACTTTCTCCAGCAAGTTTTGTTTCTGCAAATCCAGGATTTGCCTGTAGGCTTTGCTGAGGAGAGGAGTACAGAAATCGCAGATTTTGCATAAAATAGTAATAATTTTGGTTGCAATCAGCCTGATCACCCTATGCGCAGCCAGGGGTTATGCTACTGAATGTGTGACACAGTGACAAAAGGTTAAGGGAACAGAGAGACACAAAGGTCTTGAATCCAAGGCACTTTATACCTTAGGAGCCTCTAAACACAAATCCTTTGTCAAACTCCCCCATTCTTCACTGCCCTTCTGCTCGGCCATGGGCATCAAAATGCATTTTTAAAGGAATGTTCTTTTGCTTTCTCTGCTTTTGTTCTGAAAGGAGAAGGTCATAGACATTAAAGACCTCACGTCCTGTGGCTAAATCAATGTTGTTCATCTCCTGAATTCCTTTAATTGCTTATTTCTTCTTCTTCTGGAATCAAATTCAGTACCCTCAGCCTCCAATTTATGGCTTTCTATTTCTTCTGGTTATTTCTCAGCCGGCCCTTCATCCCACCTGATCCCTTCATCCCGCTTTTATCACCAATTCTTAGCTTTTTTATTTTCCTTATCAGTGGCAGTCTGGAATTCTATGGAGGAAATTTGCTTTTACCTGCCTAATTTTCATATTCTTCTGATCTGAACTTAGGCACAGAGCTCATGTTAGAACAGAACATTTTACTTTATCATGGAGAGATGCTTTTTAAGGTTTTGTGTTTAATTCCAGCTACTCTTGCCCCAGTGTATTTTGTGTCAACTTGTTCTCTTAAGAAAAATCAAGTTGAAGCAATGAGACATGGAACACAAATAAGAAGCAGTATATTCTTTTAAATTGTGGAACATCAAAGAGCAGCAGTAGGCTCAAAATTTTTAGTTGCTATAACATGCTTTTATTCTATGAATTCCTATCAAGAGCTAATATTTGAAAGTGTAAATGAGGGAGAAATTAGATTACATTTGCTATGTGTCTTTTTAATATGCAAAACTGGATGTGAACAGAGGCAAAGATATATAATTAGATAAATGATTCAATCTCAATGCATTAGGATATGACTTATGCTCAAATAATTCCAGCTGGAATTATGTCCCGCTCAGTCACATAGAAAACAGGAAAAAACGAAGTGGATAAATTTCTTATAGTTCTAATGTTCAGCTGATATAAACCAACATCCCAAACTGCTTGAACTTGACCCTCCTTTCTTATCAAAAACAGATGTTCGCTGTTGTTTGGTATTTTTTTCATAACAGTATTTCCTTGATATAAAATGTTAAATCAAGAAAAAAAAAAAAGAAAGAATAAAAGGGGGAAAAAAGTTATTTGGGGCTTGGTGACATCACATTATGTACCATGGAAAGATGGTGGCTGATTGTATTTGAGGGTGCTCAGTTGTAACCTTTCACCGTACCCGGATGCGGCACAACTGGGTACTGCCCCTTCTGCAGCTGCCTCCATCACAGCCACTGACGGCAGGTCAGTGCCAGCCTCAACGTGTACGAAGGCATCGGCGTGCTTGAACACACAGTGTCGCCTGCGCTGGAGGACATCTGAGGGTGCTCCTTCAGCACCCATGTGTCCTGGGAACAGAGGTGGCTGGTGAAGCCTATGGAGGTTCAGCTGGAGCCCGTGGATGTCTGGACAGCACGGTACAGGCAGCCTGCTGACTGTATAAACAGCAGTATATTGGGTATTTTCTGATCGCTGAATGCTTAAGTAGGCTGTTTGAACATTATTTTAACACGGTTTTTGTTTTCCTCCTTAATGGAGTATTATACACTCCTGCAGCTATTGTGCCTTTGGTTCCACGGTGCTCTGGTGTACGGGGGATGTTTACTTGTCTTTGTTTGAAATAAGATATAATTAAATTGGGCAACACGCACTGTCAAACAGCAGTGCTCAGTGGTTTGCCATCCTTGCAAAATGTGCCAAAACCCATTATTGAGCTAGAAACTGGTCTGATAGCTACTCCTTTTGTCTCCCTTCTGTTGCACAACCAGGAACCTGTTGAGTGATGCCTTCTGACCTCCGTGAGGGGGAGAGGTGCTTAGGGCCAGAGGGGGCTGAGACAGAGAGCTTAGGTACTCACTCCTGAGCATTGCAGAGAGAACAGATTGAAAAGGGTTTCTGTGGGGAAAAACAATTTACTCATCAAGACCAGAATGTTAGACAGGACAGGTTGGTTTGAGCAACGTTGTTTAGAAAAGAAAGTGGTGTGAAAAGCACCGGCAGACCTCAGGGTTTCACTGTTCAGAGCTCTTCCTGTGGTGCAGAGCTCCCATAGACAAGGGTTACAACATTTCTGGTCACTCCTCTGTGGTGCTGGAAGCCCCTTGGGCTCGGCTGAGCCCACTCTCAGGGGGCAGCAGGGAAACAATGAGACTCCCACCATCAGCCCTTGAATATTCCCAGACCTTCTGGGCCTCCTGCTTCAGCCTGAGAGGACGTGATTCCATGCAAGATTTGCTTTGAAGACATCTTGAAATGTCCACTTTTTCTTGTGGGCTGGGTTACATTCGGGGCTCCTTGGCTCGCTACATTTGGCATTAAGCTGTATTTCCTCATGTGACGGGCAAATCCTTAGCACGGCACACTGCTGAAGGAAATGTCTACTGCCACATCTTATTTCTTAATCCAGGGTGGCTAATTCACCTCAGATTAGCTGTGTAGCTGGGCTGGATTTCTTAGGTTTCAGCTCAGGTTGCCAAAGCAAGTTCAAGCCAACAAGGAGGTCTGAGACTGAAACGGAAAGGTTGTTTTTACAGTCCCAAACTGAAAATGCGCTTATTGCAATATGGCCTTGAAGCAACGGTGGTCTCCAAAGCACCTAGCCCTTTCTCCATGGTAGCCTCACCCCTCCAGCGGTACCTCTGGAGCAGAGGGCGCCTGTGCTCTGCAAGCAACACAACTGTCTGGCAGAGTCATTCAGCCCTGCTGGGGCAAATTGGATTTATTCTGTGCTTAAGGAGACTTTAGTCCCAGAAAGGATGGCTGTATTTGTCCAAATAGGTCTCCTATTCAAAGACACCACTGTAAAAGATATCCTCCTATGACAAATTGAAGTAAACCATAACGAGCCAAGAGCTACTTTCATGTTTATCTGTCTTTCTGAAGAGATCTCATAGAAAAGCTGTCATCAGCCACCTTCATAACAGAGCATCACATAGCCAATCTCCGTAAAGGTTTTAATATAATAAATCATTAGTGGAAAACAAACAAGTGCATTGTCCATCTGCATTTTTTGTTTTCTGGAGCTCTGAAAGCATTAAATGAACATTAATTCAATATAATAATGCTCCTATGAGAAAGTCATACTAAAAAGTTGGGTGGCTTGTCCCACAGAAACAAAACGTATGTAACAGGGCACAAAGTAGCCTCACGTCTCCTGCACTGTGTGTTAAAACTGGAATTTCAAAACCTTGAAATAACTTAAACTCTATTTAGAATATTTATATTCTCCATCCATAAAATTCTCCAATGAGACAGCAAAATCCCAAGTGTATTTGCAGATTTTAAGTAGCAGCATGAGATAGCGAAAATGCAGGTTTTCCCCTTAAATAAAGTATTCGGTGAAGTATGCTCTATGGGACGCTGACAAGTTGGTTGCAAAGTTACTGGGCTGCATCTCGATCTGTGGCAGCTGCTGTAGTTAGACATGCCGTATCATGATTGTTGTAGATGTTAGCGATGAGGGCAAAGCCAGGCAAGTCCTGATATAAGTATCTGTAAACAAAAACAGACTAGTGGAGGTAGAATCACTGCAAACAAGCAATACACACTGTTCGGCTGAGCAAATATCTGTCATGCAATGCAGCTGACACGGGGATAGCCTTAAGCAATGGGATTATTAAGGTAATCAAACTGTTAAAATGTAAAATGGTTAATTCCTGTGATATTTGAATTTGGTTTAACCTGTGAACGGCAGTTAATTTTAGAAAAAAAGTTCCATAACAGTGCAGACTATTTAGGGTAACACTCACCAAAATAAGCATTTACTAGTATATAAAAATAAACAAAAGCAATATTAATTTTCTTGATGCTTCCCCAGTGTCAATATTTAACATGTTCTATTGTTCTGACATCTGGACCATTAAACAGATAAAGATAATAGGGACTGGAAACATGGCCAGCCAAGCTACCCGCAAAGTTGGGGTATTATGAAATACTGATTACAACTATGATGCCTAAATTTGAATATGTAATCAAGCCTCTGGAGGTAAAAAAAGAAACAAAAAAAAACCCCACAGCAACAAAAAAAACATTCCCCTCAAACCAAAACAACCTCCTCAGAAACTCATCCAAAAACCTGCATAACCGCAGAAGCAAAGAGGAATTTGTGTGTGCTGTTCTTTACTCATTACTATCAGCTTTTGGAGCATGATAAGTGTATGTGCTTTTATTTAGTAAACTAAAATAGACATTTGACTTAGTTGTCGCGCGAGGTCAGATTACTTTTGCTGCCCTGTGGAAGGGTGTGGGATAAACAGGGCAACAATAAGCAATGGGGCAGCAAGCTGTGCACGCACATTTCCCACGCAGGACAGAATGGATGGCTCCAGGACACAAGCGTTCTTCTGACAATGTGGCTGCTTTGCTCCTCTTTCTCTCTCTTTTTTACTTCAGGGTCTCTTAAGGATGGACTAATTTGTCCTTATGACCTGCTTTATGACTTTACAGCATCTTACGCGTACCTTTTCTTTCATTTATATACATAAATATGTATGAAAATTTCCTTAACACAACGTTGCAAGTATTTTTGATCCTTTTAGTATTGGAGTCCTCCAAAACTCACAACGCTAAGGCTCAAGGGTACAAACTCTATAATAACGAAAAGTTGCATTCCTTTTGACTTCTGACTTTTTTGTGATTCGTGTGAGTTTCCCAAGTAATTTATATTCTCAGGATGTACCTTACCTTTTGGTGAGTATAACTTTTTAAAAAGTAAAATCAAGAATAGGAAGAACTACTTTTAAGACAGTATTTCTCAGGACAGAAAAGCACTTTGAGGAGTTCAGGAGGCTTCGATCGGCTACGGAGGGGTTTACATTCCTTAATGTAAAATTGCTCCATTACAGAGTAAAGCCTGATCCTTGAACTCTGGCTTCGTATTCACAGCTGGGTGCTTCTCCTAAATAATGTTAATTGTAGTATTTAATGCTACTATCTGTGATTCCCCACTTCTCACACTTTTTTCGTTACATGATAGATATTAATATTAGAATGCCATATCATGAACTCAAAGTAAGCATAAGGACTAATTTTATAAGCGTACAAAGCCTTCTTGCTTCTATACATTGGAGCTTCTAAAATGTGGAAGATTGGAAGTGTCTCAAGAGGGCTTCTGAGTCATACCTACGAGCAGTATCTTGTGTGGATACTCAGATATGTAAGTAAATGAACTCACACAGAATACCAGATCCGAATGGCTGTCATTTTTGCTTTGCACAAGCGTAAAAGACAAACCATTCGAGTCTCAGTGCGCTGGTGTCATGCTGTCAATGTTGTGTCCACAGTAAACACCCTGATGAAATAACACAGGTGATATTTAAAATACTTATTTACACGGGAAAGATTGTATGTGACGTGCAAGGGCGTGAGCTTATGGTGAATCAGCTCCTCTGTAGTAACTCCCACGGGTGTTCATGGAGAGGGCTGTACATCTCTACTCCACTTTCAGAACTCGGGTTTTTGAGGGGAGAGCAGTATAGACAAACCCTAAGAAGGAGTGGAAAAAGAAATGCATCTTCACAGTCCAGGGGTTTTGCCACGACGGCTTTTATATCCATCAGAGCTGTCAGACTGGATGCTCCCTGCCTGTGTGGTACTCGCTGCTCGTTCTCAGCTCTCACGGCTTGGGCTGGGGCTGCTGTACGGGGATGGCTGGTTCCCGCTGCCGGTGCTGTACGCAGGCACCGCACAGCCTGCGTAGCATCCAGAAGGTGCTTTGGTCTCTGGCTGGAAGCACGGTTGATTCCAGCCTGTTTTGACAAAGTAAAATGTGTTTGTTGTGAAAAGCACTTCCACAGCAAACTGTAATTACGGAGCAGTTAGGTTAATAGTGGAGCCAATGTAACAGACTCGCTCGGTTTTATTTGATCCAACAGCCCAACCTACCCACTGAACAAACCAGATGATACCATTCCCTTCACCTTCTCCTTTTATCTTTTTGGGACTTGGTACATTCTCCTGTCTTTTCCCTTTTAAAACCAGTAAGTACTGGTTTAACTTGAAAGGAGTCTTTTCCCCCTACCTGTCTGCAATGGTGTTATCCACGGAGAAGTCTCATTTTCTGCCTTTTTCTAAATTGAGGGAAACAGATTATTGCCTCAGTTTCCCACACTTTATTATGTATATCGGATTTAATGCGTAAATGAATTACT
Source organism: Vanellus vanellus (assembly GCF_965231255.1). Taxonomy (NCBI): domain Eukaryota; kingdom Metazoa; phylum Chordata; class Aves; order Charadriiformes; family Charadriidae; genus Vanellus; species Vanellus vanellus. The sequence goes on along the minus strand of NC_138905.1, from coordinate 155,831,944 downwards.
AAATTGGCTCTTATTCTTCTTTATTTTATATTTTGCTGGCTTCTCAGAGCTTTAGCGTTGCTTTTCCACGAACCTTTATTAATTCAGTTCTGGATTCATAAGTTAGTCTTGCAAGACAGTTACAAATATTTTCTCAGGTGCCACAGGTATGGCTCATTTTATGCAAAATGACTGCTGTGCTTGCTGTGTGCCCTCGTCACACAACTTGACATGGTCCTGCCTTTGCTGTGAGGAAGGAGGGTTGGGGGCTGCCCTCTATCCTCCCCGTTGAGGATCTTCACCATCAGGACTCAGGCTGGTGGTGGGGATGGCTGACTGTCACTGGGAAAGGTGAGGTGCTCCCAAAGATCAGCAGTTAGCTACCGGTGAATATGTGGCACTGTTTGGGGCTGTCATGGTTTAGACCAAATAGGCTACTGGGGATCTGGATGGGACTGACAGATACTCCCCTCTACCCCTCTTCAAGGAGAGAGGCAGAGGAGAGAAAAAGAGACTTACGAGTTTAGAAGGAACTAGACTACTTTAATGAAATATTAATAATAAAATAAAAAGAAATAATGAAATATATACAAAACCGTATCAAGCTCCCAAGATGATAATCACGTCACCGGCTGGCACTGGGGCAGTCCCAGGCTGGACTCAGTGACAGATGGGAACTGGATTCTGGATCTGGATTTAGGATCAGGATCACAGGCAGACAAAGAGAGTCCTCCTCAGATGTCAGCCATTGAAGGAAGAGCCCTGACCCTTTGATCCCTCCGCTTTTATACTGAGCATGAGGCAGATGGGATGGAATACCCCGTTGGTCAGTTTTGGGTCACCTGTCCTGTCCTCTCCTCCCTGCAGGTGGGACCCCACTATGCTTTTCCGCTTCCGACCCTCCAAGGGGGCAAATAACAAAGTTGGTTGGTCTTGGGGGTTACAGCAATAAGTATAAGCAGGAGCCTCTCCGCATACCATTCCTGGGCATCAGCTATAAACAATTGGTCTTATCACTCTGAGAGAGTGAACATTGTCTGCACAATATGCAGTTAATTTCAGTAGTTAGAAGAGGCCCAGCTAAGAAACGAAGTTACTGAACAAAATTGGTTCTGTTTTACCTCAAACCAGGACATGAGCATGGTGGCATCAATTCGCAACAAAATGAGAGACTTTTGGTCGGCTGGACGAGAGGGCTGAAGAAGCTGCTTTTGTCCAAGACAGGGAACCTGTATGATTGTGTGTGGAGCAGTGGGCATACCCAGCTGGTGTTAGACTGATGTGAGTTACCACTTGCCCACAAGTATTGTAGGGCCAATGTCTGTACCCTCAGCCCCCTGGTGAGGTTACGATTGGTAAATGTTGAGTCCCTTAAACCTACTTTTGGGGATGTCCCTAGTTAGGCATTCAGGCTGTGACAGATCGTGTTTCAAAATGTAGACATGTACCCTCAGCGCTGAATATGTTAAGTCATTAAAAAGTAGAGCTCAAACCTTTCAGAGGTTGCTGGTATTACTAAGGAAGGGCCACAGTCTATTTGTTTGGTGCAGCAGCCACCTCACTGATTGATGAGCATGTGCATATAATTGTCCCATTTGGAAAGGATTTTGACATGGCTGCACCTGTTTTAACTTCTTTCATCGTCTTGAATATCACAAAATTAAAAGTGGTTTACGTTTTGGATCATTTCTTTCATGACTGTTTGCTCCTTGAGTGAAATGACAGGGAGTTCGCTTGCTTCTTCTATTGATGGGTCTACTTTGCACATATGACAGCTAACTGGTGGAAGAGAAACTGGAATAAAGGCAGCTGGAAAAATTGTCTTCTTCCCCATGTACCTGGGCATCACATGACTGCAAACACTTAGCTATGGTGAATATTTGCCCTGTACATTACATTTTCAGGAGTGTCAGTACAAATTAATACTTCTGTCAGTGACACTGAGCTAACCATTAGTGAGAATATGATGCTCTATTGGCATTCTCTTCTGGAAGAAGAGTAACAGTATTTTCACAGAATCACAGAATGGTCAGGGTTGGAAGGGACCTTTGGAGATCATCTAGACCAACACCCCCTGCCAGAGCAGGGGGCACAAAACACAGAAGACATAATTGTGAAGTAGTTGGGCGGAAGTATACCCCTCAAAGTCATAGTGTTATAGATTCTTATCTGTAAAAATACATGAATTTAGATGAACCTGATGGCTGAAAGCTATCAAAAGGAGTTAATGGCATTTTTTGTATAAAGCCTTAATAGTCTTGCTTGTGAGAGCTCTCTTGCCTGGAAGTTTTCCAGAAGGTGAGAGGAAAAAATGGCAGAGTAGAAAATGTGACTGATGTGGGAAAGTATGCTTCAAGAAATAGGTGGACCTCAGGTCTGTAAGCTTGTCTGCTAGAGTCTGAAGAAGTAGGAATACCAGGTTAGGAAATGTAATGAAAGGGCTGGCCAAGCAAAGCAGGGCCAGGGTAGTTTGCATGGAGCTAGCACCACCCTGAGGATCTGTCTGAGCATATTCAGTTAAGTACTTTATGTAAAAGATTCGGTAGGCTTAAGCAATTCTTTCTTGGCAATTGTTTTTTAATTAAAAGTTTTAAAAAATACTTTAGGGGTGTTTTTCAGGATTGTCTTTGGAAACCTCGTACTGATGTGTCTAATGTAAATCTCTATTAAATTAGGGGTGTTCATCTTAAAAAAAAAAAAGGCAAATAAAGAAGTGGAGAGAGAGTCAGACAGAGGCTGCAATATGCATGGTAGGATGAGAAATTAATCCCTGTTTTACCTATCGTTCTTATCGTTCTTAGTTTTTCATTCAAGCTTGATATTCAGAGAATGCACTTTCCCTATACTTTGCTCTTTCTTTTGATTAATTTGTTAGTATAATCCTGCTCTTCATTAGACATGAGCTTACATCAATATTTAATTTGATAGAAAAGACCAATGTGGTTGCCCAGAGGTCTTGAAACCAGTCAAAAGAGGGCTACAGGGAAACATAAGAAGAGTGGAAGCAGCACTCCTCTTCGCAGTGCCCTTATGCTTCCTCCGGTAACAGAGAACTTACTCCAGGTAGTGAATACGTGATCTGGCAAAGGGATTTCTTCCTGGATTTATTCTGAAACATCAAAAGGCTTTGCAGATTTTCTGAACTCCTGCTGCATTGCTAAAGCTCCGCCTCTCTCTCATCTGTATATGAGGCTTCTTTGGTGCTTACTCAGTGACGTATTAATGTATGCACGTATGGAGAGAGATGGGCCACTCTGCCCGAAGGAGTAAAACTAGAGCTGGTGGGTTTTCTTCCAGGTTTGCTCCTGGTGTCTGCTCTTGCTTATTCTTCCATCAGCCACTGTTTTCCTGCCTTTGTTCAGCCTCAAAGAGCCCCATCTGCCCTGAAAGGGTAAACTTTTAAATCCATATTCCCTCCTACTTCCTTCATTAAGTCAGTTTACATCAGACAAGAAAATGATTTCTAGATTTTCTACAGCTTTGAACTTCTGCAGCTACTGTTGGACATTTGGATGTTTGGGCACTCAGCAGCCCAGAAAATCCTATTTCAGGTGTTTAAAGTAATCTTTTGTTGCTTTGTTGCTGAGCCGCTTCAAGCTGTGCATAAGCAGATAAACTAGGTGCATATTCTTCATGTGACACTAGGAATTAGTAGATTTAAATACAGATCGGTCCCAGAGCCAAGGAAGTAAAATTCAAATGTTTTATATCTGCTACAGTAAGCATATACGTGAGCTTTGAGAAACGGTAAATGTAAGACACAGATAAGTAAAACAAATCTGTCAGGAAAGCAACCTGCACTGTACCTTACTGTTCCACGAAACACATCAAACAGTTTCTTGGGACTTCAACACTTGTAAATCCTCTGGTTTACTGGAAATCAACTGTTGATTTAATCACTGTGTTGGTTACCCGCTGCCTGCAGCTTTGGTCTGCCTACACCATTTCTCCTGGCGCCAGGAATGGCAGGCAGCCCGCCGCTTTCTAATCATCCTTGCTGCGATGTCCACGCCTGACTACCTGAGGATCCCAAACTGCCGCACAGCTTTTAATGCGGCTGTGGAGTAGGCAGCGAGTAAGTTGTGCTATCTCCATTTTACAGATGAGGCGACCAAGGGAGAAAAAGGTGGGTTAAATGACATCCTGAAGGCCAAAGAGAAAGTTTTTGATTCAGCCAGCTGTTCCTTTGGCTCCAGCCCCAAATATGCACGACGAGACTGTCCGTGCCGGCTCCATCTGCCTGCTACAGGTGACCAGGAAAGCTGGGGCTGGACACGGGAAATCTCACGCTGGCTTGCAATAATACAATTTTGTTTCTAAACACTTAGCCCGTTGTTTCACAGCTGAAAAGGGCTTGACGTAGCGAAATAACTGCCATCTATTTTAGTCATTTAGAACCTCCGCCCTCTTCCTCAGCACTTTCCCAGAGTAAAAGACGGGTGAATCTCAGCAGTGGTTACCCACACGCTGCTTCCCAGCTTCCACTACCAACATGGGGCAACTGGGCAAGGATTAAATTTCTGTCCCTCGCTTCCCAAATTTGTTTCCACGGAGCCTCGAAACAGCAGGAGGAAGAACACAAAGCGTGACTCCAAGGTAGTAGGTTCAACCTTTTAGCATGAGGAACATTTTCTTTTATTTTTCGGTGAGATTCCGCTCAGGTTGTTTGAACATTTTCTTCCCCTCTGCATTTCTTTATTCTGGTTATTTTTAAATATTCTTTGATCATGCTGCCTTAGTGTTGTTTATCTCACAGAGTGTAGCCTTTTGTCTCCCAAGAGCAGGTTCACTCCCTCCCTGCCTCGACACGTGCTGCTGAACGTGGCTGTGTTCTTGCTGTGCGGCGGATCTATTCATGGTTTTATGAGTGGAAAGGGCTGTTTGCCGTGTGGAGCCCAGCAGGGCTAATAGCATATTTTTTCCCTGAGCTATTATCCCATTGGATTACCACCTGCCTTTTTACTATTTTGCAGGCTATTTACATGGTCAGCTGATAAGTGATAGGTAAGCTTACTACTAATTGAGTTCCTTTTTTGGGAGTGCAATTTGGGATGGACAGACCACACATAAGGCACCAAGAATAATTCTCCAGGAGTATATAAGCTCTGACTCGAGTCAGTTATCAGGCTGAACCACAAACTCCATGCACCGGGTAACTTCAGGCAAAATATTCCCCTCCAGGAAGAAGCTCTGGCAGAAGGTTCGAGAAAGATGATACAGCCTTGCATAGGGAAAGCACAGTTGGTTGCTGCTCTAGCTGAGGTTGTATATTCATCGGGCTTCTCCGCTGTGTCAAAGCACTCAGTTTCCAGGAGCAGGCAGCTGTAATTTTCAGTCTTGACATTTACAATCAAAACCTTTTTACACATTTTTTTCAAGTTCACAATCAGCTATGTTTGGTCCCCACTGCTTCTATAGAAAATTTGGAGTACGGAAGGCACTGGTGCTAGGCTCCCCAAAAAAGGTCATTAGGTTAACCATTATCCAGCCACCAACATTAGAGGCAAACTTTAGGAGCTTTTGCCAAAGACCTGTCTAGCCCCTGCCTCCCACTGCTGAATAGGAAGTTTACTCCACCCCTTCAGAGCACAGTCAGCAGCCTTTCAGTGGTTAACACTGTATGATAAATGATGTGTTTTTTCCTTAATACAAGTACTCGCCCGAGAGCTGGAAAGCTTCACATGTTTATATGTCACATTTTTGTGTTTATACTGCATTTTCAGGATGTCCATTCAGAACACAATCTGTCCTAATCCTTGTATTTGAAGTTGAAACTTGAAGACATTCAGGGTTGCTCTGAATAACTCCAGGGTTATTATCTTCATCAATGAGGGTAATAGCACAGAGCAGTTTCTTAGAGCATATGGTAAACATTGTGAATGTAGGACTTTTGCTGTAGGACTCTGACCAGTACTTGTTTAACCCAAGTCCTGTCTACTGACCAATCCAAGATCAATCTGTTTGCTCAGTTGGCCTACTCTGTAAAGCCAGTGGCTGGCAAGGAAATAGAAAATATGTTACCTAAAAATTGATGAAGATCACAGAAAGAAAAGAAGAAAAGGGGGAAAAAGAAATAAAAATAAAAATAAAAATAAAAATAAAAATAAAAATAAAAATAAAAATAAAAATAAAAATAAAAATAAAAATAAAAATAAAAATAAAAATAAAAATAAAAATAAAAATAAAAATAAAAATAAAAATAAAAATAAAGATAAAAAGAAAAAGAAAAAGAAAAAGAAAAAGAAAAAGAAAAAGAAAAAGAAAAAGAAAAAGAAAAAGAAAAAGAAAAAGAAGGAGAAGGAAAAGAAGGAGAAGGAAAAGAAGGAAAAGAAAAAAGAAAAAAGGAAAAAGAAAAAGAAAAAGAAAAAGAAAAAGAAAAAGAAAAAGAAAAAGAAAAAGAAAAAGAAAAAGAAAAAGAAAAAAAAAGAAAAAGAAAAAGAAAAAGAAAAAGAAAAAGAAAAAGAAAAAGAAAAAGAAAAAGAAAAAGAAAAAAGGAAAAAAAAAAGAAAAAGAAAAAGAAAAAGAAAAAGAAAAAGAAAAAGAAAAAGAAAAAGAAAAAGAAAAAGAAAAAGAAAAAGAAAAAGAAAAAGAAAAAGAAAAAGAAAAAGAAAAAGAAAAAGAAAAAGAAAAAGAAAAAGAAAAAGGAAAAGAGAAAGAAAAAGAAAAAGGAAAACAAAAAGAGAAAGGAAAAGGAAAAGAAAAAAGAAAAAGAAGAAGAAAAAGAAAAAGAAAAAAGAAAAAGAAAAAGACAAAAATTTCTGAGGAGAGAAGCACAATTGGGCACGTTTCATTACATATTCCTTTTCATTGCATTTCATTTCATTTCATTTCATTTCATTTCATTTCATTTCATTTCATTTAGTTTTCTCTTTCCCATCAGAAATGGCTCTGACAATATAACTATCAAATTAAAGAAGACAGGAAAGAAGCTCAACACCTTCACTTTCAAAGTTGTTACCATATGTCTAAGCAGTATATCATTTCTAGATACCATTTTCTTTGTACTGACATCAGTAATATTTTAAATCTAATTAACACAAAATAGATATGACAGAAAAATGAGAAAAAGCATATTGAGTTTCCACGTACAAGCTCCTTTTTAAATAGAGACATATTCTTTCCCACTTATCCCATATGCAACTACTTTGACCACCATCACAGAAGAGGATGGCATAAAACATTGATTCAGTTGACATCAACAGGGATTTTGCCGTGAGTTCTAATGGTAGTACAAGGTGTCCCTTCCCAGTCCCAGATTTACTGCCCCTGCCAATATATCTTATTTGTGTCATTTTCTAATATGAGATGTTGTTGTCTGAGGCCATTCACCATAATTCTCAAATAATATTAATATTGCACCACCTATTCATACCACACACACCCTTGTCCCCCCTCCCCTACCCAGAATATATCAACCCTTAACAAAAGCTTGTTCCTCTGAATTTTAAGCCTCTCTTTGGTTAGCCTTTTGTGTCATTGAGAATTGTGCACCAATTCTGACAATGTTTCTCTTTCTATGCCTTGATTAGTGATGATGTAACTAACAACAGTGACAGAGACAGCTCTGTGATTTGTCACAGAGTTATCAACCCTTGAAGTGAATGGGGCAACCTACGTCTCAGAGCCAGTGTTTTAGGCTGCTGATTCAGGCAGACATCTTCAGAAATGCTTTGTTCAAGTACTATTTCAAAGACTGTTCTTGCAATCTAACCACTTGCTTCGAAAAACAAATGAACAAAAAGGGTGCTAAAAACCAATCCAACCACCACAAATTAAAAAAAAAAAAGAAAGGGGGGGGGGGGGATAAAGTGGAAGTGTTAGCAGTCAAATCATTTTTTTGCTGGAAATGAACACTTAAAGAAAGTCTGATTTATGAGCTATAAGTATGACTGAAATAAAGAACATAACTACATGACGACCTCATACAGTATCTCTGAGACCAAGAGAAAACAATTAAGTGTTGTTGCATTAATATGAGTTGAAAAAAAAAAAGTACTGTAACTAGTAGAATTGAAATGGCTACCGTAAAACAGCTCCAATTAGCTGTTGCAATCAACATGGCGGACAATTTTCTGTCCTTATCTTTTAATTGTGGTTTCAACCTTTGCATCCTTTCCTTTTTGCTTTGAGAGAAACAATGCAAAACATTTGTTTTCAGGATTTTGAAGAGTGCTATTATTCATTTATCCTAAAAAAAGGTGTCAGTACTTTGCACAATGAGGACTTGCTCACTTGCAGAAAAATCCTAGTCCTGCTGAACTTTGAAAATTATCACTGATACAAAAAAAATATAGAGCTTGTTTAGTCCTCAGATGTCTGTACCAAAACACAAATAGCATTGAAAGGTATTGACATTGGAGAGACAATCCTCTCATTAATATTCAAATAAATCATCTAGACTTTTGGGATTCCTGAACACATAGTCTTTCTGCATTCCGTTGTGGGACCCGATTGTAAATCACACCCCTGGTTTTGGGTCTTGCTGAGGTTGGAAGTTGTGTTGTGGTCAACAGGAAATCCCTCTCCACTGTCACCTGGGACCAAGATGCAGCTGAGAATTACATAAAAGCTCTAGCTTGTGCGCAAATAAATATTCAACGGGAGTTCAAAACCAGCGTAAAATATTTTGTCACCTGGGCCTTGTTTCCTTGGCTCAGATTTCTTCCAGTCGCTACCCCAGCTGCCTCGTGCCTTGCCGTCTCCCACTCCCCCTACAGATCTTTTGCATAATGATGGCAAAAGGGTTTAGAGCAAATTCATCCTATTTGAGGTCTCCTGGCCCTACTGCTAACGCTCTACGTACTTGTTTCTCTTCAGATAGTGTTAATCTGACACTGCAGCTTTCTCATGATGAGCGAGAGAAGAAAAATTCAAATTGATGGTCAATTCTCTCTTGTATTTTTAAGAATAACTGCATTATTCTTCTCTGCCCCTTGAAATATGGCTGCTTTTTCAGTATGATGGCAGGTCTAGGATTCTATTTCAGCTTGCTTGCTTTAATAACTGAGCAATTCTCAGGGCAGCTTTTTTACCAGAGAGCTGCCGTATGGTGCTGCAGAACTTCTGCTCCTGGAAGAGAAGGCTTTGACTGTGCCAGACCATGAAGAGGCAAGAGACAGCAGGAGATGGATAGTCTCCAGAGAAAGACCACATTGTCAAAACTGGATCCTGGTATGAGTCCTCTGTTAGTGGAATTCAGTTAAAAATTTTCATCTATGTTGATCTTCTAGCTAGAAAAAAAGGGAGATGAATATTTGTGAGACTTCTCTTTTGAAGACTCTTGGAAAGGTATAACTCAAGGAGCTTTTCCAGCTAACGAAGTATTTTAAAATGGGAATCCCCCACTCTCTGAGCTAGCTTATCAGTTTTGAAATGAACCATTATACAAGTTCATAGAAAAATCTAGAACAAATAAAGTTTCAATACCCCAACATTTTCCTTCTAAGTAAAATACAAGAGGTAACACATGCATGGAGAGTGTATAAAAGCAAGGAGTGTATTTTGGTCATAATGTACATCTGTAACCTAAGCCACTGACAGTCTGTCTATTTGTGGATGAGTATTTTGAGGAAGAACACGAAGAAGATCATTGGAGTTGCTTTGTGGACATTCACGCAGTGGTCAGCCTAACCACAAGGATCGCAAAAACCACATAAGAATAATTCTTTGAAACATCTTACATTTAGGGTAACGTCCTGGTAGAGCAGACAGGTCTCCCCTTCTTGCAATCAAATAGAACACAGTGGATACAGTAGAGGGCCTGTAGGCTTCCTGACAAACAGCAGGTCAAGGTAAGAGAGAAGCTGAGGGCAGCAGAGGGATTCACTCAGGAGTGCCCCGAACAAAGGGAAGGCTTTGGGGATGATGGCTGGTAAGAGCAGTCGTGAAAGAGGGGACATCAAAACCGGGACTAAGGAAGGCTTTGCTGTATACTCGGCCATCAGGCAATTGGTATTACTGGAATACATCTGCTAGAAAGTACAAGCAGGAGGAAGCAAAGCCGTACAAGCTGTTCTCGCACAGTTATTCACAAACAGGTTAGGGGCAGTCACAGAACCTTACAAAATGGGCTGCATGAGAATTGCATTTTTGGCTCCTCTGGAGCGTGGACCTGAAATGAGAAGCTTGATTGCCTTTTCCTTGCTGGAGAAACTTCTGGGCTTTGATCACTAGATTGTTGCCACTCCCTCCCTTTCATTTCCCTGGGAGGTGAACATGAGGGGCCAAGTGTACATGCTATCTGCCAGGGAACAAATTTTTGGAGGGTAGAAGGAGAGGATGATCCGTGGATCTGTGAGCATTGGCTGGTTAAAGATCCCTCCAAATGTTTTATTAAATAAACTCACAGTCAAGTCATTCAAATATGCATAGAAAATAGATAAAAGCAACACAAAGGTTGCTCACGTAGACCTTAGCAGCCATTCTCCTATCCTTTTAGTCTGGGTGCAGCACACCGAGTCTGGGTCCTGCACTCCTCTTGTGGAAGAAGTGACTCCACTGTGGCCAGCAGTCCTCCTGCAATATCTGTTGCCCGCGCAAAGACTGAAAAAGGATGATAGGCGTGTAATGCCATGTAGTTAGACAGAGGCAGGTGAATTAAGGCGTGTATGACATGTTAGGCCTCTCCCTTATTCACCGGTCTTTATCACCCAGGGTTTATCTAACGTTGCTATGATTGAAACTTCGAAGAGTATTTTGAAAGACAGTTGTCTCTGTTTCACACTTACAGAATGAAAAGAGCCTCACTTCCCAGACTTTAGTAGCACTTCTTAGCAATCTGCTCTCTTCTCAGCAACAGCATGTGAGTTGCAAACTTTTCAGACTGCAAACTTTCTAGAAAGACATTTTGTTCTGAATTTGTTTACGCGGGGCCCAGAACAATAGTGTGTTCAGTTGTGACTGAAGCTCCTTGCTGCTATGATGCTCTCCTTAAAGAACAACGCTGTGCATTTATTATCATAGAATCATAGAATCATAGGGTTGGAAGGGACCTCTGGAGATCATTTAGTCCAACCCCCCTGCCAGAGCAGGGCCACCTTAGAGCAGGTTGCACAGGAACTCGTCCAGGTGGGTTTTGAATGTCTCCAGAGATGGAGACTCCACCTCCTCCCTGGGCAGCCTGTGCCAGTGCTCTGCCACCCTCAAGGTAAAGATTATGCTAAAGCGAGTAAAGGTACACCTATAGACATCTGCAAAAAGAAGTCGTGTTCTGCACGATGTGAGCACTGGAGACACTTCTTAATCCTTGGCTCTGTGTGCTTGTCATTTTCTAATCCCTTTGTCAAATAGTACATTAATTTAATATCTGCTAGTTACTAGGCCCAGCACAATTGTTTTCTTTCTTCTTTTTTTCAAGAAAAAGGTGTGGTGGTGGGGTTTGGTTTTACCTTTTTTTTTTTTTTTAAATATGGCAAAGAAACCTGTGCAGAACAAAAGGGCACACTTCACTGCATTAAAGCAGTTTCCATCTTTGCCACCATAGTGGTGGCTCCAACTATGCTGAACCACTCACATGCCGTAAGTAAAAGAAAAGGAAAATCTCATCAGTGACAGCTGTACAGGGATGATTTTTCACTCATTGGAGAGACTGTCATAACTCACAGTCCTAAGAGAGTGTCTGTTTCTCACTGTCACTGGTGAGATAAGCTATATTTAATGCTGCAACATCAAAGCTGCCAATTTTACATTTGCATTTAGTGGTACAGTTGCAAATTAAACCCACTGCCTGCCTGGTTTTGGTTTGCAGAGGGTAAACTGATGTAATTATATTAGAGGGGGAAAAGGGCCTACTTAAAAATAAGTTTCAAGGTGTAGGGTTTGACATTTTAGGAAGATCGGACAGGTACAGGCTTAAATGATGTGAGTTTATGTATTATCAGCAACACTACGTTAAAAAATGTGCATGAGCGTGTGAGGTCAGACTTCTTATTCAGCAAACTACTGTAGAGTATCATTGGATAGCTCAGCGCTAAATATAAAAGAAAATCAACTTCCAGTCTGCTACAACTAGTATGGAAAAAAGGAATTTTCGTTATCAGCAGTGGAGAACAGATATATATTTGTGACTGTAAGCAATGGCGGGGTACAATTAGAATGAGAATATCCTGGTTGATTATCTGTTTGTTTAAATGAGGAAAAATGCATCAAGTTCCTTTCAGGTGGTGAACTATATAACAAACTACCAATCAGGATTAAGCATCACTTCTTATTTTCTTTAAAAGGCTAGTGGAATAATTGAAAAACGCTGGATAGAGTCTGTTGTACTTAGACAGCATAAATCTAAAGTAAGGGAGACAAACATACAATGGTTACACTTCTTCACTATCCATGTGTCCTATGTCTGAACTATTTATTAACTGAAATGTGAATGGGCAATGAAGGGCCAATTTATATGTTACAGCAAGAGATGTATTATAACTGCCTTAAGCATTGATTTCCTTCCTTTGCCTATTCTCGGTTGGGATATACACACATAGAACAGCAATAATGTGGGGTTTCCTTATCAGATCTTGGATATTTCCCCAGACTGTCTGCAACCATTAACCTTGCATATTATCTGACTTTAGTGATTAGTACAAGGCACATAAAACCGTATTGATGGCCAGCCTTGGGTTAGAATGGTAAGCTGAATTATTGGAGGTTAGATTTTGCTGACTTTGTGATACAAATGATAGTATTATGCTAGTCCTGTGAAATTGCTAATTTGTCATTTCTTTCATGGTGTAGTCAATGATGTGGTACTAATGAATGAGGCACATAATTGTGTGATACCGAACTGTAGCTTCTCGCTGATGCCTTCTGAGCCTGCATTAAGAGGGAGTGAATGTCAAGACTCTCTTTGTTCACTAGTTCCTCTTGCATTTCTGCGCCCTGCTGCTAGACAATCAGAAACAGTGTTTGTAATTAATGCTAAGGCTATTGCAGTTCGGATTATTAGCCTAACTTTGTTCTGTTATGCTTGTTACTTTTACAGAGGGCTTTTGTAAGATTCTGTCGCTTCTTTGCTCGTGCCGCTCTGCTGTGAGATGTGCACGCTGCATGTGAAGCGAACTGCAGCAGATAAAGTCCTCCAGGACCTTACAGTTGCTGCCATTCTGAGATCCCCCCAAGAAGGTTTCTCAGTGTACATCTCAGATATGATCCAACACAGTGGGCCTCCAAAAGGATTTGGAAGATAAGCTAGAGTAGGTGAACTGGGGGTCAGTGTTTGAAGCATTTCTTTTTGTCTACCCTTCTGCTTAAGTGGTTGTGCAAGGAGATCTAACTGGACCGGATTAACCTATTGCAGCGGTCAATCAAAATGCTTCCGTACGATTAATTTGGGCGTTTCCTTTTTTTTTTAATTTCCTCTTTATTACTCTTGAATCTTTTTATTAGCAAGAAGAACAAGGCTGAAGGGAGGAGGGTAAAAAAAGAAAAAAGATCTGGACTAAGTCTTTTCTTTTAATTGATAAAGCGGATATTCATGACTGTTCACACGTATAATTTCAGCTTTTGGTGTTAAATGATTTTTAGTGCTTCTCCCAGAAGTCACTGAAAAAATAGAATTACAAATATCTATCTGCTTTCCACCCAGCATCAAGAAGCAGCTGGGCCAGAACTTTAGTTTACCTATGCGATGGTGGAGCTCCCTAGCAGCCTGAAGTGGGGCAAGTTCTCCTGCAGTGAGGGCTGCGGGGGAGCACCAGCTCAGGCATTGCTGTCCTCAGGAGCTGTATCATGGGTCTCATGCCATCTGACATCGTACCTAAAGCAGTAGCTTTGGAAAATAAAGTACATATTGGAAAATCTCAGTCTGTGTTAAAACAAGACAGGAAGATAAATAACGAGAGACAGTATTTCTTATGAGAAAAATGAAAAATATTCACGGTTGGTCAAGAAGTCTGAAAAACAAGCCCAAGTGGATTTTTAAGGCTTGAAAATCAAAAAGTATGTGTGGTGGAGAGAGAACCTGGAGTTTACACTATTATAAAAATAAAAAAATCTGGTTTATTCTAATTGGATGCTTGTTGTAGTCTCTACCGATGAATTTTACTGATTTACTGCTCTACGGTTCCGTTTGATGTTAGTGTGATACCACTGAGCTTAAAATAATGGACCTCAGGCACAAGCTCTTGAAACTTGTTCCCTAATTGGTCTGAGCAGTTTAATCATGAGAAAATCACCTTAGAAATAAGCTTTTTAGCCTTCTTACATGTAAAATGGGAATAGCAATATTTGTTTACATCTAAAAAGTGGTTTTTTTAGTTTTATGTAAGAATGACTTAGTGTTCGGCTGTTAGCAAACAGTGCCCATGATACACAGCAGAGGCGTTCTGCTTCCCCCATTAAATTTAAAGTGGCAGAAATACACACTGCCCAAATGAAAGAGACAAAGTCCCGAATTAATTTTATATACTTAGATTTAACTAGAAGCCCTTTCAATCTTTCCAGGCCCATAATTCTGTACTCTGGTTCTTTACCACGTGCAGCTATAGTACTGTAATGAACTTTCACTGATGCCAAAGATGTTATATTTATTAAAATGAATCAGTATAAATAGTCTTCTTTTGTAACAAACTGTGTATTTATTGCATTAGTTTTCAAGCCAGTAGTCACACTATTCTAAAAGGTATTATTAACATGTCTCTGAGTTTGGAGTGATGTCCTCCTCCTGCTGCTGAAGAACTCAAGCTCTGATAGTGACACACTTGCAAATTGCTGTTGTGCTTGAAGCCTTTTAACGGAAGAAAGGAAGGCAGCTATTTTTCCGATCCAGGTTGCCTCAGTGTACAAGCAATTTTGTGTTGGTTTTAGAACAGCTTACCTGGGAGCTCGAGTCTCGATAAATTAACAGAAAAATTCTGCCACCAGAATAATTCAGAAGCAAGTCAGTTGTGGGTTTTTTTTCAGATCTTTACTCATTCCACAGTCATTTGTGAAATGTGGGGTTCACTAGCTTTTCTGTTACATGCAGTATTTCAACAAAATCAACCAGCAAATACAGGAAAAAAGGGAATGCTAGGGTCCCACTAATATAGAGCTAGTGGCTCTTTGAACGATAGGAATAGTAGGATTTGGAGAGAGAGAGCAGCGAGCACATGCCAATTCTGCATTGTGAAGGACTTGTGCAGGACTATTTCCCATGGGCTCCGGCAGTGCAATTAAACAAATGAATCAATGAACAATAAGCCAGTTGCTATTCCTAGGTCTGTCCCCAAGCAAAGCTGTGATTTTCTTTTTATCTTTAGAATTTAAACTTTATGGATGATCTTTTATAATGTGTTTGCACAAAGCCAAGAATAAAAAGAGTTGAAATCAAGTAGATACACCTATTGTCTTCTGTTAGTGTTCTTATAACTAAGGAAGCAGATGAGAGAAGTCTTGTAGATAGCAACAATATCTTAGTTGGAACAACCAGTATAACTGGAAAATCTAGACAAGCTTTTGATCATAGAAACCCATCTTTAGGTCTGGAATAGGAGGTGCACACCTTAAAACTAAACAAAAACTGTATCTTACTGGAATTCATTATTTCTGTTATCCACGAACGCTATGAACATTATTTTATAGTTGTCTTAGAAGACATTTTTGCAGGTCTCCACTGAAGAGCAGGATTAGAGATCAGAGGTGAAGTGATTGGTGAACACCTGGTTCTTTCATTGGTTTAGATGGATGTGTGAGCTCTAGGTCGTGGCATTTGCTAAGTTTTGCCTACTCAGTTTCTGTGAGTGCTCTGTATGAAATGTACTATTTCATATGAGCTATGTACTGAGAAGTATTGGGAATTTGACCGTTTTGTTTATCTATTCTGATGCTGCACAGAAGTTTCGTCAAGCTTCCTGCTTATTAGTCAGACCAGACCTTCCATACAGTACTTTTTGGACTACAGAAACTTTAACCTGCTTATAAGGTAATAAAATGAGGAGGTTACTTGAAGGTTAGGAAAATCGGTGTTTGGAACATATCTTTGAAGGTAGGATCTCCTTTCATAATGGTCTATAATTTCTTAGTGACCTTCTCCATAGCTTCCAAAGACTGGGAACATGTGCTGTGGTCAGTGAGTTGTCTGTTTGGGTTTTTTTAAAAGGTGTTCTTACATGGTAACTGGATCCTTAAATAATAAATAAAAGAAATAACCAGTATATGTCATCAAATAGGGTCAAAGTTATTTACTCTTCTAGTTCACAACAGCCGCAACACCCTAACAACATTTTCCGAAGAACTTTGTTCAGTTTTGTTTAGTTCAGGTTCTAATGTTTTGGGGTGTATTTGTGGTTTTTTAGTTTGTTTGTTTTTAATCCTCTCTGTCTTAAATGCTCTCTGTCTTGCTGTTGTGCTTAGAAATGGGTATTGCAGAGGTTTAATCCAATGCTGGATGTTTTCCCTGGACCGCATCTGAAACAGGTCAAAAGAGTATCTGCTGGGGCCAGGGGGTCCAACCATCCTTTTTTGACTATTAGCAAGGTGGCACTCACTGATGCTGGAAGTCCTGGGAGCTCTGCCCTGTCTCTCCATTACATGGATCAAGAGAAGCAGGAGCTTTGAAGACCTGTAGTCCCCTTTTCAAGTCTAATTCCCATGTTGCTGGGCACCAGCAAGGCAAAGCTGAGTCTCATGCTGAGAGTCTCATGACTGTCACCGTCAGCTGTAGTCTGGCAAACACATGTTCTGTACACTGTTTCCCTCCTCTTGGGCATAAGCTGACAAGGTTCATCTCTGAAAGCAGCTGACAGGGTAGCTGAGTCTCTCCCCAAATTTGTTCATTCAGACCCTACACATATTGCTGATGGGGCTTGCTGGTGTGATGGTAGAGGATCAAAAGAAAGCCGACTTGTTAACAGTTTGTTTGAATCAAGAAAGGTTATTTTTGACCTGAAATCCTCTGCATGACTTTTTTCAGCTGATAAAAGAACTGCCATTGTTGCTACAAATTATCTGTTTTGTCCACACTAAAATATAAAACATTTCTGTTGAAGGAAAATACGGCACCATAAATAATTAAAACTATTCCAATTGACTTTTTTGGTCAATTTTAATCTGACCTTAAATCACAATGGTCAGCTGTTTTATTTATTTTTTTAATTACTGATTATTTAGAGAGATTACTCTAAGCAATTACTAGTTAATATCCTTAATAGCCAGTTTTACATTTAGTCCACTGCTATGTTGCCACTGGCCCTGCTTGAGAAATATAATACACTGAATATCAGATCACATCCTGTATGTCCCCAGTATTAAAGAGAACAAAATGAAAGTAATATGAATTTCACTGATAAGGACCACTTTTGCTGTGATTATAGTTCTATCAAAATGTACCAGTCTAATATTACGCACAGATTTACATATCTTTGAAATAATACAATTATATATAAGAAACCTTGCTTTAGCGATTAAGACAGTGAAATCTGCCCCATGGTGTTATGGGGAGAAGTCCACTTTTTTTGATCTGGGCATGTTGGGTTTTTTCTTCTCGATATTATTGAAACTATATGAAGCAACAGCCTTTTTTTTTTTTTCTGTTTTCTGGAGGGTTACAATTGTTCTGTCAGTGATACTTGGGTTACATATTAAATGACCTTGTGGAGGTTCCTTTTTTATTGTAATCAATCATTTAGCAACAACTGGATGGTATATTTGTGCCTCACAGTTAGTTGTTTCACCGAGATTAAGAAACTATGGACCTTCTATATGTGCTATTATTTATTGAACCGTGTTTGAAGAAATTCGTCTACTGCTTTTCATTGATGGGAGTTTCTGGCTAACAGCACTTTAAATAAGTGGAAAATGCTCAGTTATCACCCAATGTGAACAGGATCAATAATAGTTTAGTAGTGTCTGATAATTGCAGTGGCTGTTATACACAAGAGCTTGCATCTTCTTGAGTGACTCTTATCAATCTATTGTCCGTCATCATCTGATAATCAGAACGAAAATATAGTGGGGAATTATCCCTTTTTGAATCAAGCTTGTGAAAACCATTTGAAATAATGCTAAAAAAATTCTCATTGTTCCACTCAGCAGGGAGAAAAATTCAGTATCTGGGTGACTATAGTGAGAAAGGGACAAAAAAAAAAAATCCAATGTGCACTTGCTAAGTAGAAAAATATGTATAGCACAGTGATATAAGGGCAAAATATTTCTGCAATATTTGGAGAGTGTCTTAAAATATTTGCAATTATATTCTGAAGGAGTCATGACCCTTTGTACCTCTCAGGGCGATGCTGGTGACTTGAATGGAAACCGTAGGACACAGATGGCAAGAAAGGCATGCTAGAGTGCAGCATAGTGCAGCTCTCGTTGCTTTGTTCCTGAGGGCAGCAGCATCTCCACTTCACGGCACAAGCACCCCAAGGATGTGATGGTGTGCAGCTTTGACTGTTCCCTCCTGCTCTTGGAAGTAATGTTACTCTTGGACACACTCAGTTCACTTACGAAACCAGAAAGATTCACCTCCCCCCCCCCCGCCATCTTTCCATGCCAGCTGGAGTGGCTTTTTTAATGATAGTCTCATCATCTCCCCTCTTATGCTTCTCTCTCCATTTTCCTTTCCTTTTTAAAATTAATCTTTTACCTTGTTACTTTCACTAACACATACAGCCTGGCCATCTTAGGTTTCATGGCCTTTCTCCTCTGCTGGAAACAGACGGAATTTCCAGAAGTCTGTCTGGGCATAGGTTTTCATATTGCTCGACTCAGTTACCCAAGAAAATCTTTTGGCTCTTTTTACATATATCTTCTAGGAATGAATAATATATATATATATTTTTTTTAAAGTAGATAAATTAGATGTGCCTCTGTAGACCAGTGGCTCTACTCGTGTATTCTTTTATGAGAAGAACTTGACAGTTTGTGTATAGTCTACCAGTAGTAACATCATGTTTTCTTTGCAATAAGCTTCTGGGTTTGGTGTCTATTTTATCAGGCCACATGCTTGGCAGACACATATGTTGGGGGAAGACAGAAGCACAACCTTGCACTCTTTTCCCTTACTGTTGTACTTTTAGTTGCTGAATCATAGAGTAATTCAGGTTGGAAGAGACCTGCTCAAAGCAGTTCAGATACTTTAGGTTCATCAGGGACTGGTACAGGCAGGTCAAGTTTTGGATGTCTGCAATAATCTTCACAACCTTTCTGGGTTCCTGTTCCAGGGTTTGATCACCCTCATAATAATAATAATAATAATAAAAAACATTTCCTAATTCACAGGAAATCAGAAAGTACCATATTCCAACTTGTGTCTGTTCCCTCTGGACTTACCATTATCCACCTTTCAGAAGAGTCTGGCTCCATCTTCTCTACACACTCCCATTAAGGCAGTTGTAGATAGCAATAAGGCCTCCCTTTTTTCCATGTCGTCTTGAAGTTGAGCAAACATGCTCCTTTAGTGTCTCTTTGTGCATCATGTACTCCACCCCCCTCGCTGTCTCAGTGACTCTGTACTGGAATCACTGCAGTTATGTCAATGTCATTCTTCTGTTGGAGAGCTGAAAACTGGACACAATGCTCCAGATGTGGTCTCACCGGTGCCAAGTAGAAGTGATGGATCTCCTCCCTTCATCTATGGGTTGTGCTCTTGCTCGTGTAGCCCAGTATTTGGTTGTTCTTCACTGCAAACACTAATGATTCATGTTCAAAATGAACATGCTATGATGTGAGAGCATAAAGTGTTTAATTATATGTAGTCTTTGGCACCAAAATTGTATTTTTGAGAAATTTTCAAAAAAGTTATATCAAGTCATGTCCCAGACTACTGTATTCAGAGTATCTCAATTTAGATCTTATTGAATAGTTTCTGCAATAGTCTTAAGTAATATTTGAGCCCAAGTCTTCAGTCACCCTGGCTATATTGCTTTTAATAAACTCTTTTGTCTACTTTTGAATAAAAACTTGATTTCTGCCGTATGGCTTGCAATGTGAAGAGTTGAGTTAAATACAGTATTTCTGTACCTTGGCAGGCATATACCCTCTCTTCCTTTACATTTATTTCAGAGTCAGTTTCAGACTTGAGTGTGGTCTGCTGTGTAGTATGTATCTCCTGGACTATTCTGAATGGAATGAAACTACAACAGCCCTAATTCCCCGAGAAAACACTTGACTCAGCAAATGGGAAACTTAACTGATGGGTGCTTCTGTAGTCCCGTAGGCTTTTGTTAGATGATTAGAGCACAATCAAATTACTCTGTTGAAACAAAGCAAAATTTACTTGTAGCCAAAGTATGTTTACTTTGAAATATTAATCTCTAGAATTTACCTGCAGGACTTCCTCGCCGTAAGGATATTGTCTTTTTCTCCATATGTCACTGGGTAAGGTTTTAAAAATACTAACAAAAGTCTTTCAGATTTAGAAAACTTCCTTATTCTATATCAAGACAAACCCACCCAGCCACCGCTGTTTCTGGGTGAAAAGGGGGCAACAAACCCAGAAAAAGAATATCACTGAAGATTTGGGGGATTGGTTCCTGTTCTGTTATCCTTCTTATTCCCTTATGTGACATACTTCCCGATCGCCTTATCTATAACACCGAGGGCTGCTGTTGCATGTCTTGTTCTGTCCTGTGCTAGAGGTGACACCCCCCTCCCGCCTGCTCCCAGGCGCACAAAAGGAACATGAGCACATTAGAGGCAGTGACCATGGTTTATGGTTTACTAGGCCATCGTTTATGTCGTCTTCCGGAACAAACACCCGGGACCTGAAAGACTATCCTGATGCAAATTTCCCCTACATTGGCATTAGTCTTGCAGGAAAAAAGGATTGTTTTTGATGCAGCTGTTTTTCATCCTTACAGTTGTTTTGAATCACCTTCTCTGAGCAGAAAACATCAGAAAGCGCAGCTGAAACATTCCTGACTACCTACATTTACAATTTTTTTTTCTCTTTGGCTTTGTAGAGAGCTTTGTGTTCTCTTAAGGTGAAAAAAAGCCTCTGATAATACAGAAATTAGATCAGGTTTATTTCCATAAAAGCTATAGCCTCTAACTCCATCAACTACAACTTTGTGGACCATATATGGTATTTTTACCCAAAGCCCATTTAGTAGGTAAAGGTTAAAAGGCAATGTATGACAAATTCTTAGACCTAAGCTTGAAAGCTGAACTGCTCGAGCTTGACTCATACCTTTGGAGGACTAAGTCCACAGGGACATTTGTTACTTCTGTATTCACAGCATTCCTCCTTTCCTTCTGAGCTCTGGTTGTCTTCCTGTACCGTCCTGGAGTTTTCAGCTGGTTTGCTGGTTCCCTTTTCTGTGCACACAGAACTGTTTCAAAAAGCAGCTCCTTTCCTTCTTTGAGGCCAAACAGGTTAAATACTGCAGCATAAAGTGTGTGGTGCACACTGAAAATGGCTTGTAGATGATGATGCTGAGACCCATGAAACTTTTATACTTCAACCCAAACCTATGGACCATGTTTTACTCAGAAAATTCAGCCCTTAAAAATCAAAATGTCATGAAAGACTATTCTTATCTAATCTCGGATAATCCCCATAATGTTGTAAACTTAATAATGAAATAATATTAATAATGAATGAATGTGGCATGTTTATGAGAAGCTTTGTCGCTTCTTTCCATGGAGTATAGAGTGAAGGACATGTGGACTCTAATTTGGCTGCTTCAGGTAAGTGCCCAAAGTTAAGGCAGGATGACTTTGGATTCCAGCTTCTTACCAAAATAGACTAAAGACAAAATTCAACTGACTGGGAAATGAAAAAGTGCTTGGTTGAGGAAAGTTGGATTTAATATCCATTCTCAGTTATTCAGTTTAATTTGTACTTCCCCTAAGGAAAATGAAAGTTGCCACTCTTTACATTACAATTTAATGATATTTTGCAAATGTTTAATAAAATATAATAGGCTTAAGGCAGTAGCATTTGCTACAGATGAATTCCAAAGTGATAAGCATTTTAGGTGGAAATACAGGTGACTGGAACTCAGCGCAGTCTATTATTAAGTCACCTTCTAATCTTCAGCTTTCTGTAAACCAGCTCTAAAAAGAAACCAAGTGAGATGCTTGTCTACAACACTCAAGCTCCCATTATGTTATATAAAAGCAGTGCCAACCTCTCCTGTTTGACTGAGAAACGTTCCAGACTGATGAGTGTGGGTCTCCGTTCAGGTAGATAACTTGGTTGCAGACAGACCAGTTAAATACCTGCTTTCCTCAGTCTTTTTATATTGAAAATAATTTTCCTCTAGCGCCTACTGATTACAATAAGCTCTTGGTTTTCCTCTGCAGCCATTTGCTTTGGCATGGAATGCGGGAAGAAATTCCTTTTGGAGCCAGTCTCTGCTCATCCCAGAGCTTCAGAGCAGTATCAGGCTTATCTTCTCCCGTTCCCCAAGCTAGGGCTGCCAGCCTGCCCAATGCAAGGCGTTGGACAGCCTGAGCATGAATAGAGGGTTTCGGCAGATCCACGCAGCGAGCTGTCTTCAAGCTCTCAGACCAGCCCTTTCTACCCTCTTTATCCTCCAAAGTGGTGACAACCTGATATCCAATATCCCGAAAGTCAGTGGGAGTCAGCTCTTCCATTTTAAATCTAGGTAAGTGGGTGTCAATATATAATCTTACAACCTACCAGTCCTCTGGGACAAACACTAAAATCTAAGAGCATTCAACTGTTTTCCACAGCCCCTGTCTGCAGGGCAGAATAGGCCACGAAAGTGAACCCAAGACCCCTCTGAGTTAATAGCTACCCTTTTAAGACAGGGAGGAGTTGATAGAGGACAGAGAACAATATAAAAATGCATCTAAAACTGGAACTGGATAATGACTTCGGTCCTGAAGGGCTAAAGAGAAACATCGAATGCTCTCAAGGATTGCAGCTCAATTCTGGGTTTTAACAGTTCAGTCAGGAGTCGTGAAAGCAGCAAATGGCAATTTGACAGTTATTATTACTTTAAGAAAAGGGATTTCTCCCCTCTCCCCTCCTCTTTTTGTTTAGAAATGGGAAGCTCCTTTAACATAGGTGATGCACAATAGGATGGCAGGCAGCATTCAAGTACGTTATAGGTATACACTCATCCTATGAACAAAACTTTTCTTTCAAAAGTCATGATATTAAGTAAAGATTTTAATAGAAGGTTCTTTAGGTAAGTTTATAGATGTTTATCAGCGAACAACAAATGAGTATATTTAATTGACTTACCCTTTCAAGAACTCCAACGCTCACTTTTAGCACAGGAGGTATGAGATATTACTAATTTATTTCACCTGGTCTAAGGTCCAGGGTTGAGTTGTTCTGTTTGGTTTTGTTGTGTACTCAGCACTGGTGAGGCCGCACCTCGAATACTGTGTTCAATTTTGGGCCCCTCACTACAAGAAAGACATTGATGTGCTGGAGCTTGTCCAGAGAAGGGCAACAAAGCTGGCGAAGGGTCTAAGTCTCATGAGGAGCAGCTGAGGGAACTGGAGTGGTTTATCCTGGAGAAAAGGAGGCTCAGGGGAGACCTTCTTGATCTCTACAACTACCTGAAAGGAGGTTGTAGCAAGGTGGGGGTCAGTTTCTTCTACCAAGTAACAAGTGATAGGACAAGAGGAAATGGCCTCAAGTTGCACCAGGGGAGGTTTAGATTGGATATTAGGAAAAAGTTCTTCACAGAAAGGGTTGTCAAGCATTGGAACAGGCTGCCCAGGGAAGTGCTTGGGTCACCATCCCTGGAGGTATTTAAAAGATGTATAGATGTGGTGCTGAGGGACATGGTTTAGTGTTAACTTGGCAGTGTTAGGTTAATGGTTGGACTTGATGATCTTAAAGGCCTCTTCCAACCAAATTAATTCTATGATTCTGTATTTTGGTTTAGTTTGGTTTTAGCATTTGGGAAGATATGAAACTGCCTCTTACCTCCTTTACGTGACTATGATGTACCACTCATTTAAAAGAGTGTTACTGTCGCATCAGCCCCTGTCTTCCAGAGATGTATAGGAGTGCAATGGAACACTGCTCCCTTACTTGAGACATTTTTGACAGAAAGTATAGTTGAAGTATCTCTATCCAGCCATACTCCAAAAGGGTACCGAACACCATCATTTCTTAACCACCATTCATCATCCAGCTTGACATCTGCTGAGGCAGTTTCCTGCAGTGCGTTTAATTATTTGTAATACTTTGTAATACTGGCTGCTCAACAAATGGCAAGATCACACAGATTTGCTATGGGGTCTCCCCATAAAACACCTGTATTATAGAGTTAAATGTGTCCACTACACCTGAAGCACTGTGTGACATTTAGGGCCCACGAAAAGCATCAAAGACATTTAATTTTTGTGCAAGCGGACCTGTTTAGAGCAGAATTCGGTCTGGGTATAGCTTTGACTGCTCTTAGAATTCAACTGATCTGCAGGGGAGACATGACCCGTTCAGCTGTGTAAATATCTCAAACATCCACAGGTTAAAAAATTCAAGAAAAACATAATCTGCTTTGTCACACGTTATTCCATTGATATATAAAATAACATACCTTTGTGAAGTAGGTGCATACATTAATGGGAACTTTAACTGTTGATTTCTCTGTTTCTGTCACCATTATAATATTACTTAATCACAGCTTTTTGTGTCTAATTTACCCAAGAGTATTTTTAATAGAAGCATAAAAGAAGTTCAATGCTGGGTATGAAAAGAAAAGGAATCGGGGTCCAGTCTCTTTGGCAAATACTCCATAACAAGGTAATTCTTTAAAGGCATATTCACACAGCTCTGAGAGAATAAAACAAATGCTTCAGAGTAATTCTGGTCTCTCAGATAAATACACAATTAGATTATATGATTTACATTAGATGATGTTAATTTACACAGGAAAATATGTGAAGCATTCCCAAGGAGTAAGGACAGATCTATACAACTGGAGAGACCTTTAACAAGTCCATGCTCCGCCCCGTTAAATAATAAGCCATAAATAACATTTAAGCGTTAGAGCTTTTGTGATACTTTGGAGAGCTTTCTTACAAATTATGAATAAAATTAACTGCTGCTCATTTTTATGCATGCTATCAAGTTTTTACACACCAATACATCAAGGTTTTTCACATGTCAGCATACTAATACACGTATATCTTTAACATTCATGAGACATAAATGAACACATCTAAGAACAAACAGGTAACTGATTTATAGAAAATTTCAAAAAGTAAATTGGATCATTAGGAACACGTCTATTTTGGGGTTTGTGACATAGAAATGACGAATATCCCATTAATGAAACGTGGGAAGAATTTGCTTGCTACACAATTTTATTGAGATAAAGTTTTTATTTTCACATAGAGTAGACAAATTATTTAAGATACACAAAGGGCACTTAGTGGTGGGAACTGAGGTGAGTTTGTCTTCTTTTTCCTGGAAGACAGTGCACCAGGCAAGTGAACGGACTATGGTGGGTCTCCCCAACCTGAGTCAAAAGCCTTTGTTCAATTGGTTCCTTCCTTTAACATAAGTGATGTAAGTAAAGACTGTAGGAATGCCTCCCTGCTGATGGCAGCGTCTTGAAGAGAGCTCCCATTTTGGCTCCTTGTTCCCTTAATGGTCCCATAATGAATATATGGTTTATTTCCAGCACATCACATAATCTGTTTATATGTGATGCATAAACCACACAAGTGCAAACCACACTGAAGCATTTTTTCTTTTTCTTTTTCTTTTTTTTTTTTTTTTTGCTTTACCCTGGCATCCTCATGTATTTTTTAACACTTTGGGGACATTTTCCTAGAAATGTTTAAAACTATAGGTGGCTGATACAAAATATGGCCATCATTGTGGTACAACCAAAAACTGTACCCTACAACATGACACAGATTGCCGCTTCCATTTCAGATGAGAGGCAAACCTGGCAGACAGGTTACAAGCAAGCCACAGAGCCGCTTGCTTCCTGAACTTTCCATTTGCAGAATAATAAGAGTTTTCTCTCTGTTTTGAAATAAAAAATGCAGGGAAGTTAGAATTAACAAGATGTCCAGTCTAAACGCAATCACTAAAATTAGCAGAAGCAAGAGGTGTCATGTACGATGTAAAGGTCTCTTATTTTTTCCCACTTGTTCTCCTGTACTGACTTGAATGGTCTGTGTAATGGATAAAGCTATGCCTGTTAATTAGCCCAGGCCTGTTTAAACACAGAAATGCTTATTCATACACGTTGTTTACAGGAGAGTGAAACATCCAAGGTTAAACGTGAGGACTATGTCTTCAAGGTTTCTTGACCAGACATGCATACGCATATATATGCATCACTGTAGGTCAGCGTCCTCCTTTTTTAAGAGACAAAAATTACCTGATGAGAAGACCAGCAAAACCCCAGATGAATACAAGGCACAATGAAGGTCTCAGATTTTAAGAGGAGCGTAGCTTTGGAATTTTTTTTTCTTCTTCTTTTGTTATAACCACATATACCTGACATAGGTACAGTATCGATCTGCCTACTGGTGGTGAAGCTGGCTTTTTGTTCATCTGGTGGTTGTGTTACCCTAAAGCTGCATGTCAGTTCATCAAAATCAATTCCCTTTTGATTTTTGCAACAGCAGAGACGGGTCAGCTAACAAATGACAAAGGGCCCTATTCATGACAAAGCGATTGTTGCATTACAAGTACAATTTTGTAGGAATTTAACAAAAAAAAAAAAGCAGCACAAGAACACAATTTTACTGCATCATTTACTGTCTCACATGATTCCTCAGACCTCTTGAATGTCACATAATACAGTGTTTAGGCTGTCTTCAGAGTAGACTAGTCACCTTCTTAAAGAGGAACACACCACATTCAACTGTGCCTATTTTTCCAGTAGAAAAAAAAAATGTTCTTCATTTAAATGTATCTCTTAACATTTTGCAATAAATTTAGAAACACCTTAACTGACCAAACAGAACCCCCTTCATGTTACTCACAATATTGTCTTCTATTTATTTGAATTACTTACCATAGACTATATAGGTGAGGCAAGATCTCCCTGATCCAGTATGTGAATTGGTCATTTCTCCTGCTGAACAGGTACAAAAGCCTCTTGCGCGGCTGGCTTGACTGCAAAGCTCAGGCAGAATCCGAAATAAGACACCAAGATCCACTTGATAATTTTGCAGAGATCTTTACCAGCTCAGTGCCGCCAACTGACACAAATGTATGAATTAACAGAGGGAGGGTATGAATTAACATTTTCAGGAAACAAGTTTTTAAAGCTGACATTTTTGCCTGAATGCGAGTTTGCATTTGAGCAACTTTGAGCTCATGCAGACCATAAACGTTTTCCTTGGTAGACATTTATCGGATGAATGGCAAATCCGTACATAAAAATCCAGTTTAAACACATTAACTTAGACACAAACACGAGTGTGAAAGTTTTCCATGGGGTTGGAATCGTCTTTACTTAAGCCCGTATGTAGAACACCCTGGGCATATGTTTTAGCTCTGTTGTATGGCAGACTGACCGGTTGGAGGCTCTTGTTTTACGTTAGCTCTTGGATGCGGCATTTGGTCTCTTCAAAAGCCCTGGTGTAGTGCTTTAGGAAAGCAAGGGTTTAGCAAGCTGCTTGACCTATTTCCCGGCTCCGATGGTTGTTAACTCTTGTCTTAAACTGAGATATTGTCACCTACTTGATACCTAACTGGCCACACAATTGTCCCTAAGATTGGCGTGCTGGAAGGGTTTTGTGCTTGGGAAGGTTGTAACTCCTTTTCAAATTTGCCCTTTGATAAAGTTTTCTGAGCTTTTTTCTCCAGGAATTCTTAAGAACCGTCAATATTTATTTAGCTGTAATAGGGGCCGGAATACACTTTCTCATTCTTAACTTGTCTAAGAGCGGTTTGTAAGCATTGCCGGGGCAGTGAAGAATACTTTTGGAAGTATTGGAGGGGGATGGCATACAGCTTCTTGCAAGGAGGTGGCCTCCAGTTCCTAGCTCCGTGGGCTGTTACGCAAAGCCTTTTCCTTCTCAAGCCAGCCAGATGGTTTCCAAGAGCAGATTTAGCTCTCCTCATCTGCACTGACGGCCAAGATATATACTTCTTAATATGACTGGGGGCTGTGGAGCTTGCTGGCACCCCATTGGAATTGGGACTGCATCTACCCCAGACATTCTGTATCTCCATAAGTCCACAGAAAGGACAACCATTAGGCCACTCCGGGCTTGGTTTTGTTGTTGTTGTTTGTTTTTTTTTTTATTGCTAGAGAACTCAAAAGAGAAGCAGCCGCTGTTTGTCAGTCAAAGGGAATAAAAATGCAAACAATGACAGCGTTATGCCTGTATGGATGTATGATTTGCATTTTGATTTATGTAAATAGCTATGGAAATTAAGTTGGCACTTGGCTTTCGGTAGGTTACTGGTGTGGCTCATGGAGTTGCAAAGTTCGTACAGCCACATTTTAGTTCCTTTGGTCACAGGAGTAACTCTTCACTGCTTAAACAGTAGATGTGCAACTATTCCTTTTTTTTTTTTTTTTTTTTCCGCAAGACGCTAGACCTTTTCCCCCAGTTACAAACTTGAAACTATTCAAACTGTTTGTTTTCAGCTCCATAAGTTTTAAGCATGTGCATATTCTTGCGTGTTTTAATTTATAGGCACAGAAACAGCAATTTACTGCTCTCTTGTGCAGAGGGGTTAGACGCCAGTAGCCAGAACCACGTTGGGACAGCCTTTTCACAGCTGTTTAAGCACAGAATAAAAACCCTTATTGATCCTACTGAAACACCTAAGGCATAGCTGTTATTACATATCCATTTATCTTCTGGTGTTACATTTGTCTTACTGACAACGCTCTTTAACCAAGGTGTTGTCCAGACTGCTAGGAAAACGCGTTACTCTGGAGGACGTGCTGCTGTTTGTGCACTCCACTGCAATCTTATTCCTGATACGAAAGGGGATATCACATTAACTTAATTGGGAACAGATTCAGTCTGCCAGGCTAGGATATATGTGTGTATGTATCTCTCAATGCTCCTTTCGGAATTGTGCAGCTCTGAAATGCCTTTTCCTTAGGACTACTTTAAGGTCATGATATCTACAAGTATTTTAATTACAGTCAATGCATTCCCTTTGCCTATTCCATAGGTAATAACGTGCTCAATAACATTTGCCTCTTCTCTAATAAAAAAAAGCAAGCGCTATTCCTTTCCTCTGGCACATGCACGTTATTTAACTTGGGGTCTGCCTGGTGCAGAGATGCTGGGAGTTTATCGGGCCATTTTTTTTCTCCCAGCAGTCTCCTTCTGGGGAGTTTGTCAGTTTGCAAGCTCTAATGAGAAGTAGGTTAAAAGAAAAAGGGCATTTTAGTGGAGGAGGGAATTAAAATTCAGCAGCCTAATAACAGCGGTAGTTTATAACAGGGCCTTATAAAAGGCAGCTCTGTGTCTTTTTTTGTGTGCACTTTTATTTCCTTTGATATCAGCAGGGGAATTTTCTCTGCAAGACCCATTCCCATCTCACTTTTCTGCTTTCAGATCCCTGCTGCTCTGGGTTTTCTCCTTTCATTTTGATATATGTTATATTCTTCAACCTTCCCACTTGAAGGTTGTAGGAAGCTCGATATTGCCCTTAAAATAGAGAACACAATTGACGTGAAAATTCTTCAAGGGGTGGCCCTGCTTTTCATATATGTTGAAAAGAATCCTTCCACTTACTGGGAGGCCTTGGTGGTGGTGGAGGTGAAATCCTCAGGACACCATCCTGCTCCTAACGAAATTGTGCTAGAAACGGCAACTTACTTCCGGCAGTTTCAGTCGTACCATATCCTTAATAAGAATGTGTTTAAGTATTCTGCAATTACGCAATAATAAGATAGAATTATGGGTTTATGTATATACACCTATATACATGCTGCTACTGAATCAAAAAGGTGTTGTAATGAACTGCTGCTCAGATTTTTGCCCTCCACGAAATGTGGCAAGCGCCCTCGTTTAGTCTGAAGTCATTTCTTTTTCTATACTTCCCAGGGCAGAGGCTAAAAAGCCGATTAGGCGCTTCCGCAGAAGTGGGGAATTTCTTTCGAGACGCTCATCGTAGTGTGGTTAACGCGTTCCAAACGAAACGGCGTTTAAACCTCCCGCCACAATTCCCTCAAGTTCTTCGCTGAGTCTTTCTTTTTTTTTTTTTTTTTTTTTTTTTTTTTTCCGGTTTTTGGTTGCCCCCCCCCCCCCGGGTCTGCTGGGAAGGGGTTGGGCAGGGCAGACGTGGGGGGATCTCACACGCTCCCCTCCAGCCGTGGCCTCCGGTGCATTTCTAGCTGTTACAAATAGATGGCACTTTTGACTTGTACTAGAGCGATTCGGTTGGTAGGATGCAATACCTGAAAGAAAAGCCACTTGCCAGGGTTTTTCGTAAGTCGGGCACATATTTGTTATTACTTACATAGGGGCGAAAGAAATGAGGCAGATTCAAGTAGGCTGCCACGCGTGTCTCGGGCGGTGAAAGCTTAAAAATATGAAAATTAAACGGTGGAATGGGCGAATCAAGTATATTTGTAACGTATTTTCAGACTCGTGCACTGGATTCTCAGGGCAAGCTGGAAGAGAATTATCTTTTAATACCGAGTTGTTTTAAACGCAAACTAGGCAATTGCCACAAAAGTCTCTTATTTGCTGCTTTTCTGGTCTACACGTGTGCACACAGAGACACACATACACACAGGGGGGAAAAAATCAGCCTGTTGTCTTGCAAGTGTTACTTATCATATTAATTAAAATCTGGTGACACGATAACACTAGCAGCTGTGTGGGAAAGCGAGGGAAATTAACAAACGTTTGATTTGTTGTGTTGCTAATGTGACACTTATTATACAGGTCACAGTAAAACAATACCTCAGCCAAAATATGCTAATACTGGTGGAGAACTGTTGCAGTTGTAAAAACATTGGGGTTTATTATAATGAGGCAAAATAGCACATTACCTTTAGCAGAGTGAATTGCTGTTTCTCAGGGCAAGAATAAAGTATATCTGAAGGTTTAATAAAAAAAAATATATTAAAAAAAAAAACGATGTAGAGGAAGAATAAAGTGAAATTGTTACACTTACAAAGCCAATAAAAAGAAAACAATCTCAGGTACGAAAAGGTTGTACAGCTCTTAGAAAGCAAAATATGTCATTTCTAATGGACGTGGATTAAATGGAAGATGCCTGCAGCTTCTTCATTTAGCGTTCCAAGGAACTTTGTTACAAGAACAAAAGAAAATGATTTACTAAGATACAAGTTATGCCATAAAATACACATAGCACTGGAAATGTAATTACATTTAGAAATGGATGTATTAACCGCCCTTTTCCCCTGAGGAAAACTAATATGTAAGCTTATTTTTAACGGTGGCTTATATCCAATCAACTGGTTTGATGACATTTTTAAACAAAGACCTTGGACTTTAAATAATTATTCCCATGCAATTGCTGGATCACATATAATTGCTTGCTGTTTAGTACTTCTTCCCAAACTTAATTGCACTATACTCTGGATCCGAGAGCTTTTTTTTTTATACAAAGAAAACCCCCAAAACATTCCAGAATTCAAATCTGAAATAGGAAAAAAATCTTCCCACAACTGAAGTAAAAATTAAGAGTACGCATTCAGGATTTTGTAGCTATTTATATCCTCCCAAGAATAATTTGATTTTTACCTTTTCATAGGTTTCTTTTCTTTCCAGGGTATTTTCTCAATCTTTGTACCATATTTTTGAGCCCAAGGAAGGATTTTTATTTTTTTTTTCTTTCTGATGTTTTGATCATTTTACTGAAATGGGGTGTATGAAGTCAACCATTTGTTTGACAGTCTTTGACAGCAGATTATGTAGATTTTGCCTGACAGAACACTAGTCATTCGGAACTGAATTCTGAGTGAGCAATCTAGATCAGAGGTCAGGCTGCGGGGTACAAATTGGGACAGATATTTCACCTTGCCGTGCGAAAGGACACAAAAAAGCACATGAATCAGGAATTGGTGACAACTAAAAGGTTAAAGCAGAGGTGATCCAATTACACAATATTTACAGCCACAGATTGTGCTGAAGTCCTTTTGAACCTCCTGCCCCTCCAGTTCACGGAGGAAGCGGGCTCTGATTTGGAAGTCTTCCCTGAAGAAATGTAAATGCACTCTTTAAAGATCTGCTCTATGCCAAAATGCTAAAATATACCTGTTGTCACTTGCATTTCCCATCATTCACCTTGGTTTCAATTTCAAATAGGTATCAGAGTACATAGGTGCACATGCCAGAAAATAGTTCCTTATTCCTCCCACTTTTTCAGAATAATACCAGGAAGAAAAAAATAAAAGAAAAACGGAACAAAAACAAAAAACCCAACCAAACAAAAAAAAAAAACACAAACCAAAAAAGCGAGGAAGACAAAAGATATTTATCTAGGGCAAAACTCAGGCATAGAACCCAGGGACCAGATGTTTTGACTTTTCAGATGAAAACTATCAGGTGCAAAAATGTAATACCGAGGTGCTGAATTCAGTTATTGGTCAATTAGAGAGAAAACAAAACAAACCAATATAAAACAACAACAAAAACAAAAAAAAAAACCCAAACAACACAAAAACCCCAACCAAACCAAAAAAGTGTTCTATATTTTAGTGGTAGCTGGACCATGATAGAAATTAAACCAATTTGCAAATATCTTAAACTGTCAACAGAAACTCTGATTTTTTTTCCTTTTAGTGGTCATTACTACCAGTTACACATACAAAGCAAAACTCACAAGAGCATTTGAGTTGGAGATTTTTTAAAAAAATAAAGAACAGATTGGAAAGGTGTTTAGAAATTTTTTTACCTCTGAATTACTTGTAATTGGAGATCATTTTCAGAGGAACATTAGTGTAACATTTATTATTTATCCCATCTATTATACTAATTCTTTTATTAATATCTGCCAGAATACAGCAAAAGTCAAAGCAGAAGAGGTTAAAGACATTCCAGAAAGTGATTAAGTTTGGGGTTTGGTTTTGGAGAATCTGTATGAATTAGGTGGATCTTTTGTGCAAGCTCCCACCTTATAGAAGTATGAAAGGATGTCTCTACACGTTCAAGGAGGTTAAGGATACCTGAATCAATAGCAAAGATGCCAAGAGTACAATTTAAATCTACTAAGTAACTAAAATCCTAAAACCATTATGTGGGGGAAAAAAAAAAAAAAGAGAGAGAGAAAAAAAGAAAACACTTAAGGCTGATGAAATATCAAGGTTTATTATTCTATTAGACTTTGACAATGAAGTGAAATACACAGGCCTCTAACAATGTTATTAAAATAAAATTTCAAAGCTTGATTTTTCAATCATGCAGTCAAAGAAAGGAAGACATTTTACAGTCATATCCTGTAGAGTATAGGAAAGTTCTCTGTCAAAGCTGTGTAACATTTTGATTAAGTGCTTGATAGATTATAAATATAAGTCAGAGCTAGCAAGACACTGTAATAAATGGATCTTCTAAGAATGACTTGTGATCAATTTCAAGTTGCAGAAGTTTGTCATATACTCATTTCTTCCCTACATATACTCTCTTTCACAATCCCTTCAATTACACGTGTGTGGTTTGTTCTGTATGTAGGTACCCAATGTAGAAATAGACTCGTGCTCGTATAAATATATGTATCCATATGTGTATATACAATATATATGTTTGCACATCCACGGTTCCTTATGTAAGGTTTCAAGTAGTGTCCTATCCTGCAAGCTGGGCTTTTTTCTCATTAATATTATGTTGGGTATCATTAGACTTTAAATCAATGGGAAGACCCGCTAGGAATGGGGTTTGGACAAGCAGACGAGCCCCAAACCCACAGATGATTACACAGGAATTCAGCGGCAAATGCAATGCCACAAACAGGGAAGTGCAGAGCCGCTGCTGGTGGATTACAGTGAGCAACAAAACACTCTGCTTTTTGCTGCTGTGCCTCATTTCCACCGCATCACAACTTCGTAAGATTTTTTCTAAGGGAAAAATATTTTGGTATGAACTGAGTAGTAGCTGATTCAGTTCTGTGCTCTCAACTTTTGTTACCAGCACTGTTCATTGAAATAATATAATTTATTGATATAATTTAACCTCTCTCCTATGAATTGTTTGAAAGCAACCAGTCTCTTAAGTACTATTGATCTATGCTCTACCCTGATTTTAATGGGCGCTCTTATAATACTGTCTCTGGAACCTACTCTATTTGTCCCTAAGCACATTAATCTCAATAATTACAATTATATTCATTATAAAAATACTCCATCAGGTACCTAAAAAATTTGACTCTTAGCTGGAATTAATTTGTCATTATCTTGTTCTGAACTGGAAGAAGCCTACCAGAAAAGGCAGGAAATGACTAGAGAAAGCAGAGAAAATTTCCAAAGGGTTTATCTAACAAAGGAGAGACTGTTTCCAGCGAAAGCTGTACCACACGACAGGTTTTAAATGCATACATTCAATACTATAATAAGTTTACAGTCAATCGTTGGTTCATAGGTCATCGGTCATGAATTATAATCTGAAATGACTTTCTTCTGAATAAACTCCGAAACTGCGCAGGTTTTTCATATATCAGAATCTTTACACTTCACTGGGAAAGATTCATTATCAATGCAAGCCTGATAAATTTGGCAAGATGTTAACTTTTATTACTAACATTTGTTTGTTTAGATTACTGTAACTTGCTGTACAGTGTATTTATAATAAGCATTAGACCAGCAATAATAGGAACTTTCCTTTTGAAATGTCACAGATGTGCCATTCCCTTTAATTCTCCAGAAATATGGGAAGTGATGATAGAAAAGGGGGGGTGTCGTTCAAAATATGCAATTTGGTTTTTAGGAGCAATTTTTAAAAAGACCAATTTCCATATATCAACACTTCTCAGTGAGTTCCATGAAACATTTTGATATGATTTACCAAAAACAGTTTTTGCATCAGGAACATTACAGTAGCTAATCTGCATCTGTAAAGAGCGGGAAATGGAATCACATTAGATATAAATGTAATGCAAAAAAGAAAAAAAGTTAATGCAACATTATGGTAGAGAATTTAAATGCACAATAGTGAGGATATTCAAAGTTATGGTTCCCACAGCAACAGTAACTCAGCTTTATTTACATCGCAGCATTATATATGTTTTACTCCTTAAAGAAACACTGATTTATTTTTTTCTCAACTATATAGGATAACATTTACATATTAGGAAATACTTGTCTCTGAGATGAAAGGGTGAATGCCACAGATATACATCTAGTGAAACTGGGTGTTTCTGAGTGTGGCCAAGGAAATATCTTTTGCACTAAAAGGCGAGAGAAATTTAGCTTTGAAGACGGGTATTTAAATTACTAAGCAGTAATTTAGTGAAGTTAACTGTTTAATTGATGACCTGTCATGAGAGTTGCTAAAAGTACCTGACATTTCAGCTAGAACTACATGAATATTTCATATTTAAACATTAAACTTTTGCTTAAATATTAGATGCTTTTAGTTATTTTGCATTTAACCTGACTGGAAACTTTTTTACATGTTTTCCGTTGAGCTTTTACACTGGTTGGATCATCCATGGTATAACCTTCCAGCAAAATGGTGAACTGTATTACAGGCTTCAAAAGAGCCTACTAAACTGATTTCATCTGCCTGTTTAAAAACTAACAGATGATGAACATCAATAAGTAAATGAGATGACAAATAGCCAAAAGGCTATCTGTATTTGGCTGCATGCTTCACCATAATGTAGGGTTTATAGTGATGAAGCAGGAATCTCATTTTCAAGGTTGCTTTCTCTTTCTTTGAATACAATTAAATTATTACGTAAAAAAAAAATGAAAACAAACCACTATAATCCATCATATCCCGCCATTAGGCTCCTCCCATGCGGGTCATTAGTCTAATGTGGATCCTGAACCTTCAGATTCCCCCACTGTAGACATCTACCACTCAAGTGACAAAGCAACTGTTAACCTCTCTTTGGGTACCAACCCCTACAGCGACATTTGAAGCACTCTGGGGTAGCGGGTGACATTCAGAAATCCTGAGTTTGCTCTGTAGCTATGGCACAAGGTTACGGTGCAGCAGTTGGTAATAGAATAACTAAAGCTTGTACATTTTACATACCATGGTTTGAATTACAAGGCATTTGCTTGCAGTTCCTCCTCCCGTCTCCCAGTGGGACTTTGCCGTTAGCGCAAAGCCTGTCACACTAGAGATGCCACGATATTTGTTAGGGCAAGATTGGTGAAGGCTTCTGTGGTGTTGGAGACATATTGAGATGACGGTGCTACGTTTAGAAATAGAACAAAGCCAAGGCACAGGTTGGGTCACTGTCCCGCTGTCAGCCTCAGTGTAATCCCTTACATTGACCAGGGATTTGTATATTCCAGGAACTATTCCTGAGAGTGACTTCTGACATACGGGAGGAAAGGTTAACCCTGTAAAGGCAAATTTTTTCATGGCACATGGTCGATTTCAGTTGTCAGCAAAGGCATTTCCTGCAAGCTCACCTGACACGTAAGTGTCTATGCTCATCTAACACACTTAGGTTACCAGAGAAGCTTCGGTTTGTGCCTGTGCTATTAAAATGCACGTGCTTCTGGGGATGATTCCTGGTCCTTGGGCCAAGTAAAGCACAGCACTTTGTGTCCACCCAAGCCCTCCTCAGATGTTTCTGGGAGATTAATAGTTGGAGCACGTAAAAAAAA
This sequence comes from Vanellus vanellus, assembly GCF_965231255.1. Taxonomy (NCBI): domain Eukaryota; kingdom Metazoa; phylum Chordata; class Aves; order Charadriiformes; family Charadriidae; genus Vanellus; species Vanellus vanellus. Next base: position 155,795,375 of record NC_138905.1, on the reverse strand, counting down.
GAAGGCAGGAGACAAATTAAGGATTTTGTAGTATTGACTATCAAGGAGTCTACAATTTGAACACGATCCTCACAGTGTTTTAATTAGTAGTGGGTTTGTATGTCAGTAAGCCCAGGATGGTCAAGCATGTGGTATCGTGAAGCAAAAGGTGCTTTTGCAGTTGGCACAGAAGGGATTTTCTTAGGTCCTGTGGCCTGTGGATATTGGTGGCTACTACCTGGTAGCTAGATGGGCTGTGGGGGGGCATCCATCGCACACATTTGCTGCCCAAACTTCTGGTCTGATGTTACCGGCACTTTATTTAACAAGCTGCGCTAAATTAAGCTCTAGGCTTCCTGTGACCTACCTAATATTGCTTTTGTCATCAGAGTTGTACCTGTAAATCTTTAAATGTTATAGACTGCTCTTCTGACAAATAATATATTAAATGTTCTTTGACTGACCTATGCATGCAATGTGACTGAAATTCCTGGATTGTTTGTTTATATTCTCAGCCCTAAAAGTCTTTTATTTCCTTGTTAATGAGACTTTTTTCTTTTTTTTTTAAGAACAAAGTAGAAAGAAATTAATGTTTCATTAGTCAGCATCCTTCTTAGCAATTTTGTTAAAGAAAACAGTCATTTCACATAGGGATTAGAAAAGATTTTCACTTAAGTTTCAGTCCTGCAGAATGCAGAGGGAACATTTGGAGGGAGCAATACAGAGAATTTTGCACTGGTAAATCAACTCTGTTTAAAAAATTGAAGACAAGTCTGCTGAGAACCCTTCAATACAGTCATTTTGGAGAAAACAGAATGATATTATGAGGGAAAGCCTATGCTTATCTGAGTGTGATAAATTAGAATCAGACTCAACTACATGGTTCTGATTGTTTCCACAGAATGTTTCCAAATAATTAAATATCACACACGTGATGCCAGAATACCATAGGAATAATGCTTGAAAATCTACTGAGGTATGGCGTAAATGAATCACAGCATCACAGAGTGGCTTAGGTTGGAAGGGACCTTAAAGATCATCTAGTTCCAACCCTCCTGCCATGGGCAGGGACACCTCCTACTAGACCAGGTTGCTCCACCCTCCATCCAGTCTGGTCTTGAACACTTCTAGGGATAAGGCATCCACGACTTCTCTGGGCAACCTGTTCTAGTGTCTCACCACCCTCAGAGTGAAAAAAATCTTCCTGATATCTAATCTAAATCTACCTTCTTCCAGTTTGAAGCCATTCCCCCTCATCCTATCACTACATGCCCTTGCAAAAAGTCCCTCTCCAGCTTTCTTGTAGGCACCCTTCAGATACTGGAAGGCCACTATAAGATCTCCCCAGAAACTTCTCTTCTCCAGGCTGAACAACCCCAACTTTCTCAGCCTGTTTTCGTAAGAGAGGTGCTCCAGCCCTCTGACCATCTTCGTGGCCTTCCTCTGGACCCTCTCCAATAGGTCTATGTCCTTCTTGCACTGAGGACTCCAGAGCTGGATGCAATATTCCAGGTGGGGTCTTAACAGAGCAGAGTAAAGGGCAGAATCACCTCCCTCAACCTGCTAGCCACACTTCTGATGCAGCCCAGGATACAGTTGGCCTTCTGGACTGCAAGCACGCACTGCCGGCTCATGTTGGGCTTCTTGTCCGCAAGCACACCCAAGTCCTTCTCCTCAGGGCTGTTCTCAATCCATTCTCTGTCCAGCCTGTATTTGTGCTTGGGATTGCCGTGACCCAGGTTCAGAACCTTGCATTTGGCCTTGCTGAGCTTCATGGGCCCGCTTCTCAAGCCTGTCCAGGTCCCAGTGGATGGCATCCCTCCCCTCCAGTGTGTCAACCGCTCCACACAACTTGGTGTCATCAGCAAACTTGCTGAGGGTGCACTCAGTCCCACTGTCCATGTCACCGATAAAGATGTTAAAGAACATCAGTCCCAGTACCGACCCCTGAGGAACACCACTCATCCCTGGTTTCCACTTGGACATCGAGCCGTTGACTGCAATCCTTTGAGTGCTTCCATACAGCTGGTTCCTTATCCACCGAGTGGTGCATCCATCAAATCCATGTCTCTCCAATTTAGAGACAAGGATGCCATGCAGGGCAATGTCAAATGCTTTGCATAAGTGAAGGTAGATGACGTCTGTTGCTCTCTCTTCATCCACCAATACTGTAACCCCGTCATAGAAGGTCACCAAATTTGTCAGGCATGACGTGCCCTTGGTGAAGCCATGTTGGCTGTCACCAATCACCACCTTATTTTCCATGTGCCATAGCAGAGTTTCCAGGAGGATCTGCTCCATGATCTTGCCAGGCATAGAGATGAGGCTGATGAGCCTGTAGTTGTTTGGGTTTTCCTTTTTTTCCTTTTTGAAAATGGGGGTTACGTTTCCCCTTTTCCAGTCAATGGTAACTTCACCAGACTGCCATGACTTTTCAAATATAATGGAAAGTGGTTTAGCAACTTCATCCTCCAGTTCCCTCAGGACCCATGGATGGATTTCATCAGGTCCCATAGACTTGTGAACCTTCAGGTTCCTTAGATAGTCTCATACTTGATCTTCACCTACAGTGGGCAGTTCTTCATTCTCCTAGCCCCTGCCTTTGCCGTCTGCAACTTGGGCAGTGGGGTTAGAGCTTTTGCTGGTGAAGACTGAGGCAAGAAAGTCATTGAGTACCTCAGCCTTCTCCATATCCTGGGTGACCAGGTCTCCTGTTTCCTTCCGGTAAGGAAGTCTTCCTTTTATCACTGACATGCTTATAGAAGTTTTTCTTGTTGCCCTTTTCTTGTTGCCATGAACACATGCATAATTCTGTTACTTGGTAAATCATTCTAAAAACAGTGAAAAATCATGAAAAATGTAATTTTGAGAAGCATATAATTTCTAAATTAATGTACCCAGATATTCCTAAACCACTCATCTTCAGAGCAGACTAAACCCTTTGAAAATCTGAAATTATAAAGACACACTGTATTTTAGTCTTTGTATCCAAAAGATGAAAAAAGTAATTTTTAACTGATTGGAAAGCGAATTCTCCATAACACTTTATGTATACTGAGGGTGTAGCTTGAATGCGAGCACAGACCCAGAATCCACAGTCTTTTGGCTGTGATTACTCAAACTCTGTTGAAAGAGAAGTACTCAAACTTTGCAAAAATCTTCCTTGGTCTGGGCACAGGAAGTAAAGAAATAAACTCCCTCTCTTTCTCCTAGATCAAAACATTAAAGTGTTCAGAACGTTATGCACCCTTGAGAAAAAGAAGTAGGTAATGAAATTACTTATATTAATTCTACATTACAGAAAAACATTGAAAACATTAGTATGAGCTACTATGGTCTCATTTAAAACATTATCACGTGTATGGAAATCTAAAATAGCTCTGTGAAACTCACACAGCTCATTTCAGAGAAACAAACACACACATTATTCTCTGTTTCCTAATAATTTAATTTATTACCTGTAAGAGAGAACTGTGTATTCCTTCCAGAAAAATAGTGCTTTTAGATTGGACAAATGAGCTGTGATAGATAACTACGGTTAATCAGTTTTAAAAATTATTATTTTAAAAAAGTAAGCTGTATCTGGGATAACTGGAGGTTCCAGACATTTCCGCATGTCTTTGAACATAATGATCAGAAAACCCTGAATGAAAATCCAAGCTTGCTCAGCTTTCCTTGTTTACAAAAAATGCTGTGGTGGGTTTCTGATTTCCACAGTGCCCTATGAAGGGGAGGTCCTTAATGAGAAATTGGCCTTGATGAATTGTCACCCTACAGACTCCATAAGGAGAGTGAGCGAGTGCTTCCCCCAGACTATTAATGCAGAGGAGCCTCCTGGTCAGAGGCTGTTTGGAGCAGAAGCCTTTCTCCAAGGGGTACTGAGGGACCCTGCAGAGACCAGGACCCAGACTCACCCAAAGGCAAGTGAGGACTCCAGAAGATACTGCAAGCCAACAGTTGAGGCAGTGGCACCGCCACTGTGGCAAGGACCGGGGAGCAAAGACCAGGGAAGGCTTTTACTTGTTTTCCACCAAAGCTTGCAGCAAAAAGACTGCCTGCTGTAGACGATAGGGAGAATGTGTAACAGAGAAAATTAGAGATTATAAAGAAAATTGGGAAAAGGGAAGTCACGTGAGGAAGACAGAGAGGGAGTAAAAAAAAAGGCAAGCAGAATGGGGACAGAGAACAGCATGAGGTTAAAAAAAAAACCAACACACTGAAAAAGCAAAAGAAAGATGGTATACATGTAAAAGCATCAACTTTAGAAGACCAGCAACAGCTTAAACTCAGGAACTTCAGGGGGAAACTTTGCAACCTGGTACAGGGCGTTAGCTGAGAGGACTGTAAGCCTCTATCCCAGTGTTCACATTTCTAGAGGTTGGAAGGAATAGTCAGGGCAGCTCTCATCTGCTTCAGTCTAGGTGTTCCTTCCCTGGGCCCTCATGTAAGCCTTAACTCTGGGCATCTGTTGTCCCAGGGGTTCCTCAGGACAAGTTCACACCAGAAAAGATCTGGTTGGTTTGTGAATTTTTTCTTCATTTCAAAAAACAAAGATTTCACTATAGTCCACTGCTGCATTAACTCGCACTAAGTGCAGCTCACCCCGAGGGTCTGCTTTGACTCAGGGAAGACCTGAGGTGGTTCATGATCACTTCAGGTCTGACACATCTGGAAATGTTGTACTGTACAGGAACCACAGAAACAAACACAGGTTGGGAACTGGATGGTACAGTAACGCTGCTGCAATATGCTCTCCACAGTCAGAACAGCATTTCCCCGGCAGCGATTTACTCAGTATTGTACTAGCAATATTTAGTACTATGGTGCACTTGTTAGTGTCTAATCATCAGAATCAGAGAGATGAGGTCCCAACATGTGTAAATTGGCATAAATCTGAAATTGGTTGACAAAACATAAAGTTTCATGGTTAGGTTGGTTATTGGTCTGTTCCTGGTGAATTTAAGTATGCGATAAGACTCCACAAACTCAATATCTGAAGAAAGGGTGAGCACTTTTACAGGTCCTGATGACCTTCAAGACAAAACTTTTTGTATACTACTTTTGATATTCCTAGTCTGCCCTGCGCTACTCATGTCTGTTGCTGGACAGAGACGCCTCCTTGCCCTGTCTTTAAACTCTTTAAACATATTTCTGCTGAAGTGAAAACATCAGCAAAGTGGACAATGATATTTCCCCCATTGGTACAGTCAGTTCTAAAGCCAAACTTGTCCTCAAGTGTTTTTGTTGTTGGTGGTGGTTTTGGTGGTTTTTTATTGTTGGTTTTTTGGTTTTTTTTTTTTAATGGCAAAAACTGAATGAGAAAACCTAATTTCTAGAGGAACCAAGAACCCAATAGTTTCGGACCTCAATTACATGTTTGAACTTGTCTTTGGAGGTCAGCATAGACAATCCAAATACTTTTGGTAGATGGTAAATGTGTTAGTCTTACAGGACATATTGTCAAACATGGCTCATTTTTAACTCTAGGTGACTTTTAGACTGTATTGTTACTTCATGTTTTCCAAATGACAAACATGTACTTCAGGTTCATTCATTGCATCAAATATTTTTTCTTCATCTTTCCATATGTTTTTCTCTTGCCACAGCTGGTGGTAAACCCTTGTCTGTGACTATTTAGGAATGGTAGAATTCTAAATAGTTTGGGTTGGAAGGGACCTTTAGAGGTCATCTAGTTCAACCCCCATGCGATGAATTTGCTCAGCTATGCTAAAGAACTTCCAGATCTTTTAATTTTATATTCTCTATGTTCTTAACTTCCTTTGACTTCCAATGACTTTGTCTTATGTAACTGACTTAAAATTTGTTGCTGGCACCTGCTTTATGTTCTTTTGTCATTTTGCAGTCTGATGCTCTGAAATTAGCCATTTCTGATTTTAGATCAGCACACTAAAAAAATACCTTTACTAGAACCCAGCTCTGAGCCTGAGCAGTTCTGAACATATTGGTTCTTGTTTGGGATGGAAGTGGTTAACACGCTGCAAGCACAGGAATAGTGCATCCCCTGTTGAGTTCAGACTGTCCAAACTCTCGGTGAAAATCTAAAACCAAGAATAATTTCCCTTTCCAGCCATTGTTTAGCACTTGCTGTTGACAGTCCTTTCCAGATTTGAAAAAATACTATATTTTCTTGGTTTCATTCTACTGACCATACAATTAACCTACCTGGATAGTGTCTGTTTTTGATTAATAACTTCTTATTTTATCATGGGGATGCATAATTTTATTTAGTTTCACAACATTGGTTGGATTTCCCTTGAAAATATTATTCTGAGTTTTTGAAGTCTTTCCAGAGGGAGGAAGGAGTTGTCTCCAAACATGCATTACATTATAGATATTCTCCCTGTGCCCTTTATTTTGGTATAAACTTCTGTGGGCCTGCCAGGCTCCTTCAGTTCTGAAGAAGCACTTTGCTTTTAACTATAATTTTCTCTTGTCCTTCCAGAAGAAGTTATTTTTTATAGACTAAGGATAAGCATCCACTTCCAAAACCATTTTTAAGCTGGTCTGTTAGTAAAGTACTAGTGGATGTGGGAAATCGGTGCATAAATCTAATGCATCCCATGCTTGCTACAGCCTATCCAGGTTTGGATGATCACAGAATCACAGAATCACAGAATTATCAGAGTTGGAAGGGACCTCTAGAGATCATCTAGTCCAACTCCCCTGCTAAAGCAGGATTGCCCAGAGCACATTACTCAGGACTGCATCCAGGCAGGTCTTGAAAATCTCCAGGGAAGGGGACTCCATTACACTATTACACTACCATTTTACACTACCATATTACATTACCATTACACTTATTACACTATTAGAAACTTCAGCCTACACTGGATTTCAGGTGCAATCAGTTATATCTTTGGCTCAGGACAGTGGACCATAATTAAAATGAGACTTCTGAATTAGCACCGGTCATTTAAAGGAATATTTTATTTCCTAGTCCTAATAGTCTGCAACATTGTACATACAGCCATATTTTTAAACATAGTATGGATAGGAATTATTTCATTAAAAAATGTAATAACAACAATTATTTTTCTTCTGCCAAAAACCAAAACTTTTTTTTCCCTTTTCAGCTATTGTTTAGCATTTGCTGTTGACAGTCCTTTCCAGACTTGAAGAAATACTCTCATTTCTTGGTTTCATTCTACCGACCATACAATTAACCTACATGGATAGTGTCTTTTTTGATTAATAACTTCTTATTTTAACACAGGAATGAATAATTGTATTTATATAATGTTAATATAGACCAGAGATAATTAACACTCTTTTATAATGACCATGATCCTTCTTATAACAGCATTTAGGTTTTAAAAAATATTTAGATTTTCAAGACTTTTTACAGGCCTTAAGAACTCAAATAAAACCTGTTCAAACATAGTGAAAACCAGCCAGAAACTAATGGTGATAATAGACCAAACTCCTGCTTTGAGTTTTTTACTCCTGGCAGTAGAAAAACTCCATTTTATTTTTTATGTTTGAAGTATTTATTTCAAAACAGGTTTAAGAACTTTTTAAATTGTTGCTAGCATAAATTAAGAACGAAGTCCTCAAACACAATTGTTTTATTTCACAATAAAAGAGCCGTAGAAACAGATTCAGAGGTGGTGTTGGGTAACTGTATTCTGTGGCATTAAATTTGCAATAATTGACTTCCATATAGAATGTCTAAATAAATAACAGCTAAATAAAGCATCTATATGTTTTACTTCATTGCATTTTAGTTATGAAGAATGGTATTTTTTTCCTCACAATAACTTTACTGCGGAAGGAAACTCAGTACCTCTTGACTTTTACCACATGAAGCCTGCATCTTTGAAAACTAGTCTTAAAGTAATTCTGGAGGTGGATGTTGTCAGCAGTGGCTCGGTGTTAATGGCAGCCAGTCTGTGGGAAGTTTGTATTTTCTTTTGCTTTCCATGAAAAAGAATCAAAACTAGTGGTCAATATATAGACATAACAGTGCCTTCCCTGATAATGTAACATTGGTAGATAATCTTGCAAACGCAATTGTCCAGGCTGCATTGCATGAAACGCTCATAAGCAAGGGTTTTGTCATCGAAGGGTGTGTGAAATTTCTCCTAGTTTCAGAATCTGTTAGTTTTGTTCTTATTAAAAAAGTTAAGTCATTACTAACAAATTAAAAATTTTTTTTCACTTACACAGTCAAAGCTGGGTCTGTTACTGAAGAGTCGAGGATGATGATACCGCCAGAGACTACGTCCTGGAGTCTGAGTGCTGGGAACTAAAAATGCAAATAGTCAGGAGACAGGAACAGAGTCAAAAGAAGTGGTGATTTAAGGGACTGAATTCTTCTCCCGCCCAAATCATAAGTCCCGTCCCAATCACTTCTGCTTGGGATCTCACACCAATGTGGTGAAACTTGAAAAAGTGTCTAGTGCTCAGGGCAATCATATTCTTATAAGAACAGGTATAAAGTATCATTACAGGCATTTCACATACACTGTTAGGTGTATCTATATTATACTAGAGAGTACTCCATACCCTATATTACTCATCAAGGTACTAATTAGTGTCATATGCATGTGTATTGTACTATAGGTTTAACCAAATAAATAAGCAGCCTGTGTGCACATGTGGGATTTAAAAAAAAAAAAAAAAAAGGGGGTAATGATACAAAGGAACTGCAAAACCTGTTACTTTTGAAGAAATCAGAAGATCAGCATCTGGAAACCCCAAAGAACTGAGTTCTGAAAATAATTTTCTTGAAGTCAAACGAGACATATAGGCCAGAAGTCACTCCCAGAATGGCGGGAGGTTAAATTTGGTTAAAGACATTCAAGTTTAAAGCAAGAGAAGGTGGAAAGAAATTTGAGGAGTGAAAGGGTTAAGATGGAGAATAAAGTAACGGCACAGAAGTTTTGGGGTAACATTTGAGAAAAGCTGTAAGGGAGATGAGGAGACAGCTCTTACAAGCCAAACCTACAGTATAGAAATCTGTGGGTTTTCAGAGGATTTGATGAAGGTAGGTAAAAACATAGAAAGCAGACAACAAGCCACAAGGACTTCTCACAGAGGTGCTCTGTTACTCCAGGCTCATACACATAGAGCCATGAAAGAGGCCAGTCAATGTTAACACAGGAGAGCATCACTTTTCATACCATGGCTAGAAAGAGAACAAAATGTTGGACCAACTAGGTCATTCAGACTTGTTATCAATTAGAGCTGAAGAAACTGTGAACTCAAACCTTGCTAGACATGTCTTAACTAAGCTTGAATTCAAAGCAAAGTTTAAATCTCAGGAAAGGGCATTTACACAGGGGAGACGAACATGACTTCTATTGAAATATCATTTTCCAACTGACTGCCTTCCCCCAGTCAAGCCTCTTTTGTAATGAACTTCCTTGGGATTTCAAATGCGTCTTCTCTGAATAACATTAGCAGCTCCAGATATCTGCCGAGTGCGCTAACGAAGGTGGCCCTACTGCCCCTGCCTGCCTTGCCAACCCTACAGCTGGCTTTTTCACCCGCTCCTTTGAGAGCGCCAAAGTGGGACCTCTCATTGTCAGAATGCTTTGCCGTTCTCTGAACATTTCCTAAATTTATTCTATTTAACTTATCGTGGCTGTGATCACTGAGCACACAGAGAAATGAGGCAAGGTGAGTATTTTCTTTATAGTGGTAGGAATATTACACAGTAATTTTCTCTTGTGTGTCAGGAGAGTGCAAGTTTTACTCAAAGAGTTCTTTCTGCCACCAAATCAGTGATGACCACAAAATCTAAATGAACATGTCTTCTGCATTTCATCTTTTTTTTTTTTTTTTTTTTTTTTTACTTTTGAAGCTTTCAGTAAATTCATTGAGGTTTCTGGTGGCTTATGACCACCTACTTACAACTTCTGGCACTGTTCTGAGAGGTTGAAGAAGTAACCGGTTCCCACTTCTAATTTTCAGTTTCCCCTGCAGAGCCACCATACGACTTTTTCTCTAAAGATCCCAAAGACAGAGGTTATTCTGAAAAAGAGGGTATTCATCTTGATACAGGAATATTGGTCTGTATAACAAGGAAGAAAGTAGCAAGAGAAAGCTGGCATATGATTTTTTTTTCCTTTTGAATACCTAGTAGCATATATATTTCTTGTACCCTTTGTTTCCTCCCCTGAATCCTTCTTAGAAATGAGCTTCCACCCCAATATTTATGGTTAGATACAGTCATCTTTGCAGATGATAATGCCCTGTGCGCAGTTATATCTGGAGAACAATACGAGGGCTCCTTCCCAGGGACCAAGTGCTCTTCATCTTTGGTGCTTCCAGCTCTTGTACAGCTTTCGTTTTGAACGTAGATGTCCTCAGACACTTTGGAAGGTCTGAGCTGGTACTTCTCTGATAATCGCATCACTTCTCAGAGGCATGGATAATATGCACTGTGTAGCTTGCTGCTTCGATTTCCATGCAGCTTTCTTTCAACTGTTTCTGAAGATAGTTGAAATCCTCGTAAAAACACTCTTTGATATCAGTGCTGGAGGAATTTATAGCATCCTATGCCAAGGCAGAATACAGCAGACGAACAGCCTACTGAAGTCATAAATGAGCTTATACGCAATAGAATGTATGCACTAGAACTGGCTAACTGGTAAATTTTCATACTGTAAGTAAGAGGACAAAAAGGTATTTTTTTTACACAAAATTGTTCATATTGCTACATTTAACTAATTGAGTCTGTACCCTAGCACCACTGCCTGTGTGGTGAAGAGACATTCAACTTCATTACTGATTTTCTTTTTACTATTCTTTACTTAGTAACTCCCACTTTTTTTGGTGGGGGCTGGCGGCAAGAAAGGCCACTTGTCCTGTGGGAGCTTGTTAATGACTCCTAGAAACGTGTGCTCTTACTGGGGAAAAAGTGCTTTACCTATAGTCAATCCTACAGAAATGCGAGGTGAGGTCCCAAGACTGCAATACTTATTTTACATAAAACATCAGGTTGGTCTTTAAATAGCAGTCCCAGAAGCGCAAGGCATTTTATTATCCATTAAGTTACTTAGCATCCACTATATTTTTTTAAAAGTTATTTTCCCCAGAGGAGTTCCTAATAAATGGTATTCCAGCACAGAGGAAAAAGAGCAAAAGTATCTACAGTAAATAATCTGTTAAATTCAATCCTTATAATTTAGGAAGTGTAGTAGATAGCAGTAGGAGTGCTGAGAGATCCATATATGGTACATCTCTAAATTTAGGATCTGTCCTGGACCTCTGTACAGGCAACATGGCAGAACTTCTTTGTCTTCTTTATAAGAAGGGGAAATACTTATTTCTATGTTTTGCCTGAATACTTCTATAGCCAGTGTTCTTCTGTGTTGGTTGATAATGGGCAACTCCAGATGTAGGTATGTATGTGAGGGGGCCAAGTGGATACGTACTCCTGGAGAACATGACAAGGCAGACCGGGGGCACTGTATGTGTTTTAGCTGTGCAGACTCCTCATGGAGAAACCTGCACCAGAAGCCTGCCACAAATGAAGGGGTTTGGCACCAGATTATGGACCTTAAAACCAAATGGACATCCTTCTGGTTAGTCCTGAGAAAAGAGGTGGGTGGAGGGGAGGTTAGTCACACGTCTCCAGATGTGTACCATAAGAAGTTACTTTCTTTAGATGCCATATTTAGCTGAAATGAGTCTCTTACTTTGACCTGCCAGGCTCTCTGCATGGGCTGTCCGATAGGCACCCAGGTCAGGTTTCTCAAAAGGGGGGAAGTTCAGTTTCACGAGGTTTGTTCTAAGGCGTATGAGAGCTCAAAATTCTTACATTTTTTTCTGATGAGGCAAAATTAGTCTAACTAACGTGAAGAACAGAATATGAGAGGCACTGAATTCTGGAAACTAAGGAAGTGAGTTATTGGTTGTAACGGAGACATAGGGAAGGAAGCCTGAGCTTTACAAAATGAACTAAGCAAGGAAGAAAATAAAAGCTTCTTCCAACAGGAGAAGCTGGAACTCCTGAAAACTGCATGCTCAGGGACAGGTTATGGCCTTGAAGTTAATACCATCCATCACAGCATCTGGAGAAAATATTTTTTTTTCAGTTTCTTGAATTATTATTATCATCGCTTTCTTAACTCTTCTGGCTTTCAGCCATCCAACTCACCAGTATGCCTAGATTTGCTTTAGTCGTTAAAAGTGATAATATATTACAACAGAAACACAGATACTGTGTCTGAAGGCATCCTCCAAATTACATGAAGTACGGATATAAAGTTGCATACCTCCACAATATGAATTAATTTTCTGGGTTTTGTGGTTGATTTTGTTAAAAAAAAACATTATTTCTTCAGCAAAATTTCCAATTATGAAAAAAGGGTTCTGCTTGACTGTGCTGTTATGAGTAATAATGTGTCTTTTTATTCAAGCCTAGATCTGATTTAGTATTTAGTAGATGTGAAAGGTATTAACAAAGGTTCATGGTAGCTGAAGGATACAGCTGGGCACGCCACTCCAACTGATGACCTCCTTTTAAGGTTTCCTGTGCCCCTGTCCTCTCAAACTGGCTGATGCACAAAGGTCAGTGCATCTCTCTCCCTTTAGACTGCTACAAAGTCTCGCAAGAGGTGTCTTAAAAGTCCCTCCAAAGACGATGGAGAAGAGTTATGGTCAGTTAGCCAGCTACTTATTTCAGCCCTCTGGAAAAATGTGGCAGGAGTTAGAAGAAGCAAGACTCCACCTCTACATTACAGCACAAACTTTGGGGAGAAGGAATGATCTAAATGTTGGTCTTCCTACCCTTATAATGATGGCTAAAACTCAGAGATTTGTAAACCCTCCCCAAAGATCGTGTCTGAAAACCTCTGATGACTGGAGAGCAGGGATCAGTCTGCGCTGTTATAGCTCAGTCAGCAGATTTCACCCTACCCCCATTATAAACCTGTTCTTTCTAAGCTTTGTGGACTGCAGCATCTCTCTCTTATCAAGTCACTAATCCATAATGAGAATATTAATCTGTTTGCCCCAATAGGAGTGGTCATCTTTTGTTTTAAAAAAAAAAAAAAAAAAAAGGAAACCAAAGCACTGCTGCAGCAACTATCCCAAATGCTCTCAGTGAAGCAGAGCTGCCATGCCTACCACGACATGGAAGCTTTTGTCCTCCTTATTTTTTAAACACTTTGAGGTTGAAAGGACTCGACCCAGCGGAGTCCATTTCCTTTCAGGTTCCTTTCTTTACGATGCTACAAGAGGAATAACTCCCAGCCTCCGGCCACCCACAGAAGGTGCAGCGTAGTGCATCTGGTTTATGTGCTTTGTGTACACAGCGGCTGCTGATTACGTATTATTCACCAACATACTAAGTACAAAGGCAGATGGTTGCCATGTTTGATAGGTTAATTTTAAAGGGGTTTTGTTAGCAAAGAGATCTTAGGAATAAAGCAGAAAAACACCCAAGTTTGGTTCCGGCCTCTCCCCCTCTGCCGGGGAGGAGCTGCTTGCCTCTTCAGCAAGAATTCAAATGAATTGAAAATTCCTTTAGAACTGACAGCCCAAGTGTAAGAATGATAAACGGCTTTGGCCTTGATAATTTTTATTAAGCACTAAATGTCACATTTAACCTGCATTACTGAAAGCAATTACCCATGTATCAACAGTCAAGCAGTGCAGAGCTAGACGCCTGAAGCAGCAGCATTATGCTCCATCTGGGAATAAGGATTTTCAATTAGAAGGCAAATAGCTGGAGAGGGGATCAAGTCCTCCAGTGGCTCCCAAAGGAGGTCTATGAGAAGCAAAGTCTTCATATCCAAGTAATCGCAGGCAATGTCAACAGAGCATTCCAAACCATCTGCTGCCAGAGTAGCGTTTACTTTATCAAATCTCAATATTTACAGAACACTGATCAGCTCGTGGGACCAGGATGGCTCACTGCCAGGGTGTTCTGGGAAATTCATTTTAAGGTGTGTTTCAGTAGGCTAATTAATTTACAAGCACCTGTTTCATCACTGGGAGCTGTTAGCACACCAAATGAGCTGCAGCAGGGGAAGGGGACTTTTTATCCCAGCTAAATTGATTTCAATTGATTTTCATTTACTGATGGCACAGTTGTAGTTTAATATGAGCATGGCCTAAGGACTTTTTGTTTATTAATGTATAAGACGGTTTAGATAGTTTATAATCTCCAAATATACTTCAGCTCTAGGAGACCTACGAGTTTTTTAAAGTTAAATACAAAACACACCCTCCCACAGCAAGGTATATTGTACACATCCTATTCCATTTTGGTGAATTGGTGGGTTTTTTCAGTTCTATGTTGTGAAAAGAAAAAAAAAAACAGATCTTTTAAAGATTAGCCTAATTCTGTTGGTGTGTCATTCATAAAGCCTCTGTAAAAGAAACATCATGCTGTAAACCTCTCTGTACCCAGCACCAGGAATTGTGCCACCTAACCTCAAACTGCTCTGTCATGCTAGGCATTGAGGTTCCTCACTCATGTCTCAGTTTCTTCCATCAGTAAAGGGACTACGATAACTTCTCACGCTACTTCTTCACATCAGGGAGCTAATTCAGGATTAATTAGTTCACGTTTGAATGTCATTTTGCAAATGGAAAGTTTGGGATACTTCTAGTTAAGATGAGACAAGTGGCACAGAGGAGTGATTTGTAAAGCTCAATTAATAATTTTTGATTCATAAGTACGGTGTTTGGAATTAGGGCTTTTTCCCTGGCTAGCTGTAGAGCTCCAACAGTCTCTGTGTGCTACCCCAGCAGCAGCCAAGAGCTATGTTACACAGAAGAAGAGTCATCTTCAAAGTAAGCTGGATTTTTGAACGCAGAATATTTTCACAACAATTTACTCAGATCTGAGTGACGACCAAGAATGAATTGCAAAATTTTTTTCGCTAAAATTTTGGAGCGGTAGGTTTGAGAAAATAAGTCAGAGAGTAACTTGAGAAGAACTCGTGTTAACACAACAGATTTAAGAGGCTTGGAAAGCCCCGGGACTCTTAGGCTTCCTGTGAGGCTTTCACCAGATCTTTGTGTCCTTGAGTTCTCACTCACCTGCCTTGTTTACCACCCTTAAACAGGGCTTGGGGTGACTGCGTTTTCCATGTGCTCTTACAGCAGATTTCACCTTACTGCTCCAGTGTTGGTTGGTTCCTCTTGACACTGCAGTAATAGAAAAAGGGAATAATGATAATTTTGTTATAGTAATGTCAAGATAACCTAACCCATATTGACTTCCTCTTGACACTCCTGTAGTACAATTATTGTCCTTTTGAATTACTGGTCTAGATCTTCAAGCTGTGAATGTATGGTGCCTATATGAGATGGAGGGAAGATCTCTCAAAGAAGGCAATTTAAATTTGAAGTAGGAAGCATAAATAGTTTAGGCAGCTGGAATCTACAAAGTATATTTGTAGATTATAAACTATCTAAAATGTCTTCTACATTAAATAGGTTTAGACTGGAGGTAAAGAATGTATCATTTTAATTGTGACAATTATCTACCAAAGAAAGGTTTACGGGGTTTTAGTGGATTGTAAGTCTTTAGATCAAAATTGGGTATATCTCGCGTATCTTTGCTTGGCAAAACAATGAAGGCCCTGATGAAGAATTCCTGTGACCTGCTGTGTGCTGAACAGAACAAGTATAGTGGTTTCCAGTTTGCTTTTAACTTCAGGTCTGAGGCTCCCTGGTAAATTTGGAGCTAATTCTTCAGGGTACAAATAAAAAAAAAAAAAAGACTTAAAAATAACAGTAGTCTCATACTATGTTAGGTAACGACCTACACATGTGAAGGAGTTTGAGTCAGTCTCTGCTAAAGGAGTTTTGAAGGTTCACAAACAGGAAAAAGATTTGGAACTACTGGTCCAGTGAATTAATGGTGATTTTTTGCTTTAAAATTCATTTGACAGTTTTGTGTTGCATCCCTTGGAAAGAGGGAGAAAGTGCTTGGGTCTCCTTTGTGCCCCCCTGGTTAGAGAGTGCTCCGAGGAGTGCCTTGGGACTGTAGCACCCCTGGAGTGCCCATGACGTTTCATAGGGCAATCTTCTCCTTGGTACATGCACAGGCACATTCCTGCTCTGTCAGGAATTGCACTGAGGACCTTACAGGATACCTGTGATACAGTAGAGTCTTGTTTTCCACTGACTAATCGCAGGATTGCCACAGCTATTTAGAATATATACCCAAAGCACCAAAGTATTCCTCCCTATGAATATGTAATACTGCTGCACTAGAATATTCATTTTTATTTAGGACTATGTAACTATATCACGTAGTCATGAGAGTTTTCTTTCAGTGTAAAATGGTTTTGTTTGTTTTAAATTTACTCCCTCTATGGCCCTGGTCTGACACACTCCATGTCTTTGGGTGCAGTTTGACAGGAGGGAGCTTATTTCCAGGCTTTGTGTTTGTTATCCATTGGCTGGAGGGGTTTTTCTTATAGAATGATTTAAGCATGAAGGCTTTATAAGTTAATCTGTTTATATATTGATGGTGGGGTAAATAAAGGACTGGAAACATTTCCAGAAGGAGGAAAAATGTTGTATGAGTATCTACAACTTTCAACCTTATGATTATCCCAAAGCCATGATCTCATCCAGTTTCTAATACTAAAAGCAATGTGTTAGCATTTATTTGTCTGTTTCTTATATTTATATGCAGAGAAATAGGTAGAGAAGGGATTTTTCTAAGGGTTTTTTTTTTGTGATGTGTTTTTTGTTTTTTTTTTCTATGAGACACATCATTATTTTTCTCATGTTTGACCATGCTAATATCTGTGTCTGAGGGGTTTCCTTCATATGGAAAATGAAGAAAATTTAATAATGTCACAAGGCTTGGAGACGGGTCTTTAGTTTGTTCAGTATCTGAGATAAAGGTAGTTGAGAATGCTCATAAATTTTTTGCTTATAGTATGTTGTCAAAGTGCTTGGACTGATGCAAAACAGAAAATATGGCATTTCTTGCTTCAAGGAACCACCTTAGACTAACCCAATTTTTAAAAATTTGTCCACATTCTATTCCTAATTTTCAGAGGACACACGCATCAAAACTTTCAACATTTCAAGGAGGAGAAAGAAACTGCTTAAAAATGAGAAAGCTGCAGTTTGTCAAGACAAGTGGGATTTGCTTTAACTTCTCAAATCAGAAAAGATACCTTTGAAGGACTAACAGAACACATTATCAACATACGAAAAAGCTGGTCTGCGCTCCTAAGTATATGGCAGTGGTTGTTATAAAGTCACTGCGGTTTATACTTAAAAGCATCTTTTTCTTCCCAAATTCTTCCCAATTCAGTGGAAAATAATTATTTATTTCATAAATAGAGGGTGCAGTGAATAACACGGCTAGCCAGCCCGGGGTGATAAAAATGACAGCAATTCACAGAATGGTAAAGGAATAGGGAGACACTGCTAGTGCCCCCTTGGAAGTGATGCAACTACATGGCAGAAAATGGACTGGAAATCCCATTTATTCGCCCGAAAGCCTGATAGTACCCTGCCGCAACAGTCGTGGGTTTGTGCCAGGTATTTTTGACAAGCGTACTAACCTGCTGGTTCCCCTGCACCGTTAGGTGTGGTGCTTCTTTGCGAGTTGTTTGCATGCACTGGGACAGGTGCTTTATTTGCTAATGAGACTCAATAAATCTTTAAAATGTTGCAGTTTGAGCACAGCTGATTAGCAGCTGCAGGAACGAAGTTCTGTATTTGCTCAGTGTTGCTGTTTATCGCGGTGGATTCCTGTTCCTTGTAATGCAGAAACTACACACCTACCGCTTAAGTCCTGGGCTTAGTGTGGCCGTTGACTTGTTCCACAGAAGCCACTGAAAAGCTTTAATTACTACATATAGAAATCTGTCTCCATTCTCCCCTGTGACCTAGAGGTGGGTGAAAGGATCTATATTTAACTTTTAACGGGGTCTGTAATCTATTCACTCTCCAACCCCACCGTTTGCTTTATCCTTCTACTTCAGCACCCTGTCACAGCCCGGCTTCCACGATGCTCTCACAAGGGTGATTCAGCATACTGTAATTTTATTGCTGGTAGTTCTGTTTTCTTTAATGGGATTTGTTTTACTTTGCAATATTACTTTAAGCTCTGATCTGTTGTAGGATAAAGATGTTATTATGACAGTGTTAGCTTCTCTGTAAATTACAGTGCCTTGAGGATTGCATTTTGAGACTTGATGTAAACACTTTACAGAGCTAATAACATAGATACCATATGTAAAGCTTGAAAAATATTTAAATAGGGCACATTTGAAGGGATAAAACAATCAAAAGGCTTTTTGGGGGATAATGAAGATTACACTGAATTGTTTAAACTCAATGTACAGCTTTTAAAACATAACCCACATACCATCATCCATTTTCCCTTTTCTTCTTGCTTAGCTACAATTTATTTGAACTATTGGAATATTTTTTTCAGCAGAATTCCTTTACAGTAATTGACGAGATCTCTGGGATAATGTCTTTGGAACAACAACCTTTCATTTAATGTAACAATCATTAGTCATTTTTGTTAACAGTCTTGACTAGAAGAAAAACAGTTGTTACAAAAATGAAAACAAGCAAGCTAGCTAGCTGCTTAGACAGAAATGCACCACTTTCTGTGATGGCAGTAATGTTGCTTGGATGTTCTGGTTGACTCCAAGTGGGTTTTTTTAATCCCTTTGCAAGCAAAATAGCTGCAAGACTGCACTTGGTAGTTTGAGTCACAGAGGAGCTGCAGCCATCCAGGGTTACTATTAATACAATATTTTCAGTATAAGACTTTCTGTGGAGACTGAAGCACAAGCGCAACCTCTGATCAAAATGGAGTATTTATTATTTCATTTTTCTTATAATACTTGTTCCATACTATAGTTTGAACACTCCTCCTTTCTTCCTTTCCTTTCCTTTCCTTTCCTTTCCTTTCCTTTCCTTTCCTTTCCTTTCCTTTCCTTTCCTTTCCTTTCCTTTCCTTTCCTTTCCTTTCCTTTCCTTTCCTTTCCTTTCCTTTCCTTTCCTTTCCTTTCCTTTCCTTTCCTTTCCTTTCCTTTCCTTTCCTTTCCTTTCCTTTCCTTTCCTTTCCTTTCCTTTCCTTTCCTTTCCTTTCCTTTCCTTTCCTTTCCTTTCCTTTCCTTTTTCCTTAATTTCATATTTTCCTTAAGTTTTCTGTGGATTTTAAATAAAGCCCACTTCTCCAGTTGATCTGTAGAGCTAGCATTGCTTGCAGTTCTTCAATACAAATTCCGATCTGGATTTAGACATGCAAGAGTTCTATGGTCATAGCTCTTAATGAGCAAAACTCACCTAGATAACCTGAAGTTAATTTTCCTGAGGGATTAATTCTGAAGTTAATGGTGTTACTCGTTTGAGTAATTGCTGCGTCCTCCAGGTGCCAGCACCGGCAGGTCCTGGTACTGAAGGTCTAAGGAAGCCACCCAGCCATCAGTGACAATCCCTCGCACATCATTTTGGTGACCCGATCTGAGCACTATCAGTTAAGTGCACCTCCTCACACCTCCCTCTTCCTTCTCTTTGCTCCCCGAGCCATTTCTTGCTGTCAAGGAATCTGAAGACTTGGAACTAGGGCCTGGAATCATCAGAAAATGGCACGTACTGCCTTACTGTCCCTTCTCCAGCGTGAGGCTGAATGACTCTGTGGTTTCCTATATAAAAAGTGTCTTTGTGAGATTGCCTCTTTGTTTAAACAAAAAGAGAGAGAGGGAGAGAATGAAATATACTATGGAATACTCAAGCAGATGCTTGGCATTATATTAACACATGTATTATGGCGTATCATGTAATGGTACACTGTGGGGAATAGTAATGAATAGTTTGGGAGCACAATAATGTGCATTGTTGATGTTTGTTAAAATAAAGATATTCAATTTATAATAAAAGGGATTAAAAGCTTAATTCATGACTATGTTAATATTTGTCTGCAAGTACACAGATAAATGGTAACGTACCTTATCACATTAAACACCTGCACGTACAAGTTCCTCTGCTGAGATCTCCATGGGATTGTATGTTTTACAGAGCTTAAACTTTCATTTCCCAAAATAATGATATCATTCATTTACAGATATAGATAGGCTCTTCTTACTCAAACTCTATCCTGAAATGAGAATTGTTACTTCAACTACAAAAATGTGGGATTAATTACCACAGTGATTGCCTGCTGCATCATCTGATGGTATTTGTATATAGAATTTATATATTTCGCAACAATCTGATTGCCTGACAGAAGTGAATTAAGACTTTCTAAAATACACTGCTGTTAAAGGTAAATGATACCTCCAACACAGATGTGATGAGCCAGGCGGTGGTGGCAAACAGATCTCCTCTTCACACAGCTCTCCCAGTGTCTTCCCCGTATTTCCCACGTGCCATCCTCTGCGAGCAACAGAAAAGAATGTGCATTTGTGAAGAAAATGCATAATTAAGGAGGGTGATTGATGTCTGAACTATTTCATTGTTTAGCTCTGCCGTGCAAGTGTTTACAGGCATACTGGATGCCTGTGCAGTCTCAGAGTATGTATTTGGAAGCAGCCAAAGGACGAAATATCAGCGGAAGCACCCACCATATTCCCCTCCATAAAAAACATCGTCCAAAAGAAAATGGCGATAATTCAGAGACTCTTTGCTTGCCAGCTTTGCTAAACGTGGGAGCAGAAAAGGAAAACAGTGCTGTGAAGGCCAGACTAAAAGTGGCGCGGAACTCTCCTGAGCAAAGTCACCAAATTGGGCACTTGAAAGGATTTGACTGCATGACGACAGTTGAAAGAAATCCTGTGGACGCCAGATAGGGACACCTTTCTGGAGTGGGGAAAATATTTCTGGAAAACAGAAGAGGTATTCAGAGGTCAGACTGGGATGGATATTTCCAGCTAAATGCAGTGCGAAAGTCTGAGAGAGAATTCATTTTAAAATGGTATTTCAGGGCAATAGTTTTTTTTTTAAAAATTGTTTCCTCTTATTCTTTAGATGAAACCAGTACATCATGTAAACACCAAACACAATCATAGCAGTTTATAACGTAAGCATTTTACTCAAAGCTTTGGTGTGAAAGACATTTTCCAGGATCTCCCAGGTTTAAGGCTGTATCACATAGTCAAAATATCCTGTGCAACACACGCACAGTAAACCTGCTTAAAACTCTTGACTTTGCTATTTTGTACTCTGCTCAAGTATGTCTTACAGATAAAACATGACTTCAAATCCTCTCTTCGGTGTCTTGTGTCAGTTCTACAGAACCATATCCTCTCTCCCACCCTCTTCTTCCCCACGCACGCTTTTTTGAACTTGTCCTGCCAGGCATATTATTTAACACATTTTCTATTGTCTAACAGTTTAATAGCAAAGTACAATTTATTAATCGACTATCCCTCTGAGTGCCTCATTTGTTTTTTATTCTGCAACTATATTCTCAAAGAAAAGGAAGATTTTGTGGTTTAAAGTTGATTTTTAGCATGCAGTTCGATTGCTCGGTGCTGCGGCATGATGGAGAGATTATGACCCTCTTGACTGTGTCAGGTGCAGTTGTCTGGTATATGGCTACAGAGTTGTAGTCTCTGTCGTGCAGTGGAAATTAAGCCTCTCGGAGAGTGTGTGTGGGAATGCGTGCGGCTTCTGCAAAGCAATCACCACCTTATGAAATAGGAGAACCAGGGAGTCTATCATTCGAACATCGTCCTGTACCTTCTGAAGTAGCCGTTCATCAAACTTTTCTGAGGAACACTTTGGATGTGTGTAAATGCGCGCACTGGGAGACACTTTGCACACCCGGGGGTATGTGGCAGATGCCAGCTGGAGCTGCTGGGAGACTGTGCCTGTCTGGAAAAGTGGCAGGAGCCCGGGAGCAGGAAATTCAAGGGGTTAGAGTTGCGCCAGTCACCTGTATTCCAACAACCGCCTCTCACCCTTGGCATCCACCCATTAAATGGAAGAATTAAAGAGCAACTTAATTTAATTAAACCTGCATTCCTATGAGTAGTGCAGCTAATGAAGCTCATTTTGCTGCAGGTTTGTATCCCCTGCCTGTCCCCTGAAGGCCACAGCCATGGTCCTCCCCATCCTCCCTCTCTCCTGACTCAGCGATGGGTTAGTAAGGAGTCTCCCACTGCTGACACCCAGGTCTTGGAATTTGTGGGGGCTTTCTCGGTATCAGATTGGAAAGAAGGTGAGAAGGAGCTGGAGAGGACAAGCAGGTACAGCAGCAGTACAGCCACACAAGAAGGAAAGACAAAATCTACAGCCTAACCTGGTCCAACAGGTACTCCTGTACGGGCTAGTCACAATTCTTAATCTCTTTATTTTTTAACCCTCTCACAGAACAGAACATTTTCATGTACTCTAAGAGGAAACGTCCTTGTTAGGCCTCCATTTTGTATCTTAGATACATTTCAGCAAAACATGAGAAGCTTTAATTTTTTACATTCCCTCTCCAGTTCATGTTCTGAGCGTTCATTCTTCTGTCTGTGCCTAGTTACCAGAGACCTGCTCCTGACACCATGCTCAGAGGGGTGACACAATTGGGTTCCTGTGTAATCCAGAAACTTGTTAACAATAACTAAGAAGCAAGAGACGTTAACAAATCTAAATTAAGCTCTAAGTCTTGCTACTGCTACCGTTTTTTTTTTCACATACTTGGATCTATTTGTAGATCCAGACTTTAAGAAGTGCCCATCCCCCAAGAACTAATATACCGCAAAAAGACTGGAATCTGCTATTTCAGCAGCGCCTCTTTGGATGAAGTGACAGGACCCTCACATTTCCCTGCAGAGAGCAGCTGACACAAGGCCGGCTGCGGGCTGGGAAGTTGGGGCAAGGTTTGATCTGTGCGCTTTTAGGGGAGCTACCCGCCTCAGAGCTGGCAGGGAGGGAGGCAAGACAACACGAAAAGTGGCAGGGTGCGGAGCACGCTGGATCACCCTTGCAAAAAAAAGAGGTGTACTCGGGCTTCCTTTGGCCTTCAAGGGACTTGGCTGTTGGCAGCTGCCTCCAAGGGGTTCTCACCACCAGCAAAGCAGCAAAGAAATGTGTCGTGTCACATAGTAATTTGGGATGATAAACCAAAATCAGCTAGAGACAACACTGTGGCAATACAAGATTTCCCCTAAACTATGACCCCGAAAGTTATGAACCCTATGAAGGACCTCTTTGATCTGCTTGCTCCTGCATGCAGGCTCCGAGCATGCAGGTACCCTATGAATACAAATCTGTTGTCTAACTAGAGAAACACTTCTAAAAACACTTCATTTTATAACCATGAGTCTCTGTCTCTGTTTCTTAGGTATTCAGGAGATGAGACTAGTAAAAATACCCTTGTTACATATTGAACACCTTTACTAATCTACAGATATGTTAAATAAGAGTTGATGATTTTCCCAATAGTTATATTTTTATAAGAAAACCTTTTTTCGTACTGCTGTTCTGCAGAAATAAAACATTTATTTTTGGTTTTAGTTTCCTTTCTCTTTGTCCTTTTCAAATATGTATTTTACCAAATTCTATTTCAAAATCTTTGAGTAGAATGCCTCTTATTTATATGTGATAAACTGGGGGAATGAAAGTGGAGAAATATTCGAGTCATATTCCTCTATTAAAAAATTATATGTTTCAAGTGACATCATGAAAAAAACTGTTCAAAAACTCCTTATTCACACTAGTATTTTAGATCTTTCCCTGAATGTATATTTTTAAAAATAACTACTGTATGTTTGGAGGAAGATCAGTTTCTTCCCCCGCCCCCCCCTTATTTCTGCAGAATGACTTTCTTTTTAAACACTGGGACTTTTGTTATGTTAATCAGTCAGGGAACATTTCCAATTCAATTTTACCTGAGCGCTGGTCAGCTAGAGTTTCCTTTGTTTGATGTCCCTTGAGCCTTCCCTTGTCTTTTAAACTGTAATTTAGTTGGAGCTGCTGTCAATTTACTCCGTCCATTACATTTACAGTGATATTCCAGACATTGTCTTCTATTCAGTCCTAGAGAAGTTCCTCGACCTAAACAAAATGTGCAGGGAAAAATCCTGCAGAAATCCGAAGTACAAGCACAGAACTCCTGTTAGCCTATGTGCAATGCCTGCATACAAATAAAATTGTTGCTACCTACCCAGATTATTGTTATTTTGTTTTTAATGTAACGGATCCTTGCACTCAAGAGAGCTACCAAATGGTAATTAATTAGGATTTTCAATGAAGTGGACATGTCCCATCTAACTAGGCAGCCAGCTTGCTCTCTGCTCTGCCGTGCCTTTTGTAGTAATGAGATTTTAAACCCTGCTACTTTTTAACTCCACAGAACAGCCCTTAACATTAAGAGGTGGATTTTTTTATCACAATTACCAGCTGTCATGGAGTTCAACAAATAGAGCAATTTTCTTGCCCTTAGTCCATATCAGCAAGTTCCTAAGGCTTCGGTGCGCCAGGTGGGAAATTGTTGCTTTGAGCAGTTGCTTTCTGCGGGACAAGAAGGGAAAAAGCCCCGGAAAAAGCCCCAGAAAAATGGTGTTAGAGCTGATTTTAACCATTGAGCTGCCTTGACTGAGGGTAATGCCAATGTCTGTGGCAGCAGAAGGGGAAAGTACTGCTTGCACAAGCTTCCGTGTGTGCCGCCGAGAGCTGCTACCTAGGACTGGAGACCTTAAAGCTAAAACACTGAAATGTTATGCCCTTTCCTGCATCTCCCAAAAAGAAAACAAAAAAGATGCAGTTAAATGACAGGCAGTAAAACTTCCAGCCCATGGAAGAAAAGGGAATAAGGACTTTGAAGAGCTTGAGAGAGATGGAAAGGGGTGAAAGTGTGGCATACATGTCCCTCTGTGGCTCTACAGGCACTACAAAGGAGCCGAATTGTCTTTTCGACAGAGCTCCCCAACTTGGCCGGGGTAGTTCTTGGAGCTCCCTGCTGTGCTAGCGTTGGGTTCCCAGGCCTTGGCTGGGGGGCAGGTGCTGTACTGGCAGCTGGATACTTTGGGGCAGATTCCCGAGAATCCTGAGGCCTGGGGTAGGTGTTGTGGCAGGGGCCAAACCCCACTCCTCCGGCAGAGTGGTCCGGGAAGCTCTGCAATGGCGTCACGTAGAGGTTTCTGTCCTTCTGAGTCCAGCCCATTTGAGGGATGACTGATCCTTCCCCAAAAGGCTACAGGTCCACATTCGCTGAGAACAGGAGTCTCCCATTTCAAACAAAAACAGTCTGGCCTGATCCTGCAATGCCTGGTCAGCTGCAATTCCTCCAGTGCGGAATTTGGTTGTAAAGATACTGTAGACTTGGCTTCTTCATATACAGAGCAGGCTGGAGGCTGCATTTATCCACACAAGCTCCTGAACAAAAAGAGGTGAGGCAGTTTCAGAAACGGCTCAATGTTTTGGGATATTCTGTTCAGAATCTCTGCTTTTCCCATTTAGTTTTATAAGTACACCTATCGCCAGCTTTTCCCCTTGAGCACAGGCATAGGGAATGTCTCTAGGACAGTCAACTAATGAAGCTGTCAATTTATTCCTTTGCCACTAGTGCAAAGCTTAAAAATAGGAAGTGATCAATAGCTAATGACAGAACGCACGGAGGAGCAGGAGCTGCCTGCCCCCTGCCAACAGGCTTGACAAGGTTAGCGCTCTGGCAGTACGCAGACACTTGTATGGCTCTAACCTTCGTCAGCATGGCTTGTTGTAATTATCACGGGTCTTCCCCGGCGTTTACCTTCCATCACTCACTCAGCACAAACAGTTCTCAGATTGTTTTTCCATTATAAATTGTGTTTGGTACCCGGATTTTAAAGGGGCTGAGTTAAGGATTTCTTTTCCTCTCCTGTTGAGTTGCTTTTGGTTTTCCTTTTAATTATGCTGGGAGATGGTCTGCGTGCTTGGTTTAATTGCATTGTCTCACCAACTGACACACTGATGTTCTGTACACGCTGCATATTTGAGCCACGTGTATGGATTTGCGTATCATCCTACGTACAATCAGTCACCCTTGTTTTAAAAGCCACCGCAAAAGGAGAGATGAGTTTCTGTAGGCTGTGATTCTCTGGGTAGGACAGCTAATGTATGGCAATGCAGAAGCTGAGCAGCGGGTCTCAGGGAGACCCTTCGGCCGAGACCGACTGGGAGGTTCCCAGCACCCACCACTGTCCTTGCTGTGGGGGGGTCTGTCTGCAAGCTCAGGCAATAATTCACCCGCTCCGCGGTGTGACCGGGCCGGCTTCTGCAACCGGGAGAGCCAAAAGGGTAACCAGGCCTAAGCTTAGTTAATGGGCATTTTGTGATTGACTTCAGCCGCGCCAGGGTTTAGCTGTTATTTTCAGGGGGAGCTCAGATTCTGGTGTTGCCTGATACTTACTGTTCGAGGCCAGCTTTGGTTATTGCCTGTGCTAAATGTAGCCTTGAAAATTGCTGATTACCTGATGGCTGCATTAAACAATAGAGGCCAGTTAGTTACAGGGAACAGTTACTTATGTGTGGAAAGTAATTGGTTCCACACTGAAGAAATTATTTATTTCTCTTCCACTGTTTATCTGGGCTGCAAAGTACAGTAATTATTTTATTCCCTTACAGCATAGTTTGTGATATAAATACATGTTGGATATACGTGTTTTTTAACAGAACGATTTAAATGTATTTTATCGGCTGCTCACAAAAACACAGAGAAAGTGGGTTTTTTATCTAAGCTAACAGTACCAGGAAAATTTATGTAGCAAGGAAAAGACTGCTACAAAATGCCTAATTATAACAAGAATAATTACAATTTAACCAGCTTATGGTTAGATCTTAAATAATATTGATTTATATTAATATTATATTAATTCAATTTGTATTAATTTATATTAATATTATATTATATGTAATATTGATATTTAAGAGAAATATTACGAATGCTGCTTGTTTACCAGATTTTAAATAAGGAGAAAGGACATGCAGCAAGGGACTTAATTATTGTGTACTACGTAGCACGGCTGTAAAGCAAGTTGTGTGAATTATGGGTTATATTGGTTGGGTGGCCTATTCAAAAAAGTCAGGGGAAAGGAGTCAGATTTTAGGTTAGTACAGAAGGAAAATCTGTTAGACTTTCTGAAGAAAGAGGAAAGTTCTCTCTGGTGAAACAAATGTTTTAGTGTACCTTGCTGATTTTGGCAGGATGTCTTTTTTTTCCCCTTTTTAAAAACCATTCAAGTTAGATTTCAGAATAAAGATTGTTTTAAAAAAAAAATCGGTTGAGATGAATTTTCCCTCCATTGTTACGTGTGAAGTTGTTTGCTGAATTTGTCCCAAACTGATGACAAAGACTCTGTTTCAGCAACAACACCATTTCTCTCACAAGTTCTGCTCGGTTCTCCTCGTAACTAACTCAGCGAGCTTCTGTACCAGACTTCCCTGGTCACCCATCGGGATCATAAGCTGGGAAGAGGCAGCTATGGCAGAAGTAGGGGAGAAGTAGGGGAGAGGCGGTGATATAGGATGTCAATCAAGCCACTCCTGGTAAATGCTACACTTGCCAGGCACTGATGGCTGCTCATGGAGACTAATCACTGACTTTGCCCTTGTGTTCCTCTTGTCCTCTTCTACAGCTGCTTCTTTACCCTGCCAGCAGTCCTTTCTTTATCATTTGTATAATTAACATATTTTAATGAGGGTTATTTCTCTCCTTCCAGCCTTGCTGAGTTGATATTTTCCCAATATTGCTTTTTCTAGCATTCCTTCTAGCCTTCATCTCAGTACTCCTGTCATTGCCAGCAGTGAAGGAAACTGGATTTAACTGGAGCGATGCGTATAGGTGTATCCCAGGGTCCTGGTCTCAAGCATATAGAGATAGTCCAGGTAGTATATGAGTATACTGGATGGTCTGCCCTCTGACTACGTGCCAGGCTTCTATTTGGTGGAGACCACAGTGTTTGGAGAGAAGGGAAAAATTGTATTTATCAGGCAGTGGGTCATAGCATAAAACAGTGCTGAGGTGCATTTAGGCCCATAAACTCTTGCATTCCTCAATTCATATTTAAGGGCAGCCATCTAGACTCATTCAGGACATCCTTGGATACATCATTACAGTTGTTTTGTTGTCAAACATTTGATTTTCAAAAAATGAAAACATTCTGGAAGCCGTTGGTTTCTTATCGTGAATGCACAGGACTTTTTAGTCTCACTGTGTCTGAATTAGAACAAGAATCCTTCCTGTACGGTTTTTCTTCACTTGACAAGAGTTTGGAAAACCCGACACAGTTCAGAAAATAAAGAAGTTCCTGCTCAACAGACCAACCAAAACATACAAAACAGCTGAATTTCTACCTACTGCACATCTAAATGTATTCTCCGTCAGAAAATAGCAATTATTGAATACATCATGTACAATGACATCAGGGAGCAAAATGTTCCTCATGCTGCCCAACGGACCATGCTGGAACACCTGTTTCATATCATGAAACCATTTATAATTACTACCAAAGAAGTGAGAGCTGAAATGGCATCATTAAATCGAATTCTGCCACTCATGTCTTTGTCAAAAAAAATCCCTGAGGGGGAGGGGAGGGGGAGAAATAAAACATATTAAAAACACATTCACTCATTTTCCAGTGTGTTAAATCTTTGAGCTGTAGAAACAAGCAAATATTGATACTACATGTAGTCTTAGAGCTGATAGTTACTTCCATGACTGTACACTGACAAATAGTCATTAAATACCATTTTTTTCCCCCTGGAAGATGATGAGACAGTGGTGCTTTCAAGCAACCTCCCATGATTCTACTACTTGTCTTGGGCTCTACCCCTTGTAAAAAACATCTTGTGCTTTTTTAATAGTTTCTATGCAGGTAAGTAGTTTTAAAGCAGTAAGCCTCTTTGGTACTTTTTCATCTTCTGTTGTGCTCTAGGGGACTCAAACGGCCCTTATAGTAAATATCCACCTTTGGATACATGGATACTACATGGGGTTTGTGCCTCAGGCTTTCATGCTGCAGCCTGGCCAAGGGAAACCACATACTCAGGAAATCCATGCTTTGCTATTGCATTTCATCAAATTTTGGCCTGAGTGCCAGGCCAAACACCACTAGAAATTCAATATTAGGGGGGAAAAAAAAAAAAAAAAGAAAGTGGCATAAGTGGCTCTGAGGCAGCTTTAGGTAGCAATGAAGCAGGGGCAGACATGCAGCCCTGTGGAGCCATCTGGTACCTCTGCCCACGTTAAAATAGCAACCTCAGGCATGGTCGGAGGTGCTTTGTTTGAACACAAGGCCTGGTACAACTGCACTGCATGTGTATTTTTGCTTAGGGCACATCATCTTCTTATATCTGGTTCAGAAAGAACTACCTTCCCACTGACTGCAAAATATACTTCAAAGTACCTACCCTGATTATTTGAAGCTGTCCATGGGAATTGTTTAGAGTGGGCTCTTCCTCCAGCCGTTATCCCACGACATCCTACTCTCAATGAATTTTAATTGGGCAGAAGGAGGATGCTTAAGCACAGGCCATTTTTTCATGAGTTGGGACTGTGGTACTTCTCTCCCAAACAGTAACAAACATCTCAACACTTCTACAACCGACCGTCAAAGTCACTGCTTTCAATGGATTTTGATCCTATTATTTCTGTGAGGAAGGGAATGTACACATTATGACATTTCTGTTCCTGTACATTACAGAAGTGCTGAAATACCACAGCAGTAAAACCATGCATTGTACCGTGAAAGGTATCGTTTTGGCTAAGTAACAGATAGGAAGAAGGAGATGATGCACAGCTATAAAAGGGGTGAATTTGACATGACTGGAAGAGGGGAGTCAGCAGAAAGTTTCCAAATGGGTGATGGCATCACAGTTGCAGGCTAACCTCACCATTCTAGCAAAGGCCAGAAAAGCTAGGAAAGAGAGATTGTTAAAGCTCAGTGAGAGACTTGGAAGACAGCTCTAGAGTGGTGTCCATGACTGAGTTTTTAAATCTAAAATGACATGGGAAACAGAAGACAATTGGGTGAGTCCAAAATGAAGACCTTCCACGTGGCAGAAAGGCTAGTGATGTTATGGTCAGAGATGAGGCTTGAGAAGATTTTGAGTGATAGTTTTTGAGTTCATTTGTTTATTTTGTGCAGTATTTACTGTTCATACTGTTTTATGAGTTCATCTTTGTGTGGTTTTCAGAGGTAGAAACCTTGTTCTGATATTATGCTGGCTGTAGCCTTCATGCTGGGGTAACTAGGACTGTTTGCTGATAATCCCAATTTACCTCCTAAATCCTTCACTGAGTCCTAAAAAGACTAATTGAAACTCTTTCCAATTCTGCTGTTTAACTTAGAAACAATTATTGTCACCAATATCATAGGCCATGTATGCAAGTGCTGGCTATTTTCTTGCCAGGGCAGGTGGTCACCAGTTTTCTTCCCTTAGAGCCAGTCCTGATATGGTGAAACAGAAGGGCGAAAAGTGGCGAGTCTTACTACCACCAAGGAAAGCACATTGAGAGCTAAATTTTATCTTGTCACCATTCTGTAGTCTTCTAAAGCTGTACTGCTGGCTCAGCTAGCTTGTGGCAGCACATGGTCCCATTACCGTCACAGCAGTATGGGGGCAGATACAGACAGCCACATGCTGGTGTACATGAACAAATTCCAGGTTTAAAGTGGTGCAGACGTTTCAGTAGATTTGCCTGGACAAGCATGGCTATGCTGCCCCTGGACTAGTGTGTGATCTTGTCTAGCTGACACAGAGGAGTCGCCTTTTAGTTTGGCTCAGGAGATTGCGTTTGAAACCACCAACCTTTTGACTCCATGTAATGCACTGTGGTTCCCATCGCAGAGCAGTCTCCTCGCATGTGGATTTGATTCTTTTTGGATGAAACTGAACTGGAAGATGCATTCTGGGAGGTCGCCTAATGCACTCCAACCACTAATAGGCACGTTGCTGCTGGGAACAGAGTGGAGTCAGTCTGAAATAAAACCACCAGAAGAGCGCAGACTTCAGGTGCCCCGCACCAACTGCTCCCCCTTACAAACCTTCACCCACTGGGCTGCTACTCGCTAAATGATCTCAGTTTATATGATCAGCAGGGCAAGGGGCAACACATGGGTTATCTCTGTAAAGGTGTCTCTCTCACAGTTTATTCAGTAAAGTACTACCTTGGCTACACCAATGCTGTTGCATTTCAGCTGCCTATTGTGTTTTGTTGTTTTTTTTTTTTTTTTATAGCTGTATTTGGTGCACAATAGATGAGTGTTTTATGGTTATATGCATGTATGTGTATGTGTGTGCATATGTATACAAACATACACAAACGTACTGTTTGGATGTTTTATAACATAAGGTAATGTACTAGATTTTTAATCAGAGCATCCCTTTGTCATAATGCAAAACTAATTGCGTTGTTGTGTAACAGAGGTCAAAGTTGTTATAATAAAACATCCATCCTGGAGCTTTTTAGAGGAACCTGTTTAAAAAGGTTAAAGTGGGTAATTATCACAACCCTAATTTACAACTACTTGGCAATAAGAGTTGCTTTTCAATGAACCATTTATTCATGATCTGCTGCTTCACACTGCAGGATTCTTCTTGACTAGGTTAGAAAATGTAATTAATAAATGATAGGATTATTTATGGTTCACGGTGCCAGATTGGGAAATACAATGATATAAAGAATGAGCTAAAAATTATTCTTACAAGCAACATCTTGGTTTTTAATCCATGGATTGGATTGTCACATTACTTGATATGGTGTGGTGAACTCCTGATGGTATTCATAGGACATTATTTTGTTTGTCATCCTAGCTCCTCTGTGTGCCAATAAAAATGGACATGCTCCTTTGAGAACAGAGTTAATGAACGCTGACATGTTAATCTTTCTCTAGTTGAGGTAGGGTGGCATTTGTGTTTGTGCTTAGTTTGACTATATTAGTGATTATCTTAAGCCCCCAGTGGAAACTGGAAGATGGTTATATTTCATAATAATAAAGAGATCCTCTTTGAGAATTCATTCCAGTAATACTACTTATGGAAACATGCCTGCTAAATACAGACAGGCTTTCTCAATTTCAAGTTACAAAAATATGCTAAAATAGCACGATGTCAGCTCAAATGTGTTTATGCATGGGCGAAGTGCCTGGACATGTGTGACTAAAGTTGAAATTTTGCTATGACCTTCAAAACCTGTAGGATCCAGACCTAAGAGGAAAAGCATCCCGAGTGACAACATTTTATGTTATTATTCTTGTAAGTTGTTGCTTGGGTAAGAATTTTTCACAAGGAGAAAAATATCTTATACAGTGATTCCTACACAGTCCTACAGAAAACCAGCATAAAATCTACATCTGAGGCATACTGGCTGTCTGCCATGCTTTCTACTGATAACATGCTGCAGCTAATCAACAAAAATCTAGGCTTTAGCACTGAGTTGAAACATACTGTGGACCGATTTAGTTTGCAGTTTATTCTCAGTTCACAACCCTTTTAAAATGCTTTCCTATAGCGATTAGGATTTCTAACAGTAATTGTAAAATATATCTGTGTGTGGTTGATACTTCCAGAAGTGACCTACTAGGAGAATTAAAAAATGCCTTTAAGTTTTGATGATGATGATTTGAATCCCATGGCTTTAGAATTTCAAATGCCGAATAACACTGGGCATGAGAATAATGAATGAAACCCAGGGGGGTTGCAGAATCACAGAAGGGTTGAGGTTGGAGGGCACCTCTGGAGGTCATCCAGTTCAACCCCTCTGCTCAAGTAGGGTCAGCTACAGCAGGTTGCCCAGGACTACATCCAGATGGGTTTTGAATATCTCCAAAGATGCATATTCCTCAACCTCTCTGGGCAACCTCTTCCAGGGCAAATTTAATACAGATTTAATTGTTGTAACAGCATTTATTTTTAAGTATGGGTAAACTTACGCTTTTCTGTGTGTGCATTTTCATACAGACGCATATGTAAACTAGTACTGGGATTTGATTTTTGTTCTTAGACTGAGATCTATTTATTGCAGCATTACCGGTTATCGTTCGAAACACTAATTTCGGCTCAGGTACGGTTTCCTCTGTTGGAGGCTATGGTGCCTGCATTCACTCCTAAGTTTCCTCTGATTATGTTTAAGATTAAATGTACAATTTGAAATGCAAAACGGGTGCTTGAATTTATGCACAAATTTATATTAGAAAATGTCAAAAAGGTTGTAAATGTTTTATAAAATGAAGGCAAAATAATGAAACCTGATGAAATGGGGAAAATATCTTGCTTTTTTTCTTTAGGATCTGAAAATTTTGCAAAATGGAAACACAGGATGCTTTGTTCAGTTTCCTCAAGAGGTTATTCCTCTGTATGTACTGTCTTTTCCATGTATCAAACATACAAATGAATGGGTTAAGAGGCTCTAACTATTGCTCTTGGAGTCTGCAGGCGTGTTCTCCTTTGTCCCAGGGTTCCTGCATTTTTTGTAATCTGGGAGGATATCCACTTCTGTTTCTGTGATATGGGATGTTACATGGACAACCAGCTGTTTTTTCAGTCTTCTCCAATGTTTGCAAGGAGTCTGTCTGCCTCAAGGCATGGCTCAGAGGGAAAAAGTGTTAGTGTGTTCCCCACCCTACATACCTTTATACTGTCTGTTTCTCTGTGTGTATGAACAAGAATCTTTGAGATGTTTAAATCCATCTCATCCAAAGCCTCAGGCACTGCAAGTGATAAAACTCCTGTTTATTATGTTGCCCTAAACCTATGGCAGCCCACCTGGTCTGCAGCTTCTATAGCAAGTCTTCTTTATGAGAGGAATAGACAGGTTAAAAGATTATTGCTGTGGATACATACAGAGTTTTAATTTTCCCTACTAGAAAGAACAAGAAAGACTATCGTTCTTCTAAACCTACCTTCCCAGGTCACAAAGAGGAGCAATACAAAAAAAATACAAAGAGGAAAGCTGTGATTATTTGGGGTGTTACTATTTGGGCTGGGAGAAACCCCTATATTCCAAAAACAAGAGATAGCATATGAGGGAAAGTGCCTCCTCTACTTTTCCAAACAAAACGAGGTGAAGTTTTTGTCTATTTCTTCCTACATTTCATAAAAAGAAGGTGAAGCTTTTATAGAAAGCACGAAGATGTTTGCTGTATTTTGCATAGGAATTGTCAAATTAATATTCCTGAGCTGAGCTTTGTTTGAATGAATGAATGAATGAATGTTTTGTTTGAATGAATTTCAGCCAATAACTGAATTGTGAAGAACAGTGGTATTTTTCCTGTTTGGTTACGTGTATGATTCAGTTCAACCTTTTTTGTGTTTTGTTTTTGCTATTTCTTGGCAATTGGCAGTGGGTCAAAAACCTTAGACATCCAGCAGTTTCTGCCTCAATATTGTGTTCTTTTCTGTGTCCTTTTCCTCCTTGGTTTTAAATCATTCTGCTTCATTCACCCATAAAGTAAAATCCCTTTATGAGGTCCCGTGCTATCTTCACCTTGCTTCCAGCATTTCTACATAAACACCTGAGGAACTTTTTTCTTTATGACCTTATTTCTGTCAGGATATTTTTCTTTGTTAGCTCCATTTTCTTATTTCTAATTTGGTTTGCCTCAGCTCGGCTCTCCTAGTCCCCTGTGGGGCTGCATGAGGAAGAGGTAGTCTAATGTTATTTTTAGTGGTGGATGAATAGTCTTCTATTTTTAATCAGACAGTTTTCATGTTCCATTTCAGGAAAGGACTAATGCATCCTCTCATAAATACATGAATTCCTCCTCCCTCATCCCTGTACACACACACCTGCATAAGTGTCAATTTAGGCAAGTCATGTGGCCTAAAATTTCAAAAGATGTTAGCTGATTTAAACCAGCCTATTCTTTGGAAATTGCAGGGCATTCGTCCTTTGGTAGATCAGTGCAGTGATCAAAATCACCAGTCACCTCTGAAAATTAGGCCAAAAGATGCCATTTTTGAAGCAGAAGGGAGAACAGAAGTGCCTTGCTCCAGCCTGGGCTGTGGGAGATGCTGGGGCTGTTGGGCTCAGGTTGTAATTTCCACAGTTGTGTGCATGCTTATGCAATAGAGGGCAGCTGGGGACAAAGTAGATGAAGGAGGGCAAGCACACCTGCCTCCTGTACAGGAGGTGGTTGGAAAGGCACTTTAAACCCTTCCCCACCCCGCGTGCCCAAACACCTGCTAAATTACCCTGGAAGTGGCGACGTGTGCATTGATGACACAACTTTGCCTCCTACAGCTGCCCTGCAGACAGGAGTAGCATTGCTTGCAAGGTGGTGCGAACTTGAGGCATTCATGAGACAGCTCATGATATGATTTTCAGCCTTCCTGGATGATTAAGCCTTTATTTCTCCTGTCCTCAGTAACCCAGCTCTTCTCTGCTTTCCTTTCCTTGACATTATGCAGTTCAGCTTCTTTTGATCTTGAATATAGTCATTTCTCAAGCTATTGTATCAGCTGCGAGTCTTTTATTCTTCCTAGAAGTATGTTGTGGCACATCATCTGCAGCGGGCTCTATCTCTAGAGATACTCTGTAAACCCATTTTGCTATGCATATGCACAATCCCTGCCTGTGAGCAACGTGCCATCTCGTAGCCGCGTGGCATGGGAGATAATAGGACTTTGCTTCACAACCTGCGTGAGTGACAGAAGTTCAGCACAATGAATTGGCTGTGCCTCCTGTGAGCAATCGGGCCATCCCAAATAGACTTGCAGTACCATGACATCATATATTGTCTCCGTCTCTCCCTCTCTTTCTCACCTAATCATCCGTAGAATGAGGACACACAATAGTGCGTTTGTGTATCTTTTGGGATCAGCAACTAAGTCACCTGTGATTTATACAGGTCAACAGAAAAAGAGGTTAAGATTTGGTCCACGTGCATTCTTCCTGTGTCATCAGAGATTACAGACAAAACAAACATAAGGATACACCATAGGCATTTATAAAATGTTATTAGAATGGCTTTATTGAGGGGAGAATGAGAAGAGGAGGGATTACATTTCTGAATGCAAAGCTTATTTACTCTGATCCCTAGTCATCAGAGGGACCGTTTTAATTGACATAAAATAACTTGTCTCAGTATAAACGTGCCACAGTATACACCTGTCAGGTTCTGGTACTTTGCAGGCTTAGGGAATGTTGGGTATCAGTGGAAAAAATGAGAATTTCTCCTTAGTAATGGTCCTAAAGCTTTTGAGTGGACTTCTGGAGTGTGCAAACACGGACACTGCTTCTTTTCTGCCTTTCCCTGAAATTTATCCCTGCCCTGTCATTTTCCCCTGCATTTTCTTCTACTCTTCTGAGTGGATCATTAATTTGTAATCTGTATTCCTCAGGCCCAGTCAGCAGGATCACTGCTTCCAAAGCTCTATTTACAAGTTATCAGTTTGTTTGTGCATCTGTTTCCCACCAGCCACCTCCCTAGGTGCTGCCCGTAGTCTATTTTCTGGAATATTTTCTTTGTCTCTAAACTACTTCTTTCAACTGACGGTTAAGTTTCCACCAAGGCATCAGCTGTTTTAGCATGGGTGGCAACTGAGGAAACACAGGGGTATGGCTTAGCTCAAAGTTTTCTGATTTATTTCAGCATAGAAAAGAAGACAGAAAGTGTAGTTCTAGGAAGACAAAAAATTATGAGTATTAATATGTCAAAATGACCCGAGAAATGGCTTATGGGTTTAGAAACATCTTATTTTTCCCCCAATTGTATCGATTAGTCTAATAAATTATATTACCTGCCCCTACAAACCCTGCCATTTAAAGTGCTTATAGATGAGTGAAAGGAGAGTTAGAAACAAGTTAGAGGTACCAAAGATATTATGAAGTGATGAAGGCATCCTGGCTGTAACTGCAACCTGCTGATACAGTTAATTAGTTTGAATGCTGGCAAGATAGAAAGCAGCTCTGAAAAAAGGTGGTAGTGAGAATACAGGCAATGAAGGCAGGGAGAAAATGAATGTGATCATCCAAACACAACCACTAAGGCTGGAGAAGAGTGAGAATAGAAAAAAGCTATTGGATATTTGAAACTGGGGAGGGGAATACTTGGAGTTAAGAAATACGGCAAAATATCAATAATAGAAGAAAGTATTAAATTATGTAACTTTGCCATCTACACCCTAATCAAAACAGAGGGCATCTTGAATCTGTGTCTTACAACATCAAATTAGCTTTGTTAAGAAAATAAGTAAGGCAGTGTGGCAGGTTTGTCTTTTCCTTTTCTAATTTCTGTAACATGCTAAAGAAATTACCCATTCTATCCTGCAACAAATAAGCTATTACACTTTTTTGCTTCATCGTATTGTGTATGATTTCACTGTTTACAGTGTGCTATACTTGTTTTCAATGTTCTTGAGCATTTCCAGTGCAGTCTTCAAGTGTGAAGAGAATAGACTCCATGTAAGGAGCTGCTCTGCCCTAAGCCCCTTAGCTTGAATCTACCATTCCAGGTCTCCAAAGATTCTGTAATCTACTTTCTTTATTAATAGAAAGAAATAAAACAACCAAATTCTCAATTAAATTCTGACACAGATAGACATTGTTCCATCACAGGAACCATTTACTGAAAGACTCTCAGGGAAGTTTGTTGAAGCCATTACACATGGGGGTCGCAAACTTACCTTTTATTTAGCCCCAAAATTACTTATTTAAATTCCTATCCAAATGGAAGGAAGAAGCAGTCTACCTGTTTTGGAATTAATTTTGTTAATATCTTTAACTCTCCTACCTCTACCCACATCCTTTCAAAACAATTTTTAGACTCTCTTACTACAAACATATTGAGAGATTTGTCATAAATACTGTACTGATTATTATTACTATGAACAATCTGTTCATTGCATTACTGGTATTAGAAATGGAAAGACCAATTAGACCTGTTAACCCATCTTTTTGTCAGTAAGTTGATTGGGAATTACTGGAGCGTAACAATTCTAAGTGGCTTTTCATGTGAATGCCAAGCTAAAATGGATATTCAGAGATGCATTAAGCATTTTTACCTAGCACTGCATTCATCATTTAAAGATCTACATGTTAATTTGCAGAAGTGCAACATAAACATGGCACGGGCTTCTGTGCATCCTCTTTCCAATATTTGTACACATGTGAGTGTTGAATAGTAAAACTGTAGGCCAAATGTTGCGAGTAAGGACTGGGAGTACAGTTCACATGTATTAACATTGGGCATAATAGTTAAAGAGCGGTACATTGGGCAGGTATTATAAGACTGACTCAAGGATTTATCTACAACAGTCACAGGCAAAACCTGTTAGTTGAGACTAATATCTGAATGCGTTTAACAGAAGGAATTTTTTAAAAGACCAAGACAACATTTCTTATGCTGAAGCTTTATTTCAGGAAATGGTTTGCCCCAGCGGATAGGAGTTCAGAAAATGGCAGTCAGTGAAAGATAACCATGTGAATTACCCATGGGAATGGTGCTGGAGATGAACAGCAAACAAGATATCTAGAAAAGAGTATGTTTTTTTTTTACTTTATGACATAATATAGTCAATAGGTAGTTGACACAGTTGGAAATTCTTCAGTAAAGAAATATACAGAGATGGTTGAAAAATTCTGTTAAAATACTTTCTTTGGAATCTGCTGCTCTGTTGAGATCACTTTACTCCCTTGAGGTGGCTGGAAACAGAAAGCAGGTTCCTGGAAAGATTGCAGTCACAGAGCCCTGCCACCTCTCCAGCTTGAGCTTCCTAGATGTGAGGCTGGGAGACAGATTGCTACAAGGTCTGTCCCACAGCTTGTGGTATGGATTTACTTTCATTAAGAATCACTAAAATGTTTAATCTTATTCTTATCCAAACAAAAACATACTTGCCTAACAAAATCTGTCAGTCAATTGGAGAGCTGTGCAATTCTGCTTTTGTGGTTCTTTTAAAAATGAAATTATACTGAAAAAGTCTACTTGCATAGTCACCCTCAGTAACCCACTGATCATACTTCTCTGTGCCCACCTGGGACAAGTAATATGGTGGTACCGAGTATCAGATACACTGGAAGCAGCAGAAGCCCAGTTTAGCAACACATTTACTGCTACACTAAGAAAGTTTGGAGTCAATTTGCCATGGTCACTAGTGTGCTTTTCTTCTCTCCCTGGGGCATAAAACGCATTCTCTTGATCCTTGACTTATTCAGGGGTGATTTGCCAAGAGATCTTTCCCTCCATCTGAGAAAAGCCAGTCCCCTTGCTGCAGTGCGGATGAATAAAAAGATCATGTATTAAGCTAAATGACTGAAGCAGGAGTTAGAGAAATAAACGATCCTCCTTCTTCTGTACCCCTTAGGCACCTGGCTTTTCTATGTAGGCATACAGAACATCTCAAAGGAAAACAAGTTTATACGCTGACCACTTAGCTGTCACAGAGACTTTCTGCAGGTTTCAGGAAGGAATACTGTTTAAGAAAGCACATTCTTCTCTTGGCATCATCCCTGGACAAAAGCCCCGGGGACCACTTTGTCTTCCAGGGTGCCCTGAATGCCGAAAAACTCAACCTCTGTGAGGGCAACAGGGAAGCTGAGATGTTGATTCTGAGAGCCTTACAAAGAATACCTTGCTAGGAGGTCCGGGGACCCCAAGGGTTGGGCTGTGTGAAGTTAATCACCTTAGCTGATTTTGGCAGCCTCAGGCAGTGAGAAGAAAGGCAGCCAGAAGTTTAGCCCACACCTGAACATTAAAGGTACCCTAAGTTAATATGAAGACATTACATTACTCACAAGTGTTAATTGGAAGCTACCTCAGTGAAGTGCGTGTGATTTGCCATATTTGATAATGTTTACATCCAAGAGGAAAGGATGTTTACTAATTTCAAGGGCAAAACCACCTTGTCCATCTCTCGACTGCAGTTTCATGCAGACAAGTATGAGTCACTGGGAACACAGTCTAGTGCTTGTGCCTGGGAAGAGCCTGCAGGCCTTTGTGCTCCTCTGCACTGGCATTTCCACGCTCTGGGATTGAAACTGGGGGAAACGTTTCTAGTACTTTTCATACCTATGTGAAGATTGCACAAAGAGATTTTTAAATGTATTTACATCTATGTATATATCGCCGACTTATCATGACATGAAATACCGTTTTCTGAGGTGGCAAAATCAGTCCGGCCTAGCGGTTCTTACAGAAATCTGTGGTTCAGCTAAGTTTCTGAGCCACACTGAGTACAAATTTGCGAAGCAAATGTTTGTAAGATACCCCTAGGGTCCACTCATGAACAGAGGAGACCTCAGATGTTGTAGGAGAGTTGTCTTGGTCACATTTTAGAGCAGTTGCTTTGCAATAATATAGGGAAAGAAAACAAATTCAGCCTTACTCTTAGCAGTAATAGAGCTGTGCATGAACACATTTTATAATATGATTCTTCATAAGCTACGCAGACCAAAATTTAGAACTTGAGCCTATTCTCAAACTTTAGGAGAAACACAACAAATAAGGGCAGCTAAAAAATGCTGTAAGTTAAAACTTTGTATTTCACCTAGAACTGAATTCCAGTCTTGCACTGAGTGCATAAAATATTTATTTGGACTCGGGCCAACATTTCCTTGTCTTTAGTGTAAATAAGACATCCCTTATGGCAAGTTTGAAGTCAAATGGCTCTATACAAAATGGCAGCAGCATTAATTAGGCATATACTTTTCTGACCCCTTCGGATTCTGTGTATGTTAATCACATGTCAAAATGGTTCCTATTTTGTTGGGGATTCGTCAGAGCAGTCCTGTTCCCCACTTTTAGTTTGGCTGTAAAGTCAAATATTTAAAAGGTGTTAGTGGAGCTGAAAAGGAGCCCAGGAAGTCACTGAATAGGATGATAATTTATTATCCTTTATCAGGCCTAGTTTTTTGTCTCATCAGGTAAAAGCACACTGAGTTTAAGTCATTCCTGGCATGTTCAAAATGTAGATGCTGAACTGATTACTTGACGTGACTCACCTGACTTTGGCGTGACTTCTGCTCATATGCAAGTTTGCAAGTGTAGGTGTGGAACTGAACATACATTTAAAATAGATGTAGAGCTGAAAGAGTGATCCTCACTGGGTACAAGGTTGTTTTGCCTAGTCACATAATTTACAAGACTAATGGCAGTGTTACTTTAAGTTGGATGTTTTTTCATGAATATTGGTGACATTTGTTTCTCTGAACATATTTAAAATCCCAGTATTGTAATGAATTGCCTACTGTTCTTTTATAATGGTTAATTGAAAAAATCATGATTATTTCACTTCTTGCAAATCCTGGGTCTCTTCATTTACCATTTATCTGTGATTCTTAGACCTCTCAGCAGCAAGTAGATTATTTGGACTCAGATTTTGTATGCAGTAGGTTAGCATAAAAGCACTATGGTATGTTCAGCCATCTTGGCATTGTCATTTGAGGCTTTTTTTAATTAAAAGTCTGCCTTGGAGTATGTCAAG
Source organism: Vanellus vanellus (assembly GCF_965231255.1). Lineage (NCBI taxonomy): Eukaryota > Metazoa > Chordata > Aves > Charadriiformes > Charadriidae > Vanellus > Vanellus vanellus. The sequence goes on along the minus strand of NC_138905.1, from coordinate 155,754,086 downwards.
TGCTCCTGTATTTTTGCCATTCTTCTTATCTCTATGGCAACAAAAATATTTCAACATTTACATGGGCATCATATTCTTTGCTAATGTACTATCTGAACTGTTTGTATGCTGAGAAGGAGAACAGCAGAGATTGGCTTCTGCTGGCTGGGATGCAGGAGTTGTCAAGACAACCAAGAGGCCTAAGGATGTCCTTACTAGTAGCATTAAATTGAAGCTTTAAATTAATTCACCCTCATGTGTTTTTGTAGCTTATGCTGTTAATTGAAATAATAGGAATGACCTTCCCTGTACATTCAGAGCACCTGTCCTATTAAAATTGCATGTGCTATTTACTTAAGTACACTCATCTATCAGACAAATCTAGCGTGAAATAGGGGAAAATGGAAGACACTTATATTGTACTGCTATGTATTGACTTGTAGTAATAGGAGAAGCAGCTTTTCTCGTGTCAAGCTTGAGATAGTTGTGATGAACATTTTATTCTGAAACTTCATTTATTTCTGCTTCCCACTCAAGAGCCTTAAGTCTGCATAACTCCAGACACTACAATTTATTCTACACCGCAGAATCTAATTGAAATGAATAGTTAAAATTGTTTTTGTGGCTGAAATATATTTGAAGAAGCCGAGTATCATGTTTTTGTGTATGTAATAGACTCTTTTCCTTCTCGGCAGAAAAAAACCCCAAACAGTAGGAAACTGTTACTTTTTGTTCAAATCATAGTCTTGCACCAACTTACTTTGTGAAGTTACTTTCAATTTCTTTTTAAAAATAATTTTTTACAGGAGCTGGTTGAACTTTTTGTGCCTGACCTTATAGATTCGCACAGCCAAGTGCATAGCTACACGGGAGGGAAAAGATTATGTGATTCTATGTACGCTTGTTTTTCTTCACAAAAGAAAACACAATCCACAAACAGCTGTTTTGATGAAATTCATGGGTTTCATTTTGGTGCTCGTATATGCCAAACATTCAATCAGTTTTAAACTGGGCAAAGGTGGACAAGGATGCATGAGTTCTTAAAGCACTGAAAGGATTTCATCCTTCTCTGCAGCAAGTTGAAAGCACAAGTTTCCACCCTGTATCCTCCTGGAACACTTTTCATTTCATAAAGAGGGAAGCGCACTTCTGGTTACCACTGCTTTTATGCTCTTAAGTAGATCATAAAGCTATAGAAAATTTGGGATTACTTGATTTTCCCAGTACTATATGTAGCGATGCACAAAACTATGTAGTTATACTGACGTGCACCAGCTGAAAGTCTGACCAGTAAGCTAACGAACCCTTGAAGCATGTTTGTTGGGCAAAAAACTATTAACCTTTCTTCATGGATTAGGAGTGATTTATGTGTTACTTCAGGATTGCTAAGAGGATTGCTAAAATGAGGCTCAGATCTCCCTGTATTTGAGAACACAAGCGAAGTTTCTGTGGGACTCCTTGCTGCAATGACTAGAGCGTGTCCCTGAGGAACCGTGACCCGTTTGGCAGTCGTACTTCACTGCAGGGAGAAACTCAAATGTAAGCCACCAACAGCGGTAACAGAACTGGTAAAACCAAATGTACTGTGTAAACATCATTACCACAGCATGAACTGGAACTGCTATAAACTTGCTTCTGTCTTTGTGAAGGGATGGATTACTGGGAGAGGGCTGGAAGCAGACAGGCACCCTCTCTTCTTCCCCGGCTGCTGTTAGTCTCTCCAAGACTGGTACCATCTCTGTGACGTGGTAGAGATGCAGCAGTATCCACATCGACACTGTGGCTGCAACAGCTTACTGTATGCATGCTAATGTTCATTCCCACTGGTATTTGGAACATCTGTGGGTGCTCCGCACATCTGAAAATCAGGCCATTTAATTCTAGGTACTTTAAATATAGATTAAGGGCCTTAAATTTAGGTATGCAGGTTTGAATATTTTAGATCAAACCTCTCCATCAGCCCTCAGTCAACAGTGCTACATAGAGATGATATTGCAGAATAAGACACGATCGGGTCAGAATTATTTGTAAAAATAAGCCCCTAACAGCATTAAGCTCACTTTAAACTAGTTTTTAGAGTAGCTGCATACAACACATGTTTTACTACACCTAAATTGGCAGATCTATAGCTAACCTTCAACGGGTCTATGTCTAAAAGAAAAGCATTACTTTCTCTGCTACAAGCAAATTAAAAATACCCATTTGTCCCAATCATAGCTTCTGTCTATGCACAAAAATACTGTTCATGACACTGAAACTATCTTACCTTGCCAAGGCGTACAACTGAAGGCACAGAACAGCTTGCCATTGTTTCCCTGGTTTCAGCACCTCTAGATATTTTACTGACAATCAGGGTCTCCTTTGACAGTCTCTCTCTTGCTGTTTTTTGCAAGGAGCTGGATGGTTGCTCCCTTGTTGCTGTGTCATACACCTGTGCTGAACAGGAATGATGTCGAAATAAGATTGTGGAGGAGAGTTTGGGCAAATCAAAATAATTCGCCTACTTTCTGGACAGCCTAGAAAAGGAGCAGAGCTCCACTACACCTGTCTTAAGTGCACGCACATGACATCAATACCAAAGGGCTGCAGGGATCAGCATGAATGACTTGAACCCATGAAGTCAATTTTGTTTTCTTTTGGAAATTTAAAGGGATCTTAAGCTAGGTTTAAAATGGGCTTTAAAATTGATGGAAAGGAGGGGCTATATTACAGTGGCATTGAGATAACTACAAATTGAACCACTATCATTTTCATTCTCTGACAGAAAATGGCAGAGGAATAGAGGCAGAACAGACTCCACAGCATCTCTGGGGTTGGCATCAGACTGGTGAGAGTCCCAGAATTTGTAGGAGCCCATGCTTTTAGAGGTGGATGCCCTCCCACATCCTTCTCAGTCTCTGGTTCAGGAGGTGGAGACTGATAGCAGGAGAGTCTCACTTGATGAGGTCCCTAACCACAGCCTTCTTAAAAGTAATGAATATCTCACTGATTTCCATGAGGAACTAAGTGTCTCTTCTGAGGGCATGAGACCTTCCAGCCATTGCACTAATACAGCTGAGACTGACAGGGGCCAAAAGTCAAGCGCAGAAGAGAAAATGGTTTGTCATAGTAGGTCAGGTGGCATCGGAATGACAGGATCTGCAAAGCCACACGGCAGTTCCTTACAGCAAGAAGAAAAACCCACTGGGCTGAATCAAACTCCTCCCAGGCTGGATTAGTTTTTCCATTTTTGACCTATATCCGGATTTCCTGCAGCTGGAACTTGCCTATGCAGCAGTCAGCACATGCAGATCAGTATGGAATATAAATCCACATATATGGATCTAAACTAGCATAACTTAAGTGTGTCTCAGTCATCTGTTAAAATAAAATAAAATATAATACCGTTTTCATAATTTAGTCTCAAACGTACTATGTCCTTAAAGAGCTCTCCAGCACCTCCTGTACCTTCTTAACGATGAGTCTTGAGATGTCGGTAGAGTCCTAGTTCCAGATAAATGGCTTACAGACCATTACATGATTCCCAAGTGTTTATACGTAAATCTTGTAGCCAGTGTGTATAATCTCCCTTTTTTGCTCCTGTCTTCCCCCGCATAGTTTTGCTCCCTCTTTTCAGGGCCTGGATATGGCATGGCAGAGTTCCCTTATTAAAGCAGCTTGCCAATGTTTTCTCTGTCTCCAGCACCGTGGGATATTTCATTGACACTCAGGATCTCCTTCAATATTCTCTCTCTGTCTCTCCTGACATTTTTGCAAGGAGGGAGAAAGAGGCTGGGGGAAGGTGCATATAATGCTTCCACTGCTGAGCAGTATGAATTATATCTGCTGGAGTAATAGTGTGAAGTGGCAGGGATCCGTTTTGATGAATCTCATGCTGATTTGTAGCCCCAATTCTAGCTGTAGGTAACACTGAACACCTGTTTGGAGTACTAGAGAGAGGGAATAAAGCTCTGTACAGTAAATATGCTGTGCACTGTAGCTGTTTGTTTATTGTCACATGGTAATTAATTTGCAATTATATTTCGAAACATACCGGAAGAGAAGTGCACTGTAATTCCTACCACCCAGAAAGAGGCTCAGCAGTCACACTTGTTAGACTCCGAGCTGGCTGATTCTCTCTTTTCTCATCACTGATTGCTTTTTTCTTTTGTCTCAGCACAAAACAGAAGCTTACAAAAGAGACTTCTGTAAAGATTCGTGCCTGGATACTAATGGGTCTGCGCTACTCTAGAACACTATGTCTTAAAAGCACACACACACACACACACACACACGTGAAAGAAGAGGTTGGAAGATCTATACGATTTTATCTCTGACATCCCTTGCCGTACCACATCAGTCATAGTGTTCCACCACAGAAGGAAAGTTTGTAAGCCTCATTCGTCATCTCCCACCCGTGAAGTCCTTGTCTTTTCATCCAAACACCTCTTTTGCTTCTGTTTAGCCCATTCATAAATGTCTGCTAAGAGATTTCTTTTTATCATTCATCATTCTACCTGCCTCTGACTCTGGTCACATCTCCCACGAAAACCAAACTCCTGCCCTCAGTCTTTAAAATCCTTACAAGGCCAACATCGTTTTTAAATGACTCTTGCCTTTTATTGCACCGCTTTGTAATGACCTTAGCTCTCTATTAACTATTCCTTTCAGCAATGTCTCCATAAAAGTATTCAATATGTCTCACGTACCTAGAAGTCTGGCTTCTCAAAAGTAGACCCCAAAAGTGGGTTTCTTCTGGCACACTTCTAATGAACAGAGGAACTAGATGCCCCTGTTTGCTGCAGTGCCATAGTAACATTGCAAGGCATCAGATGTTGCTATATTAGATACTGCAGTAAGTGTTTTCAATGCAATTTTACAATTTGATGTTTGGTTCCTCTGATACAGTTTTTAGAAATAGCTTCCAACTAGATTCACAGCAAGTTGATTATTTCTTCCTAGCCTTTTCCTGAGAGTGGTCTGTTCTCAGGTCCATGCTTAATACTAACACATCCAGAACCCCAGGATCTCTCTTTATTTCTTTCCTCCCGTGTTTTTTGATTAGGTTTGCAACTTTTAGCTTTCTTTTCTTTCATCTCTTTATGAGGATCTCCAGTTTTGATGAGTTGGTCTCAAGATATTTTGAAGATAAATATACAGCTAAATCCAAAATCTAAATTTGAAAGTAGATCCTAAAGCTTAAAGCTTACATGTACGATTCCATTATTCTGTTTCTGTTGCAACCGTCCCATGGTTGCACAAAAATAAGCGTTTTCCACTGTGCGCATTGAGGTTTACTTTGTAGCTGAGAATAGGATCTTAAGCTGGTAGAGACTGGTTTGTTTTATACAAATTTATGGTCAACTGCAAATATGTGGAGTACATAGACAAAAATCCTTTGACAGTAAAATAAGAAATAAATCAAGATGCCTCAAAGAGAGTGCTAACTTAATTTGCAATTATGTCAAGTAAGGAAGAAAAAGAGAAAAACACTGGCTTCCTCTGAAAATCTTCCCAAATACGACATTTCTTTGACATTTTCACATGTGCTGAAAAGTTACTCCTGAGGAATTCATTTCCATTGCTCTCCCTTGGTGTCCAACAGTGACTGATATAAATATTTTATTAGGCAAACCTGCAGGTTTCTGAAGATTATATGTCTTATCAAGTTGACCCTTATAATTATGTTGTCTTCTGTAACTGTGGGATCTCTTTTAATTTTGCAGTCTTTTTGTAAATATTGAACCATAAAAAAAATATACAATCACAAGCAAAAGCTGACTGTGAGTAAGAAAAGGTGTAAACAGGTCTCTTCTGCTTGCTCAGGAAGATTCCCATTCTGCTTGCTGCTGCAGAGATGATGCCTTAATTATAAGTTAGTAACTGGTCACAGTGCAGTGTGTCCTTAACTTGTTAAGAATCTGGTTTCCCAGACTGATTTTCTTTGTTTGCTTCTCTTTTAAAGTAATCACTGTGGACGCTTTCCTGGAAAATGGGATTTAATGGGGAAGTGTTTCAGTCGCTCAGTTTCATGCACAGTGAGCTCAATGGGGGTTTGTAGTTCTGTCAAACTGAGATGGAGGTTGTATGCAGAGAAGAAAACTGTCATGAGGTTTCATTTGATACAGGACCTTTTACACAGTTTTTTGTGGTGATCAGCTTTCATTTACATAATTCTGTGGCCTTCCGTTGCAATTATGAAACCATTGCCTCTGTTATTCTCTGCCTCTGCTTTCTGCAATTATTTACTTAGGGAAGACTTTGACTGTTCTTTTCTGGGCAGCAGAAGAAACCATGCAGACCTCCTATGAAAGAAGAGGCTGGGAGGCCCTGTGCAGATATATACATGCCTTTGTATCATCAATTTGATGCCCCAATGTGTCTCAGTGCATCAGTTCATAAAAAAGGAGATGAGCTCAAATACTGGCCCAACTACTTAATGCAGATGTGGGTTTTGGCCCACAGTCATCCCATTTAAATTTAGTTCTCAGCTGACATACCTTATTTAGGGCAATGTTCCTTCTTAAGCAGTGGAGATAAATGTACAGTTCCAGAAAGCGATTCAGATCTTAAATTAACTGAATCATCCTCTTGAAGCCTCTTTTTTCGTTCCATAGACTACAACCCCAATTAATACACCTTGACTCGATGTCTACGTTTAGTTGAGATAGACCTTTGCCCATATATCGGTGGGTGTTGTGTTGTGTTGTGCTGTGGCTGCCGCGTTGTGGTGGGTCTTGTGCCAGGCAATGCAGGAGGAAGCAAAATATTTCTCGAGTGCTGCTTTTTCTGCTCCTGCAGGCTGTCTCCTGTTTGTTCAGAGTTCTCTGGCAAGATAGGATCTACCTTTCCACACATAGCCACTAGGATAAGAGGGCATCTATTTCTAAGTCATTTCTTGCTTGTTTTTAAATATAAAACCAGAGGGAAGTCTAACTACATGACAGAGAAGATAGTCCCAGGGATTAAAAATAGGGATATGAGCTACAAAATTACTACGACTTCCCTTTTTTATTTAAGACTTATTTAAGAATTTTGAAAGGAATTTTGTAAGAATTATTATTGATGAAACAACAATGGGTAAAAGATTAAGAAGTCTTGGATGGAAGGTAATGAAATAGAGGCTCAAAAGAAGGGGATGCTGCTGCTATATCTCTGTCTTTCTAGGGAAGAACTGAGATGCCTTTTGGATTGCTGCTTGGATGACTTGCAAATAGTAAAGGGATGTGTGGCAGCAGTTTCTAGGTAGACTTGGAAAGACTCGCACAAATGTGTGATGGTCGTGCACTGACAGAGAATCCCACAGGCTTATGTGAACTCCACGAGTGAACTATCTTCATAAGCACTCGGGGCTTCTCACATTTCCTCATGTGCGCTACTTTTGGTTGTGCAGTGCAATGCATCCAGTGCAATAAAAAGGGGTGGCCTGCTGGGTTTCCTCTGTCAGCAGCTCGGCGTCTTCAGTGTCTGCTGTAACTACTCAGTTGGTCTCTTCATTACGCTCTAGGGCTCAGGTACTCCCAAATCCTCGGCATTTGGGAATCTCTGTTTTTCTTTTGTCCCTTCTAATACTTCTAGGTATCTTGCAATCCACAAAAGGAACTAAAATGATAGATGAATGAGTGCCTTTATGCTGCTTTTTTTTTTTTTTTTCTCATCACGAAATATCTTAAGTACTGTGAGTTCTGTGTGACCACCAAATTGTTCCTGCAGTATGAAACAGGGTGCATCTTTTTTAAGCCTTGGAATATGAGGGGATGTGAGGGAGCTAAAATAACTTTGGGGGATAGAACAGACAGATAGGAGCCAAATCTAGTGCAGTTTTATTGGCAGTAATTTCTACAGTAAATTATCACCAGAACACATTGAGATTTGTCTTGGAGAAAATTTACTGAAATCTTTAAAAAAAAAAAAAAAAAGGCTACAGTGAGGGCTAACTATTGAACAGTGAGGAAAACTAGGGTTCTGGTTTTGAGCTGTCTCCTTGGTCTTCTTTTATTTAATTATAAGCGTCCTTAAGGACCTGTGTGCTAGCTGGAATTTCTTATTTACTCCCACCCAGCAGCTTTCTATTTTGACCTTGTTGCAATTGCATACAATGCCCCCTGCACAGCCCCTCTACGATTAAATGTCTTTGCTGGAGACCAGGGTTTCCAAATGTCAGTGTAGGTAAGCGCAGCACTGTCAGGAGAGCCAAAAGCAGCCTGAGAAGCCAAGAGGTTCCCCTGCAACTCTATAGTGTGGCCAAAAGTCAGGAGATACTGACACTATTGCCAGTAATAGTACCTCTGCACTTTTATATTCAAACAAGATCTGTTCACTTCAGTACGGATTATATGAGCTACTACAATTTAATTTCTACAGCGCTTTGATTGCTAGTGGCAAGGTGTAAGGCAATAAACGGGTATTTCTTATATTTAGTGTTCTGAGAAGTATAGGTTATACACTTGAAACTGATTTAAAAACAACAAATACTTAAGTGGTGCATTTCAATAAAGGCCTCTAAAAGTTCTTGAAAAGAGAGCTGCCTGCCTACGAACAATGCCGTGAGAGGTGTGGGAGCAGGGAGTGTGCATTGCGCATCTTACAGACAAGAGGAACTCCTAGGAAATGGAGGGAGTAAGGCAGAAACGAGGGACTGAGATGCAGACAGTGGCTGCTACCTTATGGGTTCAATTTGTCTCTCTCCCTGCAATCCTAAAACTGCAACAGCGTCAATAAAAGAGCTGCATTGAGGCTCCTTTTTGAAAGACTGTGACTCTTCTAACTGCTAAGCATCCTCACTGCATAGCTCATTGTACAGGCTAGGACTCGGCTAATAAGCATTATCACTTGCACTGATGGACTGTGATTTAGTAGCATGAGTGTGATAAATCTTGGCAGCATGTGCACTAATTGAAGTCTGCAGTGTTTTTCCAAATATTGTAAAGCTCGCTCACTTTCTAGAAGAGCCCGTGAAGTTGTGTGCATAAGAACTGACAAGCTATTTCTGTGACAGCAGTGGCTGTGACTACAGCAGGCTTTGCAGTTGCTTGTGGATGCAGAAAAGTGCTTTTTTGACTTGGATAGCAGTTTCTTGTAATATTTTGCAACACACAACGGATAAAAAACCTACCAAAATTTTTAATCTTATAGAGCAAACTAAATCTATACTGTCAAAAAATGGCCTAAACAAACGTTACGCTTTCACTGTTCTCATTTTGTGTACTGAAGAAGATGGAGATCATGTAGGCTGTATCCTAATGCTGCCCATGTTGCAGTGAAAGGAGGCCCACTTTAAATAAATACTGAATCCAATTTCAGTCAGCCCTATATCTCTCGATTGCAATTTATTTTTCTTTAAATATGCAGAATGAGACTCGGGGCTTTTCATTTCTTAAGAGATGAACAACCAGAGCACTATGACACATTTATATAATGCTTAATTTCAGCAGCAAGGAAATTAAACAAATGGATATATTGAGCCCAGAATTTAGATCAGGGTTCAGCTTCTGAGCTTAATGCGCTATATTACCCTTTTAAATGATGTTCCTTTTTTGATGTAGTCTATATCACCATTACATTCCCTTCATTGATGTTCTTCATCACGTATCTGTTACAAGTTCTTACTTAGCTGTGGTGGAGGGCGAAGTTAATTCGATTGATGTTGATGATAATAAAACAAGTCCATTGCAATATTTTTCTGTGTGTCTGAGGAAAAGTAGATTGGTAACTTAGCTCCCTTTCCTCATGGGAAAACTCTCAAAAGGTAGTTGCAGGTTAGTTGAAGGAATCTGTAGTGTAGCGAAGATAGGAAGAAATGGGAAAACAAGAGCCCCATGTTACCAACCATCCACTGAGGTGTGGTAAGGAGTATTACAGAGTATTCTGTGGCATTGAACAAGATTCCACAGAGCTAAAATCTGTGTATGCTGCAGCACAGAAGGAGTTTTTGTAAATTCTCCCCCAACTCCTAAAGATGGCCTTTTTCTCCCAGATTTTTTTGTGTGTACAGAACCATTTCAGTTTGATATTTGCCAAACCTGAATTTTCTGAGACTGATAAATTTTAGAAGTTAAATGTTTTACTTCAAGTTCAACACAATACTTTCTTCAGGCTTATTTTTTTTCTTCCTTTAATTAAGCAGATACTTTTGTTCACATTTCCCATTTGAATCAGATGAGTTGAAAACAGATTTTATAGAATTTGTTGTTCAGCTAGTGAACTAAATACTGGGTGATTACTATGCTATTGTTCTTTTTCCACGCTGATGTTTTCTGACTGTATGTGAATGGCTTTCCACCAACTCTCCCGTGTCTTTACAAAGAGTCCAGAACGGCTCTTGGTTCCAGTGCACACCAGTTTTATCCACAAAGGTCTCAGCAAAGTCCGTAAGCAGGTAATTAACTTCAAACAGAGGAGCAGACACCCTCAGAGGAGAGCAGACATCCACATCATCTAGTTTGGGTCCCTAATTAAGGTTGGATTCGGAGTGGTTGCGTTTAGGAACCAAAGTTCCCTTAGATGCTAGAAAGAGCCAGGAGTCTTCAGAGGGTAATGAGAGCCGCCACACTGACTGCTTAAAGTGAAACCAAGTGAGTGTCTCAGGTAAGAAAGTAGGTCCGTATGCTGAAAGGTGAATAAAAGCTTCCATGCGTTGCTGACACAAGCGCGCATGGCTTAGTATGCTGCAGCATGAAGCAGAGCTTTGTGGTCAGGAAGGTATACAGCAGCCTTTGCCAGACGTATTTTGTCCTTGCAGTATATGGCAGTAATGAAATCTAGATGCACTTACAGTAAAATATTTTCTTTTTGCAGTCTTCTCTGAGTTGAAAAACATCGAGTTTATAAAAGCTCATTTGATGTACAACAAAATCTATCTATTCCTCCAAGAAATTTCAGCTATGCTTGCATAAGGGTTTCTCCTATTGGGTAATGTTTGCAAAGTGCTTTGGAGATGAAAGCATTAAGTGCCTGGTGTTATTACTACGGTAGGTATGCAGAATGGAAGTATTCACGGAGAGTAGTTATTTCACATTCTCACACTGAAATAACTCGGGCCATGTTTATCCCTGGTGTAATTCAGTGAGGCCAGTAGAAATCTATCAGGGCTGAACCTGGTCCTTTTTGTTTTTATCTGTAACACAATCTATATCAAATCAAGTTAGGTCACACTAGGACCTATTTCTGTAAAAACATGTTTGTCTGCAAAACCACTGAAACACCCTGAGAGTCAGTTTTCAATGTCATCCATCCCCAAGTGCTTTCACCATTCAAAAGCTTACCATTAAAGAAAACTTCCTTTATTTTCAATTTGTTGCATTGGTGGAAATGTTTGAAAGCTGTCATTTCCCATGGAAAGGCACTACAACGTTGACTTTCAAAGAGCATAAGTCATTTTTAAAAGTGGGCCTTAGACTTCTAAGTTACTCAACCGCTCTTGAAGATTGTGTCCTTTCCAGTAATATGAATTAGCTGTGCACCTTTGGATATCATAATGAAAGCTTTATACATCGCTACCCAGTAGTTTACTTGAAGGGTGAATAAAATGATGAAATAAGGGACCAGGGAAAGTAAGAGGGAACGTTGGAGGAGCAGAAAAAAAATATGTATTTTTATATAGATTTTGCTACTTGATATAGAATCATAGAATAATTTCAGTTGGAAGTCATCTGGTTCAACCCCCCACACGCAGCAGGGCAGACAGAATACGGTGCATTCCTTTTTAAACAAAAATTATATTCTAAAGCTCTGGGAAGATATTGTGCAAAACCAGCTAGGTTTCTTGCCTCTGACTCCAACAGCCCCTCTCACCTTCCCACGACTTAAGAAAGGAAGCAGGTGAAATATCTTACTTGTGGTAATGCAGAACACTTGTGGGTACTTCGCGCTGGGCGAGGATTCTGTGCTGCAGGATCCTGCCTGCACCTCATTAATACATAAGAAATCTGGCTTTTCTAGTAAGACAGTAACCAAAATCTCACCTGCACGTGAGGCAGATACGGTGCTCTGAATGAGTCAAACCTTTAAAAATCTTCTGAGCTTTTTGGAAGGGTAGGGAATTAATTTATGACTCGATGACACTAGCAATTCTAGTTACTCGTAAGACAAAGATCAGAGAAACTCTACATATATTTCCCTGTGTTAAATCTTGTTGAACAAAGCCTTCCAAGCACAATAATGAGTAGCCTAAAAAACTAGTTCTGGACCGCTTAAGTTGTACTTCTCTTACCTGGAAGTGCTTAAAAGTGTGCACCAGCCTCACTGTAGTGTGATGCATGATAGTACTTATGTTTGTTCTAAAGACCTGAACATTTCCCACGTTTACAGCAAAGCTATCGTGAGGTTTCCCAGCTGTTCAGGCAAAATGATGTTTTTTCTCCTTGAGGATGACACTCCACCTTTTCCTGAGCAGGAGCAGCCATCCATACATCCCTAAGAATGCGGCATAGGTCATCCAGTGCTGGTGACATTAAGGAGATAAACACACCAACTGATTGCCAGAATTAACATAGTGCTGAATTTTCTCTGGCACCATGCCAGAGAACACGAAAATAATAACATAGATTTAAAACAAAACCTTTAAAAGCACTTAGACTTAAAGAAAAATTTGAATCTTAGACACAAATGGCCTGAAGGCATCTAAACAAGTTTCCAGGGTGTTTGTGCTAAAGCAGTGAATTGTGTGCAGAATGTTTGCAGAATTTGGAGGTGAAGGGGTTAAAGGAAGGCATGCAATCTAATTGTGAAAAGAATTGGCCCATTTAAAACAATAGCTTTACAGTTACTGAATTCATGGTAATTAAACGACAGGGTTGCTTCCTTAGGCTTTAAGGATTGGCAGTGGAGTTCTTGTAATCCTCTCCTGATCTTCTCAGGGCATCAGGACTGTGGTTTATTGACATGTAATTAGATCAGGATGTCACTACATCAATGTCAGTGTAAACATCACTAAGTAAGTAGCTGATCCTTACAAGATCAGCAACCTAATCTCCTCTGGGATGCCAACAAGCTTTGTTAACACTTAGGCTTAGGATTGTATCTGTTCCTTTAATGCCAGACTCCCAACAACTGTGGGAGCTTTGACATCTCAAGTCAACCAGCATCTGAAGTTAAACTAGTTGTACTGGTGTTCTGGCAATTGCAATGCTTTGTCTGCTAATAGGTTTTATTGATTATAAAACAAACAAATAATGACATCTTGCTGGCGGCACTTTTTGCAGGATGGTGTTGGACTTTAGTTTATGGTTTTAAGCCGACTGTGAGTCACCTACTGCATAGGTAACTGAAATTACTAGCTTTTAGAGACCCTTGTATAGGAGCTGATTTCTTGCAGGCCTTATTCACAGCTTAAAAAGTCTGCAATTGCCATTGAAAGAAATCTTATAAAACAACATGTTAAAAGATTAATCATAAATCATATTTTAAATTGCCAGCAATACAATCAAAGGAAATTGTTTCACAGAGCGGAGGTTTGAAATAAAAGTTCCACTTCTAAAAGCATTTTTAGTGGAGAAAAATATCTATAAATTCATTTTATTTTTGAGGGAACAGAAAAGATATCTTAATTGGGATCACTTCAGCTCGACTGATTTCCCCCAAAGCTGTAAATCTAGTCCTATAATCAAACCTGCCTCAGATTGAGGACCTCATAACACTTTTTAGCGGACCCGTGTTCAGTTAATGTGGCAGTCTGGCTTTTCCTAGCTTTCAGATGCACTTCAGAAATACAGCATAGGCCACTGGGCTTCATGGGCACAGTTTGAAACACACAGGTTATTTTTCTTCTTTGAACAAAATGTCCATAGACTCTAATGGAAATTAAGAAGTAAGGTTTTTCTAAAAGGTTACAATGTAGCTGTGAAGCGAAGGAATAAAGGTGTTGATGTTTACGTCTAAACCCCTGCCTATACTGAATTTTGAACAAAACTCCTGTTACCTTCCATGGGTATATTGTCAGGCCCGTGGGAGTATTTTCTTGACAGGGATGTGTCCTGCCAAACACTGTAATTGTGTGAAATTCGTCACCCTAAATCTGCGTAGGTGTTTAAACACTATTTAAAATGAGGAAGAGCATAAGCATCTAAAGAACAGTAGTTACAAAAAATCAGTGTGCTGAACTGATGTCCATTTTATGTAGCCAATAGGAAATACGATTTGGTTTTAGGTGCTTACCGGGAAGGTTAACAAACGGATACTTCCAAAGCTTTAGGAATATTTAAGGCTATAAATAACCCAGAAAGATGTCAGCAGCATCTGGAACCTAAACAAATTTTAGCACTTGCCTCTGAATTTATTTGTTGCATCTGAGCACCTGGTACTTTGTGAGCAATGAGTTTGTGAGCGGGCCCTGTTACGTCATTTCTTTAAGCTAGTAGTGCACACCTTTGAAAAAGAGAAAAAGGAAAAGAAAAAAAAAAAAAACAAAAACAAAAAACCCCACAAACAAACCCAACCAAACCTTGCAAGCTTTTGTGCTGGGATGTATGCCCCTGTGGGGAACTGAAGGGGTGAGAATCACCAGTCTACCGCTATTATGCCCGCAGGGTTGAAGCTGCCCGGCTGCTCTTTGTGTCCTTTGTGCTCAAGGGCTTGGACTGGTAGTTTTTCATGGGCTTGTTTACTCTGACCTGCATACACATCAGGAAAACTTAAAAAAACGAAGTTACCGGAAATAAATCCAGAAGAGGTGCATGGTAGAACGCTCATTGATGAATCCAGTCAAAATGACTTGAGAATTTCATGCATGAAACTATTTTTAAACTCTTTTCCCCGGGGGCTAAAATGTTTAAGAGATTTTAAAAAATATTTCCCACTCTGGAAACCAGGCACCTGAATTAAAATTGATATAAATTTGTTTTAACAAAGCTGTTAAGTGTTTAAAAGCTGCTATCACTGGAAATGAGAAAAAAAGAAAAGCCTGAATACAAAGTTAGAATTAATTGCCTTTTTCTGCCTTTGGTCTCAGTCAGATTGAATCTTTCTCACAAGCAGGGATGGAGGGAAGTTGTGAATGGTCTTGATGGAAGGTGAAAGGTTGATACCCTGTAACACCTCCAAGGATATACTGTAATGTAGAAAGTTGGGACCTTCTCTAACCTCCTAAAAGAGGAATTCCTGGGTAATTTATTCACCCTTGCTCACTGCACCTGAGTGATTGCCATACAAAGGCATCACTAATCATGTTGAAAAACAGATAGGTAGACAAGGGAAACCCATCTCAGACATGCGAAGGACATGTCTTTCAAGCATGAGTTTTAAATGTTATCCAAGTTTAGAAATTATTTATTGACATGAGACAAATACACTGTTTTGCCTCTGTTTAAGTGCATGTTTAAAAAACTGTTTCCTTTTGCAGGTAACACTCAAGTTTAATGGAGTCTTTCAGAGAGAGAGCTTATTGTATTGGAGGTTAGGCAGAGGTTTGGGTCATTTGGTGGAACAAAGCAAAGGTTTTCATGGTTTCCACAGCTGCTAATCCTTTAAACATTACTTCAGGAAAAAAAAAAAAAAAGTTCATTAAAAAATGTCCAGTTTTTCTGCTTTAGAAATGAACACAATACTGCAGACATATCAGTCCCTTTTCTATTTGTCTAAGTAAACCAGCTTATGTGAATAAGGGAAACTGAACAAGACCTCTTCCAAAAACACTCCACCAGTCAAAGCTGGAAAGGTCAAATTGTTTGAAAATGACTAATGATTAGTTTATAGTTCCTTTAATGCACAGGTTCCATAACAATGGAATTAATCTTTAGAGGAAAAACATTTGAAGGTAGTTTACTCCCAAGGGAGACGTGCTGGGGTTTTGTACTAATAGTTATGATGAGCACTCATCAGGACAGACAGCAAAACCCCAGGACGTCTCATTGTTTAATCAGTTCGGGTAATATCAAGTTGATTAATCAGCTGTGCTTCCTTCTGACAGAAGCTGTTCGTGTTTGCAGCAGTGGTAGCACTCCTCGCTCTGCATAACGCAGGAGCTCCGGTCTCCGATACCGGGCAGAAAGAGCAATGTTTCATTAAGCTTCTCCTATCTTTTCCTTCGGTTTGAGGTTTTGGGGATATTTTTTCTTGTGTTTTGGTTTGTTTTGTTTTGAGGTGGGTTTTTTTGAACAGGAAAATGCTTTCAAGTGAAATCCTAGGAGCATTTTGTGTCTGTGTGTTGTGACCAATGCTAGTGTCTCGAACGTGGATTGGGTGATTTAGTGATGTTGGGAAAGGCAGACCTTCCCCTTGACTTCCTCGGGGACAAAATGTTTCAGTGAAGTCTGTCTTAGTTCGTCTGATAAAGATACTTTTTGAACACTACTATAGGTGTGAGGAAAACTGAAGGAGGACATGCCAGCCTTCTGCGTTTCCCAGCCACAGCACACCCCATTCGGGCTGAGCCAACACATACCATTTGAGTGCGTACCAAATAGGGGCTCAGCGGCTCTTTCACTCATGGATGGTAGTCACAGCAGGTTCCCATCTCCCGTCTCCATGGATTTCCTCCTTTCTGAGGGTAATCCTTGTCAGCACCCCGAAGCACATGTTTGTACATGCACAAATGATGCGGTGTACTTAGATTTATGTGCTTTTGTATTGTGACGTACTTAAGGACAGACATATACGAATGAGAGGGAGGTGCATAGGCTGCTGTGTAGAAATCTCATTACAAACGTGGGAACCTGTTCCTAAACTGCACTTCGAGGGCTAAAGTCAGTGCAAAGGAAAGCTATTCTATTAAATGTATTTTTAAAGCATTACAATGGTTGTGCTTCAGTCACAAGAAAAAAGTTATACGTGATTATCATTTGAAGTCCATACAGTTCATGAAGTTAGAGATGGAGATGGAAGCTGGTGGGCTGTGACAAACTCCTGCTTGGTACAACCATCCATGAATCAAATTCCTGAGCTAACTACAATGCGATGAGCCTGAAACTGTGAAGAAGAGAATTCCATTTTTAATTTGCGGTGAGCTAAATTCAATAAAATACAAGAAGATATGCTGCGGTTACATACAGCTGGAGTGTTGCAGCAGATCAAAACAATACTTTTTTTAAAGGGAAAACTATTTAAAACTATTTTATCAATTTTGATTTATACCATTTGTTCTGAGAGCATGAAAATGCTCATTTATCCATTTCGCAAACAGGAAAGGAAATGATTAAATGGCAATAACGATCAGTGAGATTCTATACAGCCATTTACTATTACTATCCAATAATGCACTCTAATGTCTAAAGTGTCCTTTGGTGACAGCTCTGAAGCAGATCACTGGTGCTTGCTAGCATTAAAGTGCTTCCTTTTTAAAGTAATTTATTGCACATTTTACATGGCTATACCAGGACATCATGCTTTCTTTTTTGCTGGGTATCAGGTGAAGGGTTTAAGGAGGGGGCAAATGAGCAATATAAGTACTGCTAGATTTTAGGCATTTGTTTTTGGAGTGCTTTGAGAGGGTGAATTTGAGAAATATGCAAACTACAGACGGAACTTTGTGTAATCTGGAAAAAAGAAGCTTCTGTTATTGGATGTCATCATCTTCTGTCCTCTCCATTTACCTCTCTCTGTATGTGTCTTCTTTTGTCTAATTGCACAATAATCATAAAGCGATAATGTTTGCAACTTGCAATTCTTATGAAATTGTGACTAAAAGAACAAATGCATGTGCATTAGAATGTGCTATTATCCCATTAGGGATGGGAAGAGAAACATACCTTTGAATTTCAAAGACCTTCTACATCAACGCATTAAATTGGAAGCAGTCGTTTAATGGACAGAGATGGAAGAAGAAAGGATACCTCTTTTTTACCTGTTCTCTTCTTTTTCTTTCTTTAAAAATTAGTGAATAGAATACTGTGAGAAAAGTCAAGTCATCAGTGAGCATTTAAGAATATCTCTGGGCAAAACTTGAAAGCATCAGTTGTTGCAGAGGTGGAATTTCCAGAGACTTCACATTCTGTCTCCTTGTTAAATTTCTCAGATAATTAACTACTTTAGCTAGAAACCTCAAGTCCTGAAAAACATGAAGACCATTTAATCCTTCTGAGAAAGAAAAAAAAATTAATGTATTTGCTTGGTGTGCTTGTTTCAACTGATAAATAAATACTGAAGCCACAGTAGGCAGAACTTAAGGGTAGATGGGGAAGTTTCACTTTTCCCAGGGTTACTTTGGGCCAATTTTCTCTCGTTTTGCTCTTTTTTACCAACTGATGTTGTAGTCTGATATTTGGTTTATACTTTCTGTCAGATTTTCACAGATAAGTCTTGAATGTGCAGTCTTTTCTGCATAGATGCAGATCCTGTGGGGACAAGAATGTGCGCTGATATCAAGTTGACCTTCCAGTCCCATGACATCAACTCTTTGTCTCCAAAACTGTGGATGCAATTGCAGAATTGGGACTTCAGCTTACAAAATGCTCTGAAATCCTGCAGATAAGATGCGTGTGGGAAGTACCTGTGAAACAGAGGGATGAGAAGAAACTGAGGCTTACATACAAATTGCATCTGTGTTCACATCCCATCTGATTCATCTGCTTCTGGTCAAAAAAAAAGCACAATAGGTAACATCGGACTCCAGCCTACCATTTGCTAGTTTAACCTGCCAGAGGACATTTAAACTGGATGTTTTACTTAAGATACATCTCTAATGTAATGCCATACTTCATTTGTCATTGAGAAACAAGTATTAGGCCCTGTTGTTGTATCCACATTGTATGAACTGGAGGGAAATGACTGTGTATTATTCAGATATTCTTAAAAATCCACCTGTAGCGTAGTTGTTTATTTCCCCTCAGAATAAAGGGAAGTCCTACACATAAAACTTGTCCTATGGAGACATAGTATGTGTAAAGTAAGATGAATTCAAAAAAATAGTGATGATACAGAGAGTTTTTATTTAGTTATGTTCCATAAGCAATATGCACATCCCCTGCAAGAGAGAATGCTACCGATTGAGCGGTACAAATCTTGAACTGCTGATTCATAACAAGTTCTCCCTGTGCTTTACAGGGATATGTTATAAACATTTTTTCTTCCTCTCTGTCTATGAAGAAGTACCCTGATAACCCCAGAGGCACAGTACAAAGACCATCCAGGTCAGTGGATGCCTTTGCACTGGTTTCAGAAGGCTTTCAAGTTGGGCTACACTGTGAGACTTGCAGTGCTTCCAGTGTTCAAGGGGTCAACAGTTTATCAGAAATGCAATTCCATTAAAAACTTCATTTTTGAAGTGTCATTAGTCATATGGTTTTGCTCACATGGAGCTGTGAGTTGCTATCTGTGGACTTAATATAGATGCAATTTCAAAGTGTATTTTTAGGTAGGTTTCTAGGAACTGAGCGGACATACAGCAATACAAAAGGGAGGCAGGTAATGTACATTTGAAAGCCAGCAAATGGGTATGTTAAGTAGTCGCTTTGTCTTAATATTTAATAATAAACCCTATGTTCTCTAGAACCCCTTTAGGACCTTAATCTGGTTAATTCTGGTTAATGGTTAATTCTGGTGTTTTCAAACTTGTAAACTGCAGTTTTCCATTACTGGGCTAAACTCAGATTTTTTGAGATTTATTGATTAACATTCGAAGACACTGTTGCTATGCTATCTGAATTAGGGAAAAGAAAACATAGGTTAGAAATACTGAATATGCACTGTAAAGACTAACTATGCACATCCAATCAGCATGGGGGTAAAAATGAAAAAGCTGCATATTTCTTAAACCTAATAGAGGAAAACACTTCCATCACAGCCTACAGCCATGTTTCTAATTTTACTTCCCAATAATGCAAACCCAGACCAAAGACAATCAGACATTTTCCACATAAATAATACTTAGAATAATAGAATGGTTTCGGTTGGAAGGGACCTTAAAGATCATCTAGTTCCAACCCCCCTGCCATGGGCAGGGACACCTCCCACTAGACCAGGTTGCTCAAAGCCCCATCCAGCCTGGCCTTGAACACCTCCAGGGATGGGGCATCCACAACTTCTCTGGGCAACCTGTTCCAGTGTCTCACCACCCTCAGAGTGAAAAATTTCTTCCTGATATCTAATCTAAATCTACCTTTTTCTAGTATGAAGCTATTCCCCCTCATCCTATCACTACATGCCCTTGTAGAAAGTCCCTCTCTAGCTTTCCTCTAGGCCCCCTTCAAGTACTGGAAGGCCACTATAAGGTCTCCCCAGAGCCTCCTCCAGGCTGAACAACCTCAACTCTCTCAGCCTGTTCTCGTAGGAGAGGTGCTCTTACGGTACTTCCTAAGGAACAGTACTTTTGCAAGAGTCAGAGGCTAGAAACAGATCTCTGGGAACATGAAATAGTCTCAGGAAAGATTTTAGGGCAGCCTGAGGAAGCCTGTCCTGTCTCAGGCTCTATGCTTTCCTGGACTGGTCTTGGCACTTGGCGCGGAGGTGTGCATCATTGGACTGTGCCAGGATTGTTCACTTCCACGTGATCAATTGTGCTACAAATCAAGATAATGAAAAAAAAAATTAAAAAACAACAAGTTTTTGTTTTGCGATTTGACATATTTTGCACCACTGAGGGAAATGTGAGTTAAATGTTAAACTCTTCTTTGCATCCAAGACTATGTTCTTACCTTTTTAAAACAAACAAAAAACCAACCAAACAAACAAACCAAAAACTAAGCTGAAAGAGTCATATAGTCACTTCAGATGGGAGCTTGTAGTGGTTTGAGAAAGAAAGAAAACTTTAAGAAAGAAAACAACACTAAACATTGCAAGAAATAATGAAAGCGGACAACATTGATTGCAATTTATGTGAGAGATCATAAGTCTCTCATTGAAGGAGGTTCTATAAATTCCATTCCTTTTCCTAATTTTTTATCTTGCTGCTGCTGTCAGTTTTTGCTTTTTAGATATTCTCCTGCTGTACTATTCTGCCTTCGAAAGTTAGGGTGGAGAATTGCCCCCAAGTAAGTCTCACACTGCTGCAGTGATCCCATACTTCAGGCTTAGGGAAGCCATGCACCTGAAGGGCAAAACTGGAATAGCTCTTCCACCTCGCTGGAGAGGACTAAGTAAGCGGTGTAATGTGGGGTGAAGAGAGAAAATTCTTTCTTTTCTTTCCTTTCCTTTGCTTCACCTTTTTAGTCTTCTCCTGTCCGCCTGCCCACTAGACAAAATGCTTTGCAGATTCACTAACAGCTAACCCTAGAAGATCACTGGCATAGCACTGTTAGCTGTGACAGGCGATAGTTAGCAGGTTAACGGCAAAAAAGCCCAAGCAGGTCTGTACAGCTACAGCCAGACCAGCAAATGAAACGTGCTGACGTTGAGTCCTCTGGCCAAGAGCCGCAGGGACACCAGTGTCCGTGCTGTTAGTTCCAAGTCAGGGTGGCCATGTGCAAACCGGCACCTGGAACTGGTGCTGGGCCCAAGTTGCTACTGGGAACGGTCCCCAGGCATGGCTGGGAGCAGATCAGGTGGAAAGCATGGGCCAACGCCATGCCAGTAACCTGTCACACCATCTAGCAGCACAGAGTCGAGCTCCACTGCCCATTCACCGGTACAGAGGCAGCCCACCACATCAGCCTGGCTAATTGCTTGTCAGTCCTAACTGGTCTATACGCACATCTTCTCGTTGCTTCCCTCAGACCACCTAGCAGACAGACAGACATGAAAAGTGATGAGACAAGGGGCACGCATCTTCTCTGCCCCTGAAGACAGCATGTTGCACTTCTCCTGCCCAGGCCTGGAGACGGTACTGCCTATTTCTGCTACCCCTTATGCCTGGATACCGGGTTTGCTTTTAAAGCATTTGCTTTATTTCATTAATTGTGCATGTAATTAATATATGTGCATTGATTGGAAGAATGGATTTAATGACAAGGAAGGGGAGCTCTGCGTTCCTTTTAGGCAGAGGAACGTTTGATGGGCTGGATATATCAGTCCAGGGAAGTGTACATTTACCGCGGGGGGTTATTGATTCTCCTGGGGTGCTCCTGGCTGACAACGGTGTCTTTAAAAGACGAAAATGCTTTGGGTTTAGCATGGGACATGAGCCAGGAAAAAAGACTCATGCAAGGCATTTTCACAGAAGCAGAAACATAAGGTAATTTTCTCATATAGTGCATGTACCATGGAGCAGAAGCATGCCAGTTCACCTTGAACTTCTCAGGTATGTCTGCGTTTCTGACGGAGAACAGATGATGGCATGTTACCCTCGTTTGGATTAGCAAGAGGAATCCTTACAATAATAGGACAACAAGTGAGACAGTAACCAGGGAAGAAGACCTATGGTGTTTCGGGTGAATCTTAATCATGTTTTGATTTCAGTATCTAGATTTCCATTTTTTCATGAACTCCCACAAAGGATAGCCCCTTTCTGTGAGCATACTAATGCGAAGTAAAGCGAGGGACTGGTACAGAATTTAACTGGATGGAGAAATAATTTTCTTTATGAGAAATAATATTCTTTATAATAAATAATGATTGATTTTAGCAGAGGTGGAGGGAATGTGTGTGTGCCTATGTGCAAGTACAAATGCATATACATGTATGTGTATCTGTATATATGGGTGTATGTAAATGTAAAAGCATATACAAGTATAGATGTGTATATACAAGTATAGATGTGTATAGAGAGAGATAAGTATATTTGTAAAAGTGCATATATATATATATATTTGTGTGTGTGTGCTTCTTGGATCATTCAAGAAGGGAAAAGAAATGACACAACTTCATTTAGGTATTTAACTATATAGCTCAACCAGATAAATGTCCAAAGAAGTGCCGGTAAATATAACCTATAAACACCCATAACCATAAAATGCTAATTAACAAAGAATCTAATTTACCTTAATTACAGCTAATAAATAATGCAGTTGTATTTTTCATCACAAAGTTAGCAAACGATTTGTAAACTTGCAAATTTGCAGTGAAGTTTGTTTATGGGTTGTACCAAATTACATAGAAACAACAAGCTTAACCAACCGGCTCTGGAGCAGATCCTGAAATGAATGTTCCTGTGCCAAAAAAGCCTAATTTAGCCAAAAACCAGAGGAGAAACATAATTAAAGATGAGAAAATATGAAAGACTCCACTTAATTTTACTGAAGTAATTATGAACTATTGGCCCCATGAGATATCACTATCCTCACTTCACAAATTTATCTCACCTATAAGATTACCTTTGGACCTAGATTTTTCTAAGATATTCAGGATTTGTGAAAATAAATTGCCTGCATTTCCCATCCAGTCTGACAATGATCATGAAGAAAATTTTCAATGCTGATTTCATATTTGTTATCATAAATTATACGATATTTCCGACAATGATTGCAATACTTTGTCTCTACGCTAACTTTGGAACTCTCCATACTAGTGATATTATTTAGAATATTCACTCTGAAAAGTGTAAATTTACTCCAACATTTGCACCACATTTGCTATATTATGCACGGTGTTACACTTCACCATTCTAAGTAACCTCTGGAAGTGATGTCTTTACTGGAAAAACATTTTTCTGTGATGTACAAAGCATCATCATTTTGTGCTTGGTATATGTAAAGGAAATGAAGCCATCTTTTTAGTTTTCTTGAATAATTTTACTGCTTTCTGGATCCTGGATTTTCAGAAACAGAGTTTTTTATTGTCCCTGTCTGGTAGAATAATGAAGGAGACGTCATACCTTTAGGCTAGATACTGTAAAACTGCAGAAAAAGACCTTCTTTCTGGGTGGTGGGGATACAAACCATAAAAAGCCTATTTTATGGATGGAAATGTTATGCTTGCATTTCTAGGTTTTTTTCAGGAATCATGGCAGGAATGGACCTATGGCTGCGTAATGATCATGACTGTGCCTTTCAGTGCTTCCCAAGGAACTTATTTTTCCTTTTACATTTTCTGGATTTTCAGTATTAATTTTCACATACGACTTATTCCCTTTGTTACAGGTGTATACTAGGCTTTTAGATGATGAATAGATTTTGCTTTCCTGTGGGACAGTGAAGACAGACAAATACGCGGTAACTTTCCAAGTTGTCTTATTTTACACCCAAGTTGAATTCAAGATTAGTCAGCAGTTAGCACGATCAGAAGCAACCGGCTGAGGTAGTGCTCTCACTCTGCCCCAGGAACAAAAAAAAAAAACAACCCACAAACCAACACAGAAAAAACCCTTTATTTTGTCAATAACAAGCCATACTTGGCCTTGTTGAAAAAGAAAATACGGTTTCAAATAGCTGGAAATTGAAGTGCCATTTCAGTAAAGGCTGGTGTAAGTAGACAACTTCATCTTGTAGACCTGTCACTCAGATTGCTTCCATCGGGAGTAAACTCACTCTAACGAAACACCCGCTAACGAAGCAGTATTTTAACTACAAACAACACAGCGAGGCTTCTCCCCAAGTCCTGAGGCAGGGGTGCTGCAGCGTGCCATGCTGTTTGGGAAAAGGTCAGTGGGCCATGTCTAGGTTCCTCCAGCTCAGAGTTAGGCCGAGGAGCTAATGCTAGGAATGTGTTTGTCCCGGGCTTCGCAACTGCCCATGGAGAGAAAGGTTCACCTTCAGAAGACAACTCAGACGGCTGTTGGGCTGGTGGCTTTCTTCTCTACTGACTGTAGAGGGAGATGAGTTTGGCAAGCTCCTAACTCAGCTCTTCAACTACGTATCCAAATTTAGGTTGGATTTATCAGAAGGCAGCTAAACCTTTTGCACTTTAGCTGGTTCCTAGAGGAATTTTGCCGTTGATGTAACCCAGTATATGCTCCCGATTGCTCTGAAGCCATACTGTAGAAAAGCAGCTCAAATGTCTTTCCACCTCCCCTCAAGTCCTCAGCAGAACACTGCTCGGATCATAGAAATGTGTCTCCCTGGCTTTGCACTGAGACTGTACCCACTGAGTTGTACAGCAACACCAGAAAGTAAAACGTACTGAACTTGACAAAGTGCCAACGATATAATATCAAGGAAAAAATTATAGTGTGCTATATTGAACTGGTCCTGACATCTTTAAGTAAAAATATAGTATAGTTATGCTGTCTGAAGTGCATTTTATCCTGTCCCTGTAGACTGACAATTACATTCCTTCCTTCCTTTACTGAAATAACCCCCGATCCCAACTGACCTATTCTGAATTCGAAGGT
Organism: Vanellus vanellus; assembly: GCF_965231255.1. NCBI lineage: Eukaryota > Metazoa > Chordata > Aves > Charadriiformes > Charadriidae > Vanellus > Vanellus vanellus. The sequence continues at coordinate 155,729,056 of NC_138905.1, read as the reverse complement.
TTCTATACGAGCATCATAAACAGCAAGGTAAACCAGGAGTTTTTATCCTCCTGTTCAAAAGTGTCTCGTTAGATTCCCTGAAAAACAAAAATGGTCTGTGAATTTGACTTAAGCAAAGAAAAAGCGTGAAATAAATCAAGGAAAAAAAAAAAAAAAAGGTTATGTGATACAAGTATTTAAATGTCATTCCTGGCAGGAAATAAAGGCATATTTGAAAAGGCATACAAGGAACACATCTTCATAGCCTAAGAGCCAATTATATATGACTGCTGTATTTCATTACACAGCAAGAACAGGTACCACATAACTGTGACAGAGCTGCTAAGTTACAAGAATGATTGTGAAATTCCAGGGACTCTGAACTCTAGAGTAGGTATTTTTATTCTACTGTATAAACGTCAATCCTCTGCAAATAGTTTGCATTTGGCCACGATAGAAAAAAGTTTTGGTTTTGCATCAAATTTCTACAGTTATTATTTAGCAAAATGCTTAATTTTAAGACGCCCAAGTCTCTGTGAAATAATCGTAACAATCCCACGGGTATAAAATTGTTTTTCTCATTCTTATTCTCTGTTTCTTTGAAGTCACTTGCAGTGTATTTCCAGTCTTTTTTTTTTTTTTTGAGACTAAAACTTGTATAAATAATGACTGTATCCCAAAAAAGAAGGAAAAGGAAGCTCATTTAAAAAGAGTGTTCCTTACCCTATTCACTGAACACAGAATCGGGCCCTTATTGTAACATTACGCTTCTAGGGCTATAGGGTACAAATACAGCAAGCATACCGGAGCTCATTTTACAGGCTGAGTAACGCAATGGATTTCTCATCTGAAAGAGACACGGGTGAAATTTTTAAGTTATTTTCTCTCTTTCTTTTTCTCTTGAACTGATAAAAGAAAAAGCTCACACCAGGTATGACATCTTTTACCAAAAACCATAAAATATATTGTTGTATCTCTAAACTAAAATCTCCGAGGAAATTGTGTGAATCTCTGCTTGTAGCAACCCATAAATAGCTGAATGTCAGGTTGGTGATAAGCCTGACCAGACTGGCCAAAATTCTGCTGGCCCGTTTCAATCTGATTTCTAGTCCTCTCTGTTTTCCTAAAAGTATATTTAACATTTGAATGAACAGCTCCCTCACAACTCTCTACTAACTCTTTCCCCATTGTTCTCAAGGGTCACAACTAATAGTGATTACTTCTGGAGAAGAAGTTTTTCCTGTGATGAGTTAAACCTAAAACCAAAACCCAGAGAGTAGTACAATCCCCTCAGGACAACATTATTCAGTTTTAAATTGCTCCCACCAGAAGACTTAGAATTTTACACGTATCCAGAATTGCTTTTATAATAAAAAATAAATGTTCTATAAGTGACAGTATCATGGGAATATCAACAGCAGTGACATAAGTCTAGTCAATTCTGCGAGAGAAGCCAGCATTCCTTGAGCTTCCTCTTTCTTTCTCTTTTCACGCAGCTTCCTGAGTCACCACCAGTTCTCAGCTTGGCTTTATTTTTCGGCTTCCATTGTTTGATAGGTGCTATTTTAATTGCCTTCAGCTTCTTTAAATGTTTTTCCCTATGGATTATGAGTTCACCTCTCCTGATGTGCCACGGCCCCTATCAGGCACATTCATTGCATTTAATCCGGAGTATTCTCAAAGTCTATACTCTCTCAGACCTGCATGATTTCACAAGGAGATTTCCAGTTTTCCTTCTGACCTTTATGACCTGTTCTATTTTTCTGTCAATATTCGATGCATCTATGAGGTGTTCCTTTGCTAATTACAAATTAAGAATCGCTATAAAGATGACATTCTTTCCTAGGAAAGGTGTTGTTGCCCAAAGGACGTGGAGTACGGCTATTCCACATGTTATTATTTGCTATTTATTATACAAAATGAAGAAACAATACTGTCGAACAAAGCAAATGGGGGTGATACATTATAGGTGAGAAACACGGGTTGTAAACAGCAAAAAGAAAAGCTCCTTCTCTTGCCTTGAAGAAGCTGTGTTTTATTTATGTATGTGGTACGTGTACTATCAAAACTGCAGCTCTTGATGCAACTATGGCACGTCTGTTGGTACCCATTCTCCTACATTAAACTGCAGACAAAACCCGTAGAGGCTAAAATCAATACCACGGCAATCTTGTCCCAATCCCTTCTGTTGCTGTTTTTAAACAAAGAGAAACGTAAAAACGAGAGCAAAGCCTTAAATGGCAAACAGGCATAAAAACAAGCGGAGAAGGAATGAATCGGGTGCGTTTGTTTATTCCCAAAGTCCTTCTTCTTTAGTCCGGCAAATGCGAAGAGAAATATTTGTTAATCTCAGGGAAAAAATTTAGCTTTTTAAAAAAAAATTCTACGTGCGTGGGGGAAAAATACGCCTAAGGACAGTTAGAGGGGGAAAGTAGTGTAAAGCACTCTCCTGGACAAAGCAGGTGGCACAGCGTTTTTAAGAGATTTTCAAGACTATACCTATTGCAACAGGGAAGTTGGCTTCGAGTTCTTGACACAAGCTTCCTCGGATTTGGACCTAGAAAATGAAACGTAGATTTTTGTGTTCGCTACAGCTGAAGTTACAATTCTCGCCGCTTTATCTGCGGGCAGGAGTGCTGACTGTGCAGGTTCGTACGTCGCAAAGGCGCACTGGCTCAGAAACGTGCGGGGCACTTTGCTCGTTCCCTTTCTTTAATTTCTTTGCTTTGCGTTGTTGAGAGGGTTAGAGCAGATTTTTGGTTCGCATAAAAGTGTACAGTGTTAACTAGGTGACATATGGGTGGATGAAACATTACTGATTGTCCACTGCAGCCAGGGAGGCCGAGTTTCCATAGAGATAAGAAGGAAAAGTGCTCCGTGCAACCTAATTGGTATGCATCTCCAGATCAGGTTCATTGTGCTTTTGCTAATGACAGGGTTGTCTCAGTAATAAGGATGGTGCACTGGAGAAATTTGCTGCCTTGGTATATTTTTCCCTGGCAGAAAACTACTTAGAGACTGTAGTCAGTAAGAAGAGTGACTGGCAGGCTGAAGGGGCTGCTTAGCAGCATATGGGGGAAGGCTGGCGCTCTGTGCCACATGCATATGGCTGCCATTAAACTCCAGCTTTGCGCTTTGTGTGTTTCTGGTCCCATGCCAGTAAGCCCACCTGCTGCAAGAATACTTGTAAAGCACAACTCAAAAGTGATTGAAAAGCTACTAGAATAAACTGTAATAACACAGTGCTTCACAGATGGGACATAATTGCAAGCTAAAGTGTACAGCCTCTGCAGTAATGAAAACACGAGCCATTAAATTAAAATCATAAGGGAAAAAACTATAAAAGTCTGTTGATTTTTTTTTTTTTACTTTTATTGCAAAACTTCAATTTTCTTGCCCTCATTAATCAAATACCATAAAACTACAGTGCTACTTTGTCTGAGTGAAGATTCAGGCAATTAAAATGATGAATGTAGATTAAAATGATGTAACTTTTGTTATTTACTTACTTGGACAACTTAAGCTTTGGGCAGTGTTAGGAATGGAAAGCTGACATGAATCTATCAATTTGCAGATTAAGGTACGGTTGGGACTTTGCACTTAGAATTCGCTTGTAAAAAAGCTGGTTTGCAGGAGAAAAGTACCGGGGTAGATTTTGCTTCCTTAATATGTTATTTTCGCCCTTTAAATAATACTAATTTGATTTTTCTTAAAAAAAAAATAATTCAAAATACCAGACTTTAAAACTGTGTAAACACACAAAACTACTTGAGCAATATCAAAGCAGTTTTAATTAGTGGTAGTGTGGTAATAATGAAATCGCTAATCTGACATGTAATTAGTTGTACGGTGTGTATGAGTGTTATGTGAAGCTGAATGGGCTCAGCAGGGCCCTAATACATTCTGGCCTCTCAAGGCGTTCTCTAGTGGAGAGAGGCCTGACAGAGCCATCTTTGTTCTGTTCCCTTTCTGTGGGTGGGCGATGCAAGGAGAAAGAAACATTTGTTTCACAGTAGTCACCGAAGTAAACAGGCTCTAAAAGCCTTTTTCATTTTTAATTATGCATTTCTCCAGCACCCGTCATAGCAAAGTCCATAGGACAGCTTTTAAGTACATCGAATAATACCTGACTGGTTAAAAATATATATAAATGTCTATTTAAGGGAATATTTATAAATCTGACAGTTTGGTACATCTTTACAAGAGGGTCTTTCCTCCCTTTAAAAGGATGTGCGCTTTCCTAAACGTGCCGTTTATACACAATTTATGCAGGAGTTGCATTTGATCTGGCAAAGACTTTGGCAAACGCTAGAGGTGCTAATGAGCTATCCGTAAACGTTTGATCCCATCTCTTTTCTCCTCTGGAACCGGCCTCAAAAAAAAAAAAAAAAAAAAAAAAGAAAAAGAAAATAACCCTCTGAAAAGATAGCATCCATTCATTAGCTGCCTGAGAACTCATAGCAGTATCAGATGACTGGCATTTCTTAATATACTACCATTCAAAAGAAATTTATTTTGCTAAAAGACCTACCAAGAGTAAGTCATATCGGCAGCCTGCACATTGTAGGTTACTACCAGGTTTCCTAAAAGTGTAGTAAAGTATACCTGTACCCCAGAGAATCTGGACTATAATTCATGTAAGTACTACATAGACAACTAAAAGAAAACGGTCGGCTTTATTTGCTTTTGCAGAGTTGGTTTTTTTTTTCCTTAGTCAGGCGAGGCAACCAGGCATCTTTCCTCTGAATGAGATCGGTTTGTTCTTGAGTAAACACAACATAGCATGTTTTGCTCACACTTGGTAAATTTAAAGCTTGCTTGAGTGATTAGAGCCCAATTATTGCCAAGCAGCAATACCCAGGTGCAGACAAATAAACACTGAAGGCAAAGTGCTTATAATCAGTTGCTGGTTGTTATTACTACAAGTCAGGCTCTAATGCTAGTGTTTATTACACAATGCAGGTATCTTCTCCGAATCAGATAATTTAATCATTACTCTCCCACTGGTGCTCCAATGCTTGTATTTTATCAATATTTTTAGCAATAAATATTCTTATTAGCCCTCTATTGCGGTTAGAAGACCACCTAGGTCCTTCCTCTTCACTCAGGACTCTTCCTCTGATGTGGTGCCTGTACATCATGACAGAGAGCTGTACCAGGTAGTGAGAAGCCATTTGGAAAATTTGGCAAACGGCACTGTCTCTGAGTTATTTATTTATTTATTTATTTATTTATTTATGGCAAACATCACATGAGATCATCAGGGGCGTTTGAATGGGGAATTTTCTATACAGACATTGCTTTTATCTTCTTTGATGAAGCTCATCACCAATAGAATTGAGTAACATCTAACTTTCTATTGTTACTTCTGCAACCTCCACCCATTTTTCAAACATTGGACACAATATTGCAGACTGGGAATCGATAGGGATGTCTGTGGATAAAAGAGCTGTGTTTTCAAAAATAGGGGTATGCTCCCTTTTTTTAATGCTTGTCCTCATTCACCCCAGTTTTAACTTGTATATAGGAGGGAGCAGCAGCGGCAGCCCGTGGGCTGTGAGAAGGATAGGGGTTTGTGCTTTTCTGGCTCAGATTAAGGCCAGGTAGAGCAGAATGACACCAACACGGTGCATCAATAGTGCTGGCCCCGGGTAGCTGCCACGTTGCAGCTGAAAAGAAGCCAAAATCTGAATGATTGTGTTGCCCATTGAAGATGTGACGGCATTAATTAAATTTTTCACCTGACAAATATGACCTTCTCACTTGAGAGGCTTTAGTTGTTGAGCTGTTGAAAACCTACCCACGCGTTTTAAAGTCAGTGAAACACAGGTAGGCTCAACGTTTTTCAGACCTTTTCAAACACGGTTACTTTAGCACCTCAGAAAGCTGGATCCCACATCTTTGCTACAAAATGCTCTGCCTGAGCAGTGAAATGCATTCACCTCCAGGTGTTACACATCCGGTTTTGTTGAGGTCATGCCAATCCTGGCATGGCGTGCTGTTTGGTATGACTAAGGCTAACAGTTTGGCACTTTGCAAGGTCTCCTATCTGGAAAAAAAAATTGTAAAAAGCAGGATTGGTGGAAAATAACAGCTTCTTTACAATGAAACAGTGAAAAAAATATGTACGAACCAGGAAGTTCGACTATAAATAATGAGATAAGAAGTCCGTAAGACATTGTTCAACTTTTGTTTAAAGAACCTGCAGGGTAATGCTTAGATCACATAAGATGTTCAGGATGCTCTTTCTACCCTGAATGCAGTGGAAACTGAGAAGAACCAAAAGCAGTTCACAAGGTAGAAATCAGCAGTTACTAGATTAAGCTCATAACGTCTAATTTCTGAGAACCCAGTTAGGCAGGGGAGATGTCCAAGACACAAGTCCTTGGCTATTTGCCCTGTATCCCCATACTGACAAAGAGCTTGGCCTGAGGAAGGTAATGGGATGACTCCCCGCTAAAAAAATAACTATTCCCAGTCAGCAAAGAAAAGCCCCATTTCCACTCTTCATGTATTTTTGTATAAGCTGACACAGCTGGACAAAAATTTTTTTTCTATCCTATGAAAATCTTCAAAACACACACAAAAAACCTTCCCATTCCATTCTTGAGTTTAAAGAGTTGAAGTTTCGGTTTTGAAAGCCCACCCAGACATTATTTTGAATTCAGTAAATTAAAAAGTTTGGCTGCAATAATTTCAAATGTTTTGACCTTCACCTTCTGGTCTTGTTATCTTTTAACACCTATATATTAAAAACTAGATATAGTTGTGTTATGTAGTACTGTACATATGCTACATATAAAATTGCATGCATTACTAGATATTTTGCACGGGAAAGTAATTTCCAACGGGAAAGTAATTTTCTCCTCGGGAAATGTCAAAATTTTTGTCTGATAATTTCAAAATATCTTTCAAATTTTTCTTGAATTGCAAAATGCTTCTGGATTTATCTTTTGACATAGACAGTTTTGACTTTACTGGAGAATTCCCAACTACCTCTAGCAAGCACGTGGAAGGCACTCGCTGGTGCAGGGCTGTAATGATAATCTGGTAGAAGAAAGAGCACAGAATGATGAATTGACTTGGCCCTAGTCTCACCAGCAAGATTCTAGCAGAGCTCAGCATACTATTGAGGGATGTAACCCAAACTTTAATAAAGCCCCCGAGAGTTTGGTCTCTGAAATCCATAGGATCATCATTTTTTCACTACTCCTGGCATCCTTGCCACACACCCTGATAAAATAATCAAAGTGTAAAGGAGGCAGCTATATAATTTCAAAGAGCTTGGACCCTAAAAGAGCTTAAAAAGTGGAACTACAAAGAATGGATTGTAAAATTAAGAAATTAGACACATAAAATGGACAATGGGATTTGGGTAATGTAAGACTTACTTGATGACCATACATAATATGGAAAGCCAGCAGGAGGCAACCTTTGTCCCTCGTCAGCCCACTGAACACACAGGTTCAAATGAATCCTTCACCCAGACAGTGCACCTCTGTCAGCTGTGTCCCACTCTCTCCCCGGGTGGATGCTCCCATCGTTGTGTCTTATTTGGAAGTTTTAAATAGCTCCCCCCCAGAAAGGTTAGGCAGTGCAGTGCTAAAGGCTGAGGAGGGCTTGTGCTTTGTCCTGGAACATGACCCATGCGTTACTTGATTCAGAGCGCAACAGTATCTCTTAACGCTCATTTAAATATTTGTTAATATGTGAACTAATTTAGCATATTTGTGCCTATCAGTTTCTGCCTAGCCCTTGTTGGCTGTAGATCCGTAAAAAAGAGAGTACTGCTAGATCATGGAGTTCAAGCTGACCCTTGAGGACTGAATTGATTCAATGTCAGCACTCATTCCTGTCCAACTTTATCTCTGTGGCTGCCTCCATGGGTCCCAAAAGCAGGCTTTCAAAAAGAAACCTTTAGGGCCTGAGCTTGAAAGATAAAGAGCTGATATGAACGTTCATTGCCGTACGCAAGGACCACTGTGAAAGCAGAGGAAGGAGTTTGTTAGGATTTCATAGAGAACAAATTTTGTCAAAATTCTACGAATTACAGAAACACACTTTGAAGCATTCAAATTGTGTCTTTTAACATATTTGCAAGTTTTCATTAATTTGGAGAATTTTTATGGGTGGAAATAGCTATATTTTCTATTTGTGGGGTTTTTTTCTGTTTGTGCTTTGCAAAAACAGTATTCATGGGAAAAATAAATAAGGAAGTAAAAATATGCTTTTTGCTTTTGACAAATGTGGGAGCTGCAAATTACTGTTGGAAAATGAATATTTCCATCTTTGTGTGAACTTGGTGAAAAGCCAACATCTTCCACACAGCTGCAGAGGTGCAGGGCCAAATTAATTTCTGGTGCAATTCAATGGACTTCTATGAAATAACATCAGTAAGAGTATAGTCCCCACGCAATAAAAAGCAGTATATAAAATGTTTATAGTGGTAAGTGGTTGATTAAGTATGGTATAAATAGAAGCTCTTGTAACACATATTTCATTGGAGTTGAAAGGGTACAAAAGCAGGTAAAGAAACCAATAAGCTTGTTTTCCTTACAGCTCTTTAATTACTGGTAGTTCTTGTTTAATGCCACTTACCTGCTCTTCTATGCCCTCTAAGTCTGCATTCCCCTATTTTCTTACATAAATAGCGTAACTAATATGATGTACTACTGCAGAGTTTGTCTGAAGACTTGTAACTGCAGTGTTTTAGACTGTAAAAACCTACAAACTCAGTCCATTGCATTCATTGTGGTTCAGCAACCCGCCAGTGGGTGTTTGGAATCCTTGAGCCCTGAAGTACCGCTGGTGATCAGAGATGTACCTGCAGTTACATGGAAGAGGCTGCTGTCCCACCCTACCTGGGACATATAGCCACCTTTCCTTCCTGAAGGAACATGTGGGAGAGGAGACTAGCACATATCTATGTTGGGTCTCACCTTGTCTATACAAACTGGCTAAACATTGTTGGATTTACCTTTATTTCTGTTTCAATTTAAGATTGCGTGGTTCCTCACTATCTCTAGAGTGTAGAAATGATAAATAACGTGGTTGAAATCCATCGCTTTGGCTTTCCGGGCTAGGTAAGGACAAGGGGAAGAACTCCATGGTGCACAAGTAAGGCATGATGGAACTGAGGGGACTGGCGTTCTTTTATCTGGAGAAAAGGAGGTTCAGGGGAGACCTTCTCGTTCTCTACGACTACCTGAAAGGAGATTGTAGCAAGGGAGAGATTGGCCTCTTTTCCCAGGTAACAAGCAATACGATAAGAGGAAAAGGCCTCAAGTTGTGCTGGGCAAGGTTTAGATTGGATATTAGAAAAGATTTCTTCACTGAAAAATTTGTCAAGCATTGGAACAGGCCGCCCAAGGAAGTGGTTTAGTCACCATCCCTGGAGGTATTTAAAAGACATGTAGATGTAGTGCTTAGGGACATGGTTTAGTGGTGGAGTTGGCAGCATTAGGTTAACAGTTGGACTTGATGATCTTAAAGGTCCTTTCCAACCTAAATGATTCTGTGATTCCACCTGCATGCATTTATCCTTTAGCAGACCCTGTAGGGCAACCTGAAAGTGTTTACAGGAATCGATCACAGCTGGATCCTACTGAGATGCTGCAATTGCCTCTGAACAAGAGGTACATGTATTGGCCTACTAGGCACGAATGAATTCATAACCCCCAGGGTTCCCGGGAACATTTTGAGGTGGGGCTGGTAGGAAGTGTTTCATTTATACAAAACCCACGTTTTTCTGTGCGCAGGTTTTGCCCAGCCATTTTGTATTATCACTTCTAAGAAAGTGGCATATAATGGTGTGCGTCTTTCCTATGTGGATGCTACCTCACCAGGCTTCAGCAAGCTAGTGTGGTCCATGCAGAATCAGTGTTTGTTTTATCTCAGCCAGTCTGTTTGGAATAAGTTAGTTTTACTCTATCTTGTGGATTTTATAAGGCATCGTAAGGGCAACTGCCAAACGCAACCAACTCTCTTTTCTCACTTACGGTTCTCAGGATTGCTCTCTGGTCTTTTACGGTTTCTTCCATACAATATGGGACAACTGCAATCAGGACTTTCACTTCATATATACCCTTCCAAAAATGCCACATTTATTGAACTCCAGACTTTGTTCTCTTTGAGAGTCCCAGTGTTTCTAATTAGAACTGAGTTTATTACTCTAATAGCTTTTATTCATATTAGAATACCAGTAAGACATAGAAAATTAGTTTTACAGTTTCTCTTTTTCAGCATACTTGGAGACTGTGGATCCACTTTAGGCAGCACTATGGATTTAATTAAATTCCAGCATTAACTCACAAAGGCTTTTTAGACCTTTACTTTGTCCCTTGGAAGTGAGTTTACATGCGGAAAATTCATTTCACAAGTAATGATTTTTAGAGCATACCAAAAGGTATTAATAATTATGGTTATTTTATATTGGACCTTAGTGACATGGCACAGATGGCTTTGATGTTTAATCAGTAGCTATGCTTCACAGCTTATTTTCATTAGTGATTAACCTTGACTTATTATATAACAGAACATAAGACAGTCTGAAAGACAGTTTCCTTTTGCTATATCTGTGTTTGCCGTGAAATTTGGCCTCATTTTTAAAGAAATGTACATCCACAGCTGATCACTTCTTATGAATGATCACACATGTACTTTCATTCACTATACCAGTCCATAAATAAAAATGTGGCATTCGTGTATCCAAATTTGATGCTGCTGAGTTGTCAACCAATAACAAGGCCTGTGCTATATCTAGTATGGATTGATGTCTTTATAGAAAATTCTTTTGTATGGCTTTCCAGCTTTTCCCAATAAAAAAAAAAAATCTAAAGAGTAAGACATCTGAGGTTCTGTACTGCTCCCTAATCACAACAGTAGACACCTGTCAATGGACTTCTTTCCCTGCAGCTCTGGGATTACCTGTTAGAAAGAGTCAGGACGAAAATACTTAAAGAATAAAAAGTCAGAGAAAAAGGTGATAAAGATATACATTTTTCAGATTAATATTAAACGTGATGGAAGAAAAGGCAAGTATGTTCAGCAAATATCATATGCCTCACAGTGTAAAATGTTTGTTTAACTCAGAATTCAAAACTTTAGCTCTGAATTTGCGTTTCTTGTGTTTTGAGGACTGATATTTCTCAATATCATTGTCCTAGTCAAGATGGAACCCTGGATCACACGGTAGAACTGTCTGATTTCAGTATCAGAAGATGTAACACCTTTTCCTCTAAAAGTTTAGCGTACTGCACCCCTTCATCCCCCAGTAGCAGAATGATGCCATGAAAGAAATTGCTTACCTGTGACCACAGCAATATCTACATCCTAAAATAAAACCAGAGAAACCTAGAGTAGGCTATATAGCAATGATAATATACTATTACAGTAACTCAAGCTATTGAACTTTTAAGTTACTACCTAGTCTGATGTCACTCTTCTCAGTAATGCAGTTGAGGACCAACATAAACATAATTTATTATCATTTGCCAGATGATAGTAGCACCAATCAAACTTAAATCCAAGACATGGAACAGAAACCTCACATCCATCCCTTTACAGATAAGGGCAACCATAACCTTTCACTTTCTTCGGCGACTGAATAAAAGCATCCCCGTCCCCAAGTGGCAGAATAGATTGGACAAAAGTATCTTGTCTTCCTTGTTTTCATAAAAGCCAAGCAGGTTGCTTTGCTCCCATGTTTATCCACACCCACTGATTAGCAGAAAACTCTTAATTCTCCCAGAATGTTCAAAGTCTGCATCAAGATGACAAAGATATTGGAAAAACACAGGTCAAGATAAAAGCCGTAAGCATCTCTCTCTCCGTGACCCCCTTCTGAGCTCTGTTTTGTATCTTGCTTAACAACAGCATCTTGCAGTTCTTCATTGCATAGCCAAAACTGGTACTGAGATAAAACCAAGAAAGTTACAGATTAATTCAGGGATAGCACTCACAAGAATTTGCTCACTTCAGTACTTCCTGCACTGTTCAGAGTATCTTCCTTCAGGTCCCTAAATTGCTTCCCCATTTAGCAGGTTCTTTCAGACTTTTAGAGGCTGCTCAATGTCCTAACACCTTGACCAACAAAACATTTCTGACCTTCCATCTGCAGTTTTGATTTCTGTGACTGAACTCATGTTTGGCCCTACTGACTTACATAGCTCTGACTTCAAGGCTCGATCGTTTCGGTTCAGTATATTTGAAATGAAACAAAACGCCTTGGAAAGAGCTTCAACTAATCAAGGAAGCAGCAGACTGCCTGCTTGACAATGCAGGTCAATTGTGAACACATCTTAGTGTTTCTTCACTTTTTCGCCCCATTGAATTCTGATCCCAGTTCAAGGTCTCCTTCTGATTTTTACGGTTCTCCATGAGATTGATTCTACCTCTTTCAGCAATTATATTTTCCTCTGCGGAGATGACCTTCATGACAGATCTGGTCCACTAGAATCAAAAGAACTGTAACAGGAATGGAAAGTAGGAAAAACGAGACCTTGAACTAGCTGATGTAAATATTTATGATGAAATATTAAAAAAAAAATAGGCCTGAACATGTTGAGAATAAAATGCAAAACTAATTTTTCTGATTGGCTTTCATTCGGTTTGCTAGCAACACATGTAGTCTGTATGTCTTTTATTTTTCTTTGTTTCCCTTCATCTTCTTTATATACTTGATCTTTTGTGTGTGAGGTCGTCATTTCCCGAGATGTGACTTGAAGAGCTTGCAACAGAAAACTCAGAAGACTGGTAAATGTTCTAGCTTTAGAAGGAGTTTAGATTAGATGTGAGTAAATACTTCAATCTGTGCTCATACACTGTCTCTCTATACTCCATAATTACCTAGACAATCCATCATTTATCTGCAGAACTCACACAGGTGAGGCAGCCTTAAAAGAAGGATATCTTTACTTGATTTGATTATGAAGCCAAACACTCAGTCCGGGCGCAGTAACAGGATCTTACAATATAGCCATTTAAATGTTTAGACTAAATAAGAGTAGCTTTCAAGCCCTAGGTGCTTCAAAAATTCAAATGTTAAGGACAAGTTGCCACATCTTAGCATCCCTGGTTTCCTAATGCACTAAACACTGTCATAAATATGTAATCTTTCCTGGTAAAGAAGATACTTTTCCACCCAAAACCCCTGCAGCAATGGCGTGTAGCGATTCTGCCATTTCATTTCAGATCTATTTTTCATTGTAAAGAGAGTGGCGTTTTTCATTAGGATACAATCTTCCATCTCAAGAGACAATCATAAGTTAAAACAAGCGAAACACACATATGGACTAACCATATGGATGACAGTACCAATTAGCAGAGATTTTGTATTTATTTTTTATATTTTGAGCACAGGGTGAGACCTGCCTTTTTTCCAGCAAGTGGCAAATTTGAATGTGAAATGTCATTAGTGCTGTTTTTCACTAATACAATTTCTTTTCTGAATAACAAAAAACACATCAGTGTTATTTTTAATAAAAAACCCACCCTTTAATTTACATACATTTAGGGTGAAGTAAATGAAAATGCATTATGTTACCACTGTGCTATTGAATAATGAGCCTATAGGGTTCTAAATGGGAAGGAAAGTTGTTTTTCAAGCCCTGTACCCACTGTTCCCTTTACAAAGGCGCCATTGTGATCAGGACACATGAACTGGGTTTCTAACAGTAAAGATCCACCTTCTGGCGGAGAGACTGGGAAATAAAGCACCCCAGTAAGCCGCCACTTCAGCAGGAGAAGCTGAGCTAACGAAGGAAGGACAGGTGGAGCTGGTCCCTTGGCCTTTCGGTGACATTTACAGCCTCTGTGCAAGGACATGCTCTTTTCTTTCTGTTTCTATTTTCTCCAGTTAATCAGGTGACTTGAAAAGAAGCTAGATAAGGGTATTGTTTGCACTGACAACATCCTGATGATACTGTCAGAGGAGATCACAGGAAAATGTTCCTTTTTTGAACCAATAGAGTCATTAGGGAGAGTACTCATCACTTGAGTGCATCTAGGTTAATTACCACGGAAAATCTGGAACTGGCAGCTATAATTTTTCTGAAGAAAGTACTGCTATTTTTACTCCTGATGCTACAGAAGGTCTCTTAAAGTACCTCGCAGGACCCCATTTTACAGCTCAATGGCGAAATAATTTTAGAAATATAGCTTTCTGGCTGAAATTAGTGGGATACTCTCCATGGAAATGTAATGAAAGTACGAACTGTGAGTTATGTACTGTATGAATGAAATCCATCTCTGTTTGCCAGGACTGATTACTCTCCTTCCCACAAATGAGCAAGCATATTTCTCTATTGCAGTGTCACTTTGGAAAAGAGAGAAGTGTCAGGTTGAGATGAATGACTTATCCCTGCACAGATGTAGCAAACTGTCACATGCCTGATTCTGTTTGCTATGGTACATTATGGCATGGAGTAGCCAAAAACCCTCCAGCGTGAGACAAACACAGAATGCTGGTTTTGGATCAGCATCAAAGCACACGCAGTGGATGCCTTTTTAGGAAAACAGAGACATGGTGAAGTTTTAACCCAGCCGGTATTCAATGAGTGCTTACAAAACCTAACAGTGTTCACGATTTTTAAAAAGCCTCAATCAACAAAAAGAAGTTGCCTCGGCATGCTGAATACTTATTCAACTAATAATTCTCAGAGTGCTTCTGCTGTGGTGCCTGTTCTCTAAGGATCTGCGAAAAAGACGACCGAGTGCATTTTGCAGCCTAATTATCTTCTTTTTTTTTTTTTCCCAAAAATATTTGAGGCCAGGAATGCCTTGTGGGGTTTGCCTAACTCTGAGGTGATAGGCATGCTATCATGTCTATCACGTCTATCACGTCTCACAGGTACTGTCAAAGCCAGAGCAGTCAGTGGAACTTGGAAAGTTGCTCACATCCAGTTGCGTAAACAGGATCCAAATGGAAAATAGCTATCACGGGTTCAGAGCGCGGACTGAGTTAAACGTTAAACGGTTAATGCAATGAATCCCATGCACTGCTTTCCCCATCCAATTCGCCTTTTTGCCATGGTAAAATTGTAGAAGTATTCAGTGTGAACTGCTCTCGAGAACTGTTTTGATTCCGTGATAGTTACTTGGGAATTTGGTTAAAGATTACCTGTTTGATGTTAATCGTTTCCTCTAGAAATGTGGGTTATTTGACTGCACTGCCTGCTGTAAGCAGCTCACACGTATAAATTAGGAATGCTTTGACCCATTCCACTTGGGTTTGACTGAGGAGCTGAAGTCTCCAACAGATGAAATTCTGTCAAGTTTCTTGAAAACGACAGCCACATTAGGGAGATATATGCTATAGAGCCAGCTAAACAGTATTATTAGACATCATAGAGTCTTCATCAGGCAGATGAAGATGAACCTAGGCTTTACAAGCACAACCTGGTCACGAAGCGACTTAATTTTTTTAGAAAATTTTGCTTTAGACCCATTCTTAAATCCATGAGAGAACAAAGTGCCAATAACTGTTACAGCGGGGAAAAAATATTTCTGGTTTCCAAAGCAAACATTTTAGTAATTGCCCCTCGTTTATTTGTATTTTCTAATTTGCTTTACATACTACAGGGAATCCTGCAATTACCCATAGAATGTACTGTCTGTACCTTCCTGATTGAACTGCCACCTCCCCTACACTTTGTTAGAGCTGCCATTCAATGCAGCTCTGATTCAGACTCAAGGGAATAGCCTTGACACAATGCACTGAAGGCAATATTTGCGGAGAAAAGGGATAATCGCTGAACAGCAGCCGAGCTCCACGTTTCCATGTCCCATGACCTCTTTTCTCTCTAGCCTTGGCATAAGAACCTAGTACATGTCCCTAGGACTCTGCCGTCCCCTTTCATGATCCCTTACCCTCAGGCGCGGTTTGGAGGTACTTCTGACAGATTAATGTACCTCATGTGATGAGAGCAGTGAAATATCACAGTCTGTTTCCACTCAGGTTTCAGAGGAAGCTAGAACAACGTCTTTATCTGCTGATATTTGCCAAGATCAACACCTCTAACTGCACACGTTTCACGAAAGCTGTACCCAGTAAAACAGACTTTAAAATGAAACTTGGTAGCTCTTTTTTTTCTTTCTCACTCCATTCAGGATTATTTTTAATTCCTAATGATATTTCTTTTACCTCAGGCTCTGTTAAGTTTCCTAAATTCCCAGTTTCACATCATTTGGGGGAAAATCTTTACTACAAACCTGCCCTTAGGTTGAACTCTCCTTAAAAAATCAGTTCCCTTTGTGATGGCCGGCTGCAGGTTCTTTCTTCAATTAGATGCCAGTATGTAAGAAAAAAAGTTCTCAGAGCACTGATATGAAAACGTAGATTGCATAAAATACTGGTGACAGAATACCAGAGTCACAACTTGACATCTACAATCTGGGGGCTTTTTTAGCATTATGCTAATAGAACTGTGTTTTATTTATGCAGTGCTATAGATTTGCATGATGCTTTATAAAGAAAATATCTGACAAGTTCCTGCTAGTGCAGTATCCTACATCAGGCATAGTACAGCACTGCACAAGGGACTGTGCGTGAGAAGGGAAACACTTTAACAGGAAAAAATAATACAACCCCCCAAATCCTTACCTAAAACCTGTTATTTGCATTTACTGTGTTTAAAATGTCTGGAACGCAGCTTGGCCATGTCTCTATCTAGCGAATTTGCTTCGTGTTATCCTGATTTTCAGGAGGATGAGGAGACTTAATCTTTCAGCCTCCTCAGTACCTTGACTCTTGGTGGGAATAATGAATTAGCAGAAATGTGTGTGCACTTTTGTACCCTCCTTACTACAGAATGCCCAGCCTGGGGGAAGGAAATTGGATGTGTGCCTTCACCTGGTTACCAAAGATTCATCATTTCTAAGT
Source organism: Vanellus vanellus (assembly GCF_965231255.1). Lineage (NCBI taxonomy): Eukaryota > Metazoa > Chordata > Aves > Charadriiformes > Charadriidae > Vanellus > Vanellus vanellus. The sequence continues at coordinate 155,712,198 of NC_138905.1, read as the reverse complement.
GACCGCTACAGCCACTTTTACTTGACATGTCCTCCAGCTTTCGGAAAACTTCAGCTGATATGTACCAACAACGGCCATGTCACAGCAAGGATGTAATGAAATGGGAGGTTCATGAAGTTATTACATTTGCATCATAATTACCTGCAAGTCAACTCAGCATATCTTGTGTGTCAGCTCTTCGCTGCTGCTCTGCTTGTGGCACTACATGTGTACGCTAGAGACGTGTCCCTTTCCCTAGGTTAAGACCGGAACTAAACTAAAGGAGTACAGAAATGCAAACTTTGCAGGTTTTTGTTTAGTGTGCATTGTTCATGCTGTGAAACTACGTATTCAAATCTTACCTACTTTGGCCTTCCACGCTTTGTCAAAAGATAAAAAAGGCAAGTTTAGTACGTAGAATTTGCTGAGAAATCTGTCAGCATATGGAAGAAGCTCAGGGGAGAGGAAGAAGGGAAGCATTATTATTGTCTTGATTTTTTTCCTTAAAAAAAAAAAAAAATTTAAAAAGAGGCAGTATAGAAAAAAGAAGCAAGCAAAAAAACCCAGCCAAAAACAAACCCCAGAAAATTTCTGGCTAAACCTCAGAAATTCACAGTGGAAATCCTTCTGAATGCTGCAGCTGGGCTTCTTGGACAGGCAGTGTAACTCCCAAGATGCACAGCAGCTTCCTCAGTCAGGGAATGGCTATTGTGCATCCCAGGAAGCCCCTGGCCGCAGTGCACCAAGGACCCGTGCTAGGGTCAGCAGCCCAGCCACTGGGACCAGCCTACAGAGATGGTGCATCTCCCAGTTTCCATAAAAAGTCACACAGCTGTATTTTAATGCTAAAGACAGTAAAAATATATTATATACATGTAAATACATATATCAATGTAAATGTAAATGTCAATATAAGTATACTGTGTGTGTTTTCATGTGGATCTTTAGACTAATTTAGTTCAGGCTGAGTGCACCTCTTTATGAAAAACTTAGGTTGGTCAAAAGCTGGTCATGCTTAAAAAGCTTTTACTTGCCAGCACTACATTCCTTTTATTTCCAAAATAACTTGTGCAAACTTGTTTTGACAATAATTTTTTTTTTCTGTGTATCCTACAGCCTGCCAGAAATTAACGTTGCAAAGAGAGATGAGGCAAATCAAAAAGCTTATCAAATCTAGTACCACCAATTTTCCCCTGAACAAGGAGTCAAACAAGCCTATGGACCATTTTGGCAACTTCTGTTCTAGCAGCCTCCGTGGGACTGCTGTACACAGTACATTTGCTTATTTTACTGACTTTTAGATATTTCAGCTAATGCAGCAATTAAATTTCCCTGTCTTTGCAGCGTAGGTCTTTCATTTTCATAATTCTCAGAATAATGGAAGTAATTAAAGCATTTTAATTTTTTAATTGCTTCATATGAACTTCTAGGTCATTTTTAAGGAAGCAAAAAATACAATATATTTGAGGTAATCCATCCCCTATTACCCCCGCTCCCCCACCTTAGTTTAGTATCTTAACAGTTAGACAACAACATGCTTCTGCACATCAGAAATATCTTCTGAGAATGGTACAATAAATCCCCAATATGATGTAATATTGCTTTCAGCTACTTTCACTTTGAATTTATCTATTTATTTATTTATTATTTATGGTATTAGGCAATGCTAAAAATAAAATCGCATAAATGTGCAATTAAGTGTATGCACGTGTTTAATTTTAAGATGTTTGTACAATACAACCTATCTGTGGCCTTGCTGACATTTGGCACGTGACAGCCAGGCCCCATAATACTCTCTCTAATACGGTTTTCAGCTGAAGTTGTTGGAAGTTTTTCCCACTGAAGCCCGGTCAGAGCCCTTACAATTGGATAACTGAAAGTGGCGTAAGTGTCCTACATACCAGCAGGTTACCCAGGAGAGATGGTAGCAAAACATAATAATTATATGTATCAGTTACTGAGTTATGTTATTGGGAGTCATTGGTAGAAACAATATGTACAGGATATTCCTAATTATCCCTTCAATTTGGTAGCCTGTTTAAAGCACTGGAAGAAATCCGTGCTTCCCTTTCCTTTACTCTCTCTGTCAGAGTCAACTTTAGCCAACACGTTCCTGATTAGCACTGCTGTGATTCAGTGTATTTGACCCACGGTGTTTTTATGCCTTCTAAGGTGCCTAGGGATGTTTTCTGTTTAACAGTAGCTGGGAGTACACTGGCTTCTTTAATTTTCTTCTAAAATTTTATAACAGATTGAATTGTTACATGTTTTAAAGTTAATGAGACAATTAGCACTTTTATTCTATCCTGAAAATATGGGCACTTCAAAGCAGAGGTAACACTTATTCTGCCTGCTTCATGGCGTGATTGTGTTGAAAAGTAGGAACTCACCTCTAACAAAGGCTAATTTGCTGTAAAGTTCATGCTTTCTCTGATATGCATCTTCTGAGTACTTCAGATAAAACCCTTTCCCACAATAAGATCCGAGAGGACCATTCTCTTTCTGAAATATTGTTGGAAATACATCACCACCAGTACTGTTGACTGGAGGGAATTTCCCTTTGAATTGTACTGAGGTTGGCTGCATATTGTCTCTTATTCTCTATTTCTCTTTGAGTTGTCAGAAATTATTGCATAATTGATTTTCCAGTTGCTCAAGAGACCTTGAAACAGCTTTTCTTGAGCTTTTCTATTTCAAAGTACTCAGAAACAGCAAGGTGAAAAAGAAAACATATAGTAAAGATTATTTTCCTAAAACCTGTTCAACAGGTGGAGCTGTATGCTGCAAAATAGACTTCAGAAATGAAATCCGTATGATGAGATGTTTGTTGAATTGTTTTCAAATTTATAGAGAATACTATGCCTGTACCAAACCCATTTTTTTTTCAAGTTTTAGGAAGAATCTTTCTGCAGTTGCCCTAGGTTGGGGTATGAAAAATAAGTCTCGGAAAGGGTTGTTGTGATTCTCAGCGTGTTTCGTTGGTGGGCAGAAGTCCAGTAAGCTTTGCTCTGCTCTTCCTTAGAAACTTCAGAAGTAATAAATGGAGCTGGGAGATCTTGGACGTCGCACAGCTTGGTGCTCAGGATTGTATTACTGGTAAAGCGTAATGCTACATCAAATATTTATTAATCAACACTCCTTATGACATTTCTTGCTATTAGTGAAAGAAGTTTGGGTGACAGAAAACTCACAAAAGACAGTTTAGTAAAAGAAAGCAGTAGATACGCAATGTATTATAAAGCATCCTTCTCTCTCCGTCTCTCTCTCTCCTTCATTGCCAGTTTTGACCAGTGCTCCTTTGAGAGAGAAGAGAAAGATCTCTGACTGTTCATCTGCAGATGCTGATTCTCTTTTTCCTCTCCCTAGAAAAGAGGATTGTTTGCCCAAATTTTCTGATTCCTTTAGAATACACTGAATATACAGCTTTGGAAAATGAGTGAGGTGTATTAATATCACTCATTAGTCCACATCTACTATTATGGTAGATCAAAAGGTGTGCTTATGTCAGTGGACGGAGAATGCAGTATCTAGTGCAGTCCTCAGTTTCTACCCTACTTTTACAGATGTAAAGGTATTATTTCAGTAACAGGAGGTAACATGTTATATGCACCGACTATGACATATAAATGTACATAGAAAGGAAAAGGGAGGAGGCGATACTCACAGCTGACATGTCAGATATTTATTACCCATCCTTTGACAGGGTTGTACCAGTTTCTTACTACATCTGTTTACAAAAATACACGTAAGCATTATCAAGCAGTAAAATGGTGGTCACTAGAAGAGTATTTTTTTCACAACAGGAGTAATTTTTTATCATGAGTTAGTTGCCATTCTTCAACCTTATAGGAGATTTTCTTCACCTTATCCGTAATTTTCCTCCCTGCATTAGTGCAGACTGTGCCAGATTTGCTTGCCTTTCCTCGGGCTAATGGAACTTGTGAGACCTCTTGGAAATATATCCTGTCCAATGTGACGAAGGCACAGAACCATGTCTTATCATTCAATCCTCTTAATTACCTACCTTTATTAGATTTGGTACTTACCTAATCTTCAGAACTGCATTAGATGAACATGCCCCAGTGGGAAGGTTTTACTCACGCTGGGCAAGGGAAGAATGATGCAGGTATTTCAGCGGTATTAAGATGACCAGTGGTCCTCTTTTCCCAATAAGTTTGGATTTATAGACTTGCACATTTGGGGGAGTTTATGTTCCTTTTGGTTTTTATCCTATAATGCTAAACAATGTTACCTATGAGAAGGTCCTGTGTAAGAGCTGTGTAAGCATACGGAAACCAAAAGTGCAGTTGTAAATTGCCCAAGGCTCGGGCAGGCAGTGACAATGACCAGATAGCTGGATGGAGTGCTGCAGCTGAGTAACTGAGTTCCTGCATGCATGAAGGTGGTTTGTTGCACTAGAGAGGACAGTTTCTAGATGCTTCCTTTGAGCTTGCTAAGAAAAGTATTGCTACGGGCTGCATTAACCTATAACAACTGCCGACAGTGAGCATTTAGCAACCAGCCCTCCTTTAAGGTGACCATAAAACAAGACCATAGCACATGTCTCTGTCCAACAGACCATTTGAATATTTGAATATAGGGCTTCATGTTTGAGCAGGTGTGAAGGGGAGGGAGAGAGACAAGTAGAAGACACAGCATAAACCAGGAAGGGAAATCCTAGACACAGGCCAGATAGACCTAGAGAAACATTGAGAGAAGTCTTTTTGGTCTGGGAAGTCATCAAAATGGTACTAAATCTGTGAGAAAGCAAGCTGCCTTCAAGTCCTCCACCTCTCCTGACTTGGGAAGGGTGACTTTAGATCGGTCTGTGGGACAAGTAAAAGACTGCATCAAAGAAATGCTTGAATCAAGCCCATACACTTAATTTCTGAAACTGTTATAATAAGGTGTTGCACCCGTAAGACAGCTGCCCTCAGCTCCTGTGTAATGACACATCATGACGGCGTTGTCCAACATTACACAGGTGTAACTGTGTCGTCCAGCAATGAAATGAGCCACTCCTCTGGGTCACAGATATCTTTCTACTCACCTGGGACATCTGCCAATGTGACTTCTTATCACGAATACATGTTTAAAGTGGCTACCTCGGGGTAAAATAGCTGTATGTCGTTGCTAGGAAGTCGCTACTGGAAGTTTGGTTCACTTTTTGGCTTTGGTTAAAATCATAAACCTCCAGGACATTATTTTAAGTTGATGAGAATAACTAAGGACACCAACTGATAGTTAAAAGGAGATTCATCTCAACAGTAGAGAAACAGTAATATTCCTTTTCTGCCTTCTTTTTCTTTGTCAGGTTTTTGCCCAATATTTCCTTCAAAATAAATGTACTTAGAGATGTACTTCTCTTTTGACCAACTGTTTCATTTAGTTATCTGGAGCAAAACTGTAGAATTTACTCAGCTGATATCTCTCATTTTTTCCAAGCTAATTTATAAGTAAATTACATTTGCTACCATGATATCTGGTCTTTGCTTTCTATGATTCCAAGTTGTTTGAAAGGAAATGGTCACCTAAAAGAAGTTTAAAAAATCACAATGAAATTATAGGCTTGGTCATACAAATTGAGTGTACGGGTTAATCTCAATTTTTAAAAAGATCATTTTTACCCAGCTTCTCTTGGCATCTCTCAGTATAAATAGTAACAATCCACTGAATTGTGCAACCTGAGATTGCCTTTTGCAAATTGAAGTTATACTGGTACAAAAATGAACTGGTACCAATTTTTGCAGACTGGCAGTTATATGAATGAAACTATAAAATCACTTGTAAATCCAGCCTGCAAAAGTGAAATGTTTCAGAAATGCTGCAGCAAATAATTTCGAAAATTCTGATTTTCTTTTTTTTTTGGCTGAAACTGTCAACTGAATGCAAGTTGCAAACATACTTGAGTTGTCAGAAACTGTTAGTTCAGAGTCATTGTTATTTTTTGGTCACAAAAGTGATTTGCTCCTTCAAAAATGGCTAGTCTTAATTTTTATCCATTGCTTTTCTTAAGAACGTCATAATTATTTTTTGTTAATTTGTTCCATTTCCAGACAAGAACTTGGATTTTCATATAAGAAGTTGGACTGGGAACGAAATGAAATCTAAATGAAAGATGATCTCTCTTTTAATTTTTATTGAATCATCGGCCTGTTTTTCCAGAATTAAGAACTTTGCTTATTACTAGATTCTATTGTGGATAGTCATCACTTACACTGATAGGGTTTTTTAATTATCATTTCAGAGTGAAATGAGCATTCATTATAGTACAAAATAGGAGAAAAAATCACTAAGCATCATCATCGTCTTTTTTTTTTTTTTGCTGATTAGCTTAAAAGGTACACCCATCATAATAGCAAAAGGTAGCATGGAGAACACAGTTGAGTTCAAACACATATGGTATTAATCTCACGTAATGAGCATTGCTTCAGTTGGCAGGAGAAACTACACTAAATAGATGGTAAGCTACAATTGGCTTCCTAAAAAATCATGGCCCTTGACTTTAATTTGTCCTCTGCACCAGTTTCTTATATTTAAGAATGCTTATTATTAGGTTTTCTTGCTGTGCTCTCCTCAGTTCCATGCTACTAATTGGTTGTGAGTGAGTCTGGTGTTCTCTAATACATCCTCCTCTGCCGCCGCTAAGTCTGCTGGAATTGCCACCACCCACCGTCCTCCTAGTGCTGTAACAGCTGCGTTTATTACACCATATAATATCTCTTTTCTAGTATTTTCCAGTAATCTGTCCCAATCTAAAAGATATTCTTGATAAGATTTTGGCATTGGTATTCCTCTCATCTGCCTGGTATTTTTATGGTAAAATTAAAATTAGTCAAATGATTTTTTTCATCTCTGTCTGTCAGTTTTTCATTTTGTTGATGCTGGAGTATAAGGTTTTTTGCTGCACTCATTGATGTTCATATATATCTGGACGTGAATCCTCTGTCCATTCTGCACGCGTTTAGGGACATGAGTGTTTGTGTATGTGTGTATTGAACAGAATCTTTCTTGTAGGCGATGAATGGATCTTTAAACACATATTGGTGTGGCCGGATGCAGACAGATATACGCTCACCTGTCTGTTTTGCAAGCTGGCCTTATTCCCAGAGGGGTTTATCAGCTTGGGCATGGTGCCATGCTTGCGCAGATATACAAATCACGTGCTAGAACTTGTTCGTAACCAGCCACCTGAGAGCAAGAGCAAGACAAGGCAAATTTGTACATCCAGATGTACCACAAAATCTTCCCCAAAGCCCTCTTTGTGGGATCCTTCCTTATGTTCTGATTGTATCATATGCCAGGCTGACAAAATTTCCCGCTTCACCTAACTGAACTGTAAGATTCGACAGTTAACACAGGGCGGGGGGAGGGGAGAAGTAAACTTTTGGTCCGAAAGCAGGATAAATTTTTTCCTGCGTCTTTAGCTTGAGCCTGTTTTCCTCACCGGCAAATTTCAGGGAGAACCAGTGTTGTCTGCTCTGAGCTGTTGTGTTTCCTTGCCACTTTCCCCTTCAGCTGTTGCCTGCGGGACCCATTCTCTCCATTGACTGCAAAAGATCAAATTAGTGCAATGGGGAGCCGTGGCCTCCAGCTAATACTTTCTTTCAGCTGTTTTGGGGAGCAGTTGTGATCACAGCTAGTAGTTTTGTAAGACCGTTGCCATCGCTATGGAAATGGGGAAGGGATGCCTTGTGCAGTCCCATATGTGCCACAGAACACGGGCATTTCTTCTCCACCGTGGATGTGAATGAAGCTGGGGGACTGAGCTTTTACTAAGAATTGTAAAAGCACTGCTCTAAAATGGCATCTGTTGTAAGAAGATGAGGAAGAAAACAGGCGGTCTGGGCAGTTTGAAAAAATTTTGGTTTGGCCTCTGAAGAGAAGGTGCTTAGAACTAATGCTGTAGTACTGACTTGCACGCAGTGTTGTTCTGTGTCACTTCCAAGTCATTTTTAGAACTGGCCAGAACTTCTCATTTGTTTTTCGAGGAAAACATTTCCTCTTGCTAAATTTTCCTTTTACCGTGGAACAGAAAAATGCCAAAATTTCCTTCTGAAAATGTTTTTGAGGTATTTAAGGCCTTTCTTGAAATATTTTGCTTGGATAAGAATGAAGCATTGAATAGTTAATAAAATAAAACATTTTGATTACTTTCTATCAAGCATACAATTAAATAATACATTTGATGAAACACTTCTGTGCTTTCTGGTATATTTCTGGCAGTGGTGACCAGCTCTAGCCATCGCTAAAAAGATAACTTTAATGTAATCACTTCTGGTTCCTCAGGCTTACACATATCCCCACCACACAGAATTAAATGAGGTAATTTCTGGTATCTGTTGAAATATGATATTCCGCTAGGTCTAGTGACTGAAAAAAAAAAAAAATATTCTAAGTTGTATGGTTGGATATTTAAATTATGAAAAGGATATGTTCTAAACGTATCCATAAAACATTCCTTTTACAATATAACTTCTTTTTCAGTATATAAGTTTCCTCGCAGCTTGTCAATAGAATTTTTATTTACATCTTTTAACACAGGCAGTCTATCATGATAGAGTACATGCAAAGTATGACTCCAAGAACAATTACAGCATTTTTAGTTTTTAATGATACCTTTTTGTGTGCTAAGTACTCCATATAGGTAAAGTCTATTGCATTCTCTTAAAACAGATCTTCTTCTGATATGTTGACATTTTCACTGTGGAACACATTCCTGAATTTCCCTTATTTATCTCACAAGGTTACAAGAACCTTTCAGCCACCAACTGGAATCTCTGAAAGAAAAGTTGTTCCAGTCTTCAGTTCATCTCTCACAATTTGCTCTACAGAAAACCGTAGGAATGACTCTTAGCACATTTTGCATCTTACAGGATGCTGATGCAAACATGCATTTAGCATGAAGTACACTAGTAATGGTCTGCAAGTCAGCAGAACTCTTCACATGCTTCGTCAGGCAAGCGCTAGAGCCCTGCACTGGACCGAGGCTCAGGAAATTGCCACTGTGTGGTAGAGCAGTGTACAAACCCGTCCTTTCCACTGGGTCGTTTATAATTGCTCGTCTACAACCTTTAAATCTTTTACTTCTGTAGATGGCATTTGGTATCCTCTTTCACAAGCCAGGAGGCGAATGTTTTGTCAGATTTGTACCGTCTTAAGAATGAAAGAAACAGGAAGAAAATGTGGTTTTCTGCTCTGAAATCATCTCTGGCTTTGTCTTTTGAACTGCTGTAGCATATATGTCATAAATTACAGAAATTAGTGGTGGGTGGCTACCTCATACTGTAGCTGGCTGCGACCAACCTCTGATCAAGCGGCAGCTTGTAACAACCCAGCGCTGAGCTTCTGTGCTGTCCCTGTACTTCTATTCCCACACCAAGAACACTTGTCCCACTGTCTTACTCCTGCAGACTGATTGACAAGAGTGTTTCCTTCTTTCTATCCACAGAAGTGGTAGAGGCCTTCTCAGATTCAGAAGGAGTCTGAATCATCAGCGTTTAAGGTATTAATTCATGCATTAATGGGGTTGATCGCCTCCATAGTTCACCACTTCCCCCTTGCAGACCTTACATCGTGGATATGCTGTGAGGTCACCGAAGAGCAGGGACCGACAATAACGTTGTTCGGGCCACTCACAGTTATGCACTGAATTTAACTGGCCAAGTTAGCAGCTTGATCATCCTGGTGTCATTATGCAGTGCCCGCAGAAAGACTGAGACTGACCCATGTCAGTTTGCCATCACCAAAGGTATCACTCTGTGCATCGGCAAGCTAAGGAAACTAGCCAGCTACCTTACCCCTTTAAAGCTCTGCTAAGTGGCTAAATTGGGGTGCTGCAAATTAATAACCCTCATTACTACCGAACTGGTCTGTGAATATTTCTCAGAGATGCTTCTGGCTCTCAGCAGATTCAACCAGTACTGGTTACACACAGGTCATATTTTCTAAATTTCTTTGCAAGAGGGGTGGCTGTAAATTTTCTTTTGCTGTGGAAATTTAAATTCTGAGATATTGTGAAAATTTAAACTCGACGAGGACAGATTCAGCTACCCAGCATGGTCCTCTAATGTTGTGTATTTCAGGTGCTTTAGCTTGGCCAAGATATTTGTAGTAGGCTGTCAGGTGTAGCTTGGTTCCCGTAGGTGATCTGTGCCCTTGTGGAATGGCAAAGGCGGATCTCACAGGAGGTCTACGTTTGTCAGCCATATCTCCTCTCCAGTGACTCCAGGAGGAGAAGCTCTGGCTGTAATTCCATGCTGCAATATGCCCATGGGAATGCAGGACACCCTGGGACTAGCAGCGTTCAAGCCTGCACATTGTTTTGCTTTGTGCTCTCCTCCACACCCGTTCTGGAGTTGCAAAGCAGCAAGTTCAACCTGATGCTTCATGAAGGTAGGGGGGATACCGTGAAGGCTGCTGTGTTTGTACCTCGGTATGTGGAGCACATTCAGTGGGAATTGAGGTGAATTACATCACTAACAAAAAAACCCAAACAGTACAACAGCAGTTAAATGAATATTGCTACTGTCTGTTAATGAATGCCAAAAAAATTATCATAGAACTATGTGTAGCATTTTTTGTGTTTTATTTGCAGTAGAAGTAGTTTGAAGGAGGCACTACTGCTTTATACCCTGAGTCATGGAGTGAGACCAAGAGTAAACAACTTTGAATCGATTCGCTTGTACACTTATCTATTATGATAAGTGTTTGGGTTGGTTGTTTGGTTTTTTTTTTCTGTATTTATTTGGAAATATTCAAACTCTGCCAGCATGCAGGGCCTTGGATTTGCTGTAATTGATGTCCGTTTATATTGCCTCTTCATCATGCTCAAAAGTTACTTCTCAAAAGTACGAAGTATCACGGAAAGTAGTCAGGTTGCGTATCCGTTCTTTTTTTCAGTGAATAGAAGTGTCTTTTAAAGCTGAAGCCTGTCTGTGATCTCATGCCTGTGAATTAGCATGCAGAGCTACACAAGCCTTGCGGCGGAGGCAGCGGAAGAAGGCAGCACTGGGAAAGGGCCGCAGCCGGCGAGGGAGAGGGCTAGCTGCAGGAGGAGGGGTACACAAAAAGAAGAGAATGGAAAGCAGCTTCCAAAAGGGAGAGAAATGGGAAAAAGAAGGGCAGCAGCAACAGCGGGAGGGTGAAGGTGAAGAGGGGAGAACAGCTGCTTTTCCCCCTCGTATCCCGACTGAGTTTTTCTCTGAAACGCCCATGTTTTTTGAGCATATTGATTCCGTGACCCTCTTTAGCTGTTTGAACTCTCTATTGGAAAGAATCAAATTCAATCCAAATCTCTTTCTGGGATCTGTATTATTTTGCATTCCCTCGAGGTCTGAAGGAAACAGAAAAGACAAATGGTGTGATAATCACAGACCACATAAGAAAAAACTCAAAGAGGGGTGAAACAGTCTGGGAGAGAGGTCTGATTTTCAGGGACCGCCAACGTGATGGTCAAATATCTTCACATGTAATTTAAGATGTTTTTCAGAGCTCTGCAGTGGTGATAATAAAAATGCACTTCGGGATATGGATTTGACTGATTTGTTTCAATTATTGTTTTCAGCACCCCTTTCACAGAACCAGAGAAATCTTTTTTGTTCTAAATAAACTACACAAAGCTAGAGTCTAAAACTGAAAAGACGGCGTTGAAAAGACAAGAACAGGGTCAATAATTTAAAAAAAAAAATGCAAACATATAGAACACCATTAACAAATTTTAGCTCCTTAACTTTTCCCGGGCAAGGTACTTTTCCCATGCATTTTGTTGAAAACTTGTTTTGGCACCTTCAAGCGCCAAAGATACTCCTGAAGATACGCTCCCAACAACTTACTTCTTGGCTCTTGGTTTCCCGTAGCACAGGTTGTGCAACTTATGCGGGTGAAGGGCTTTCTCCACCTGAAGTCTGAGTCCTTAAATCGCACAGTCGTGTTGCAGTATCAGCCTGTGCCAAACAGCTGCTTGGGAACGTCACCTGAGCTTGGGTACCTCAGTACTGCCGTGAACTGTAACTGATCCAGAGAGGAGTGAACTCCTATGGAAGTAAAATACATTAGCAGAGGAAAACTATTAAAATGTGAGCGCGGTGTAAATAACATACTGTGTCTTGGAGGGAGGGACAGTCGAAAGAACCTGTACTAACTCGGAAAGGGAAATGAAAGTTGGTTTAATTGGCTATTTAATGATTATCTGTTTTCTTCTTCTTCTTTCTCTTCTTCTTCCCTTTTTTAATCCAAACAGAAAGGTTAATCTAACTATACATTTAAGGCTTTTAAAGGCTCCATTACAAGACTTATTATGCTAAAAGAAACATACCTGGCATGCTGCAGTTTTCTAAATGTATCAGCGATGCATGTAATGATTCACTTAAACCATCATGGTCAGAATTCTTTTACATTATTTCTATGTAAATTGGATGCTTCACAATTACTATAATATGTGTGAAATTCCACTTATTATTTCTTTTAACATGGAAACTTTTATCACTTAACTTCAACTCACTGGACAGAATATTTGAACCATTTGCAGTCATTAGAGCATTTTTGTTTGGTCAAAACCCTTGTGGGATTATACTTTGGAAAAATAGCATGAATTACATTCAATGCAAGTGAATGGCAATTTTAAATATATAAGGGGCATCAGGAGTGCTCGTCATTATACTTAGAATTCAACATTATATTTTATCTGTTATGGACTTATTTTTACATTTGCGTCTTTTATCTTCGAGGGACTTATTTCAGCATGTAACATAAAAAAAGCCATAATCCATATAGAAAAGGCTATCTGGTGAAGCACATCTACCTTTTCGTGTTCTGGAGGACCAATTTAAAATACTAGCTGGGGTCACAAGGTTTTAGTTCCACCTTACTAGTCGGAAGACTTTTTCCTATATCCTAGGAATCACTGGGTGAACTGGTGCAGCAGGAAGTCTCCTCTAGTAAAACTGAAAGTGATGTTCTTCTTTGCTGGTCTTGAGACTTGGCACAGGGTCTCTCCAAACTTTCTGAGATTCCCAATCCACATCAGGACGAAGAAGGCAGAAGAGAAAAGAAAGACTTCAGAGCAGCCAATAGCTTCATAATGCAGGCAATTAGTTGAACTGTAGGAAATTCTGCTTTGAAAGTCTGTTTTGCCATTCTTCCACAGGCAAAATAGCCTACCTTGTTGGCTGTTAGCTTTTCTGGGTAGATCTCCCTGGCTACAGCTATTTATTAGAATGCAGACATGAAGTTCAGATGCCTTGAGATTCCTCTAAGGGTCTGCCTCAGGGAGCACTATTTACAGACTTTAGAAGAGCTCTAAGAAGAGTTTTGGCACTAGAGAGAGGTAGGAATCTCGAACAGCCAAGTGGTTTTGCAGGAGGTGGTGCAGGTGCATGTCTTCCATGGTCCGGAGTAGTAGGACACTGATTTTTGCCTATTCTGGGGACCTTTCCTTAAAGCTCTTTCTTCCATCATCTTCCAACCCAGGTACATTGACCTGGCATTTTGGAAGAACTAACATTTTCTGTCTCGGCTTCTTCTGGCTTTAAGACTTCTTAATCTGTTTCTGCTTTAACCACACTTGATAACATTTTTCCAGAAAAAAAGTTAACTGAAATTAGTAGATTTTAATAAGACAATGGTTGGGATTTTTTGTTTCTCTACCATGTGAAGATGCCATTTTTATAACAAACTGATGAAATAGATTATGATCTCACTGTCCTAGTTTTTACTCCAGTAAACTCAGTGAAGCTCTGTTTTGTTTTGTTTTGTTTTGTTTTTTAATTTGAGTGAAAATGCCTCCAGTTAAAAATATAGATTCTGATTCCAAAGAGAAGTACTCCAACCCTTCTACCACCGCTCTTCCACCACTCATTTCCAGAAATGAGTCTACTTGAGCTCAGAGAGCTGTGTGCCTTTCATTTCAGCATCAAAACACATAAGACACTTTAAAAACATGTCTTTTTACAGGAAAGGTGAAGAATCATATCCTGGGCCCTGGCACAGGGGTCATGGTGTGCTGAGTTCTTTCCTTAGATTTGACACTCAAGCCTCTGTGGCTTTAGGCAAAAAATCCTTGCCTCAGTTTCCTTTAAAGCAAAGGCATTATACAAGGTGATAAAAGCTTTCTTTCCTTTTGACATGACAGGTATCTGACAATAATTTTCATTCTATTATTTAGACAATTCTTTGCTTCTCTTCAACACAGATACAGACAGTGAAAAATAAGCTAAACATAATTAACTTAGTTGTTTTTCTTTATTTCAAATAAAAGCATAATTTTGTATTTGAATTTGTATTTGCAATACAATTTTGGGGTAATTTTATGAAGTGTTTTGAAGGAGATATGTTGAATTTTCTTGCATTTTTTGTATGTTTTGTATATTTCCATTTAACTTAATGAATATCTGTAATATGTAAACAAATACCTATAGCTAAATATGTTGCACATACTGCATATTTTAACTGCAATTTTAAAAATATCTATTCAAATTTCATGTTGCTCATACAATCCAGACTAGATTAAGCCAAATAATTTTTTAAGAATGCCCCCTACCACTACTACGCCTTAGCTGCTGCACATATTTATGGCATTGTTTTGGATATGCACATACGCATTTTAAAATGAACTATTCTTCTAAATATTTGCTTTCTCTATTCACTATGTTTTTACTTCACTCATTAAAATGCAGAATGAGTGCTCACTTGAAATTTTTCTTTTGAAACTAAGCTACCTGGGAAATACCATGCAGTATATCTCCCAGCATTGCAATTATCAGCTATTTAAATAGATATAGTTAAAACCAGTAAAGACTTAAGTTTCATCCTCACTCATATTGGAATTAATGACTCTGCTCACAGACGTTGGTTTGGAGGACAGAGACTGAACATTGCTGTTACAGAGAACAAGCCACTGGCAAGTCAAGCAATTCACTGAGGACAGAATGATTAGCCACAAGGAGCACTTAAATGTGCACTGGTAATTTAGGTAATTGTATTGCAGGGTTTGTAGACCCATGAATTACAGAGATCTTTTTAAAAATATATATTGTGCAATTTGAACATATCCTGAAGCAGACACGAGGAAGAATCAGCTATCAAGTAATTCAGATAAGATAAAGCATCACTGATGTATAGTATTTGGAAAGATATGTAGAAGGAGGCATGCAATAAAACCATAGCATACGCATTTATCGTAAGAACTTCTTTACTAAAACGTTAGGTATTTAGACGCCCAAAAGACACAAATTTCCTGCAGAAAATTAAAAGCAAAACAAAAAGAGGGGAAAAACATTAAGAAGGAGGTGGTTTCATTGGAATACAATGTTATATTGATTTATGTTATTGTTTTTAAATATATGATCCAATCACACCTAACCTAGCAAAAAAAATCCTTATATTTATTTCTTTTTTTTTTTTGCACTGCATATTTTCAAAGACCTCCTATAGTCAACATTATAATATAGTTAGTTGCTACAAATAATCTGCACTGATTATAGGAAAACTGTCAGTGTCTGTTCAAGGTCTGAAAAGGCTGCAGCAAATAGCTTTTCTCTTTGCCATGGAGACTGGGGTCTGTTTTTACGGTTACTCTGGTAACCAAAGCCTTTCTGGTGCTAGTCCTTTTCAGTTACTTTAGCTATTAAACCCTCTGGTTGAGACAAAAGGAAGGCGGTATGCAGACACTTCCCTATAAAGCAAATCTCAGGGTTAAAATTGAGCAAAACTTGTAATAAAAGAAATAAAAGCCGCTTCTAATCAGCTGGTTACATTGTAGCTGAGAGGTGTTTGTGTGCTTGCCTACATGCGGGGAGCTAGGGTCTGGTATGTTTGAATTTTAATCTGATTATTGCAGGACTAGAAAATGGATTAGGCATCTTCAGTGCTGTTTCAAGGAACACAGTCTCTCAAACCTGTGACCCTCACAGGGCAAAAGGCGTCAGGTTTCAAAGTTATCGGTCGGTGGGGGGATTTTTTCTTTAAGGTGAGGATTCTGACATTGCTCAGGGTGACGGATACTAAAATCATTGTCAGTAGAAATTACTGAATGCTGCCCCCAAAGTCATGGGTTTGTTACGTGGCGTTAATGAACCCTCGCAGGGACCAGGGGGCTTTAGAAAACAAAGTCAAAAAACGGATGCTGACCTGAAAGCTTATTATCATCATGATAATAAAATACCCAGTTCAGTGATCAATTCATGAAGTTGATTATGGCAGATTGGCAACAGCAACAACAAAAAGATAGAAAGCTGAGTCGTAAAATATTTAACAGCTAAGATGGTAGCAAGTGTCAGTTTTGCTAGGAATCAGTAAGTGTAGGCAGGCTCCCAAATTATCTTGTTTTTCAAAATAGTACTGTTTTCACCTTAGGTAAGGGCTTATTATGGCAAGCTTTTACCCTCCCTACACATTTTGGTTTGAGCTTTCTGCTCCAAATAAAGAGGATTTTTCTCTCTGGAAGAAACAGCAGACTAAATAGACCACAAATAATATGCTTCACCACTGAACAATCCATTCTTGCTTTAACATGGTCAAACTAAGTAACTCTAAACACTGCAATACCCATGGTGATAAACCACTTTTGAGCTGCAAAGTATTCAATTATTTTTCATTTGAACTATTAAATGTGTCACACAGAAATTCCCCATCGCTGTTTTCACCCACATAGATTACCATGTTTAAAAAAAAAGAATAACTTTGTCCTATCAGAAGAGAGTTCAAACACCGCAGAATATAGCAACTAAATTAAGATCAATTGGTATTTGTTAACAGAGAGGAAAGCACCTGCAGTATTTAAAAAACTAAAGTATCTGTTCATCCATAAATTAAGTGCAGGATCAGAATACTGGACTGATTTGAGTTTAATCAGATTTATGCATTTCAATGCTCATTTAATTGTATAGGCATAGTATTAAAGGGGTAAACATAAGGTTTTCTGAGGCCACTGTTTGATGTGAGCATTGCGACTAGAAAATGCAAGTACTGATTCCTGATACCAGGTGTGCAACCGATAACCAGGTGTTCTGATGCTAAGAAATAAAATATATTAAATGCCCTTTTTGTTCCATTTTATGGAGAAGACAGGTGTCATAAAGGGAAGAGGAGAAATGTATGTCTCTGCAATGGCTGGAATCAGAAGGAAGTTGACTATTTCTGGATTCGCTATAGTTACTGATCAAATAACTCACGGACATTTGTGCTGAAAATGGATCCTGCCATTTAACCTGGTTTTGCACTGTTTCCAGAATTAGGGGTTTCAGGTGAAACCGTTGGCCAAATTTGTCCCCAGGCTTTCTGCCACCTCAGATATTTTCCTGTTTTCAAAGAACTGGGTATTATTTGTGACAAAACATTGATCTTGCATATTCATACATGTGGAAAAATCCAGACCTGTAAATTAGGTAAAATGGAGGATGGCAGGTTTCTGACAAAGAGTGATATGCAATCACTGAGTTAAACACAGCAAGCTTTTGGCACAGGAAGATTCTATCACCATGTTTGTCACTAGGCTTTCTTACTAATTCCTTGTGTTGATAGTTTAAGTCCCAGCAAATGTTGCAACCGCAACCTCTCTCTCCTCACGCCCATACTCAGCAAAGCCCATCATAAGTGGCATCGAGTCGGGCATTCGGGCTTCCTGCCCCCTGCCAGGTCCCCCATAGGATGGGAATGTTCTCGTGAGCCAGAAAATCAGCCTTCTCTTGACATGGGGTGGCAGGAAAAATGGGGGTCAGGGTCTGCCGTGCTAGCTTTGGTTTCCCATGCCTACGGCCAGGAATGATATCCCTACAGCTCCTCTGCAAACCGGTTCCCCAAGGCTAAGGCTGCGGGCAGCCCCATCTTTTGTGGGAAGCCTGCCTGGGCTCACAGGTGAGGCTTTGCTTGCAGAGCACCTCATGAAGTGCATCTGCCTCGTACTCCCCCTCTGCAGGACCAGGCACAGAGACCTGCAAACTATTGCTTTTGCCCTTTCTGTAGAAGTGGACGGAGGAACTTACTGCAAATAGTGCACAGGGCGACGGGCAGTCTGCAGTCCTTCATGGCATTTTGCCTACAGGAAAAAAAAAATCATTATTCCCATTTTACAGCAGAGAAAGCTGAGATCAAGGCTGAGTGACAGCTAAGACTGGAATTTAAACATGAGTGCTGGGATCCTAACCCCGCGTTGAACTGAAAACTTCAGAGCAAAGGGCTTAGACAAAACCCTCAGCTCCACTTGAGACACATTCATCTGGGGTAAAAGCATTTCTGAAGTAGAGCAAAGCAGTTCAGATTGAACTGAAAGCCTACTTGTATGTCCTAGTTTGCACATCACATAGTTCAGCCTATGTGCCTAAACTGAAACCACAAGATATGGCCATCTAACCCACAGGTAAATTATATACAGGTAAATGAGGAGGATTTATTGCTTTTGCACAGAGGTAATCATACAGAGAATGGCTGGAGTGGCTCACTCATCTCCAGTGAATGAGCAAAAGCCTGACAAGCACATTTGATCAGTGCATGCCTGGAATGGTCACCCCAGGATAAGCTGCTCCATTTTACTGATTTCATATCATCTCTGAAATTTACTTTTGTCAAGCAAAAACTGGAGGTCTGTGTTTCCCAAACCTTTCGCACTGGCTCAGGACTGTGCACAAGTGGCCTCGAGGATGATCAGTGGCAAAGCTCCCGAGGGCCTTCTAGTCCTGCTCCTCTTTTGTAGGATTAAAAGCCATGGGTCAGAAGTACTCAAGCTTCTGTGACTTCTGGGAGTGCCGGGATTTGTGCGGAGTGATGGAGTAGAAGCTTTGGGCTGTAGGATTTTAGAGAGGGGAAAAAAATATTTAGGCCCCAGTTTTGCCAAATCGAATGTGCAGAAAAAAATAAAAGTGGAATTTTAGCAAGTAAAACTTTTTTTCAGTAGGTTTATTCAAGTGAGCAGAAGCCTCACACATATAGGGAGTGCTCTGAGCGCTTATGTGCAAGTTACCAAGCAGCATTCAGCTGCAAAGGTAGGATTAGAAGACCCGTTTCTCTGGCTTCCAGTCTTGTAGCCTTGCCTCAGGTGCCTAAACCTTAGACAGCCAGAACCATTTGAGGCAACTCAGTTTGTCTAAGATATCCTTATGGTGTCAGCAGGTATAATGCAAGAGAGAGAAAAGACCGACACTGCTCTGGACTGGTGGCTGAGAGCCAGCCTGGAGACTCTCAACCATCTCAAACACAGTAGTTGTTTGTTTAGGCAAATAAGGCAACTAAGTTTGCCTGTCCAGGCAACTAAATCACACATGCAGATGATTAGCAGGAACTGATCACAGTAGAGGCCAAAGAACATCCTGACTTGAATTGTTTATCCAAATACCCTGAAAACATTCTTTCAGCAAAAAAATGGATACATTTCTTTGGGAAAAAAAAATATAAGTTTGTTTCAGGAAAACTGTATAAATAAGCATCTAGCTTTCACCTTCTCTCCTTCAAAACCAAAATAAAACAAAAACAACCTTAAACTAATTTCTTTGTAAATGTTTTATGCCACCCTCATAGTAAATTACATGAAGCCTTGCTGAGGAGCTCCGCTGTCAACAAATGTGTCACTACATCACTACATTAAAATCAGTACATTAAACCAGGTTTCAGTATAGTATGGACTGAAGTATCATTTAGATATTTTTTGTTTCTACGCTTCCTGGAAAAGAAACTCTTTTGTTTTTACTTGTTAATGTTAGATTTTTTTCTATGCCATTGACTGTTCAGATTGTCATAGAGTTGCTAAAGTTACTTCTTAAATTGCTCATGTTATCCTGTGAGTTTTAAATGCACCATCTCCCAGCATCTAGCCCGTGGCCTCAGCCTAGCAGACGGCTTCATCACAAGCATCGTAATTGTTTTTTCTTTCTCACAGCCCCCGAACACTAGAGCTGTATGACTGTATGAGGTTCTCAAGCTTTCATCAAAACACTACTTTTTCTGCCTTTAATTTGCATAGCATATTTGAAAAAATGCCATTTAAGCGTGACAGAGATTTACAAACAATACACGTGAATTAAAACTGATGGAATACTACTTTTTCAAAGTGTTCTCAAGGTTTTATGGGCAGTCATGTTTGTATCAGCCTTGAGTTTGACCTTGCCTGCTGTTGAGAATTAGTTCCCTGCTGTACATACTTTAGGGCTTTATCCAAGCTTGTGTGAGGCAACCGAGGTGAGAAACTGTCTGCAAAGTCTAAATTTTCATTGTAAAACAGAAGACTGTTCGCTGGTGAGGTTTCCCTTAGGTGAAGACAGAGACGTCTGTTCTCAGTTCGCTGGTGCAGGTGGCAAGAGCAACTCCCCATGGGGGGATGTGGGGAATAACAGGTCTCAGCTGGAAAGCTATCAGGACCAAGGCAGTACGTCCCTCACACCACACCCAGCACCGTCCTCCCAAAACCCATCATCTTGCCAGCTAATGTAACATGACTGAGTAAATGAGCAGAAGTTGATGCCACAGAGAAAACTGGGCCCTTCTGAGGCACAAAAGAGCACGACCCGTGAACGTGGGTATCGAGACAAAGGGATCTGAGTCATAAAATACATTTCCAAGGTATTACACATCTGGTTAAGATGAAGAAAGATTTAAGAGAGACTCCTAGCACTGACATTTTCTTCGCAGGTTTGCACTGAAAGCAGGCCTAGCCACATATACCTACTTTGAGACCTGTGAGCACGTGTTGGTAAATTTATGGTAGGGGGCAATATTAATTTTCTCCTAAATTTCTATTTGTGCTTTTCTTGAAGGAATAGCTATTCATTAGTTAAGTATATTTGACCAATATACTGTAACACTGTCATCAAGATTATTGTTTTCTATTTGTGAATCGGTGCTTATAGCACATTCAGCAACATATACACTTAGGCCAAGACAACATGATGAGTTTGTTCTCACACGTAAATTCTTACTTTGGCTATTGTAAATCTTTATTAAGCAAGTTATTCAAATGCAGCATGTATCCTCAATTGTCATACATGTTCCAAAAGTTGTAGAGCCAAAATCCATACAAAGGATTGACAGACTGTTGATTTATTAAGCTACTTACACCTGTGCCTAATTTTACCACAAGGATGGTTACATGGACCCTCACAGAACTCAAGCTTAAGTTCTCTAGGCCTCAGTGCAAAGTTATTTTACTGTAACTTTTCAAAACATAAATAACTCAAATTGTGTGCAAGTTAGGAGTCAGTACCACTAACATTACTCTTGCCAAGCACCAGCTCAGCCCACAAGATATATTGCAAAGCTACTTTTGATCTACAGATACAATACAGTATAAATAAAGGTAACAATCAGTATTTTTGTGGATAAATGGCTTATCAGTTTAATTGTTATTTTGAGCTTTGAATTTTGCTTGATTGTTATTTCTGCCTGCAACCAGCTCAGCCTTTCAAAAGATGAGTGGTTATAATGTTTTTGACCCATGCTTATTTTCTTAATGCTTACAGTAACTGAGTGTTTTGAGAAAAAGGGTTTTATTTTGTTACCCTTATTTCTCAGTTAATTTTTAATACTAGTATAATTATAAAATATAAGCTGCGGGGTTGTTTTGTATTAGTGAAAGTACTAAACGTTCCACTGGAAGCACTTGTGTTAAGACTCTAAGAAACAGATGACGTAAGTGATCTCTTACTTCAGTATCATATTCGCTAACACAGTGTTACCTGGAGTAATATGACTATTCAGAAATACAGGCATAGTTTATAGAGCTTTTACTTTTAAACATCGTTCTATATTTTTGTGGTTTAAAATCTCTAAATTATATTAGGAAATATATTGCAGTGAAGGAAAAAGATTGAGAATTGCAAATCTAACAAGGTTAATCTGTATATGTGAATGGAAATAATGATAAAAAGAAATAAACAGTTTTTTCCAGGAATGATAAAAAATGTATTTTTTTTATATTCTATAATCTATTACTTCAGTGTAATGGCTTTAGCACTCAGAAAGTGTCTGAGTTAGTAGTTTTGTAAATCTACTTTTTTATGTTTTATTCTTTGAATCGTATGCAGTTAGAGAATTTTTATTAGATATTACTTGTTTGCTCTTTATAGACTGTTTCTATAAGTTGCTTATTACTTTAAGAAAAAATATAGGGCTCCTTCTAGGTCAAGGTTAATAGAAAACACTGATAGCTTTTTATTCCAGAATTAACAGAACAGATGCCTATATATCACAGAATGAAATAAAGTAACTCCATAAACATAAAACTGGAAACATATATCTGTACTTCACTGATGTTGGTCAGTAGGCTTGCACGTGATGCCCCTGTCTTCTAATGCAGAATTTCAACAGGTACATAAATACCTGACTGTTTCATCATGTTCCATCTCACTGTTCTTCCTTTTGCAAAACCTAATTTATCACTGGTCATTTCTAAGAGCCCTCGTTTTTTTTTCACTAACGTTTATCATTTCTAAAAAGTCTCTGGAAAGAGTAAGCCTAATATTTTATTAAAAAATGCAATTCCCTTCACAGTAGGCCTTTGCAAAATGCCTAGTACCTCCTCTCAGGAATCGGCTTCCACCAGTCCCCCTCAGTACCCTAAAATCAATCCAAGTAATCTTATGAGGTGGCTCTCCTGAGAATTCTCCACATCTTTGGCTTGAGCCCCCTTTCCAGGACGGACCTTCTGCACTGAGCTTCAAGTCTGAAGCCTGAAATGCCATGGGCATTTTCTTTGGGGTCTTCATCCAGTATCACATTTCTTTAGTCCAAAGCTCCTCAGGTTTTTGGTTTTGGTTTGGTTTGGGTTTTTTTGTTTTTTTTTTTTTTTGCAGTGATGTAAAATCCTTCAGCTGCATCCTCTGAGCAGATGCGCATCAGCAGATCTGCCACTTTGTGTAAAGGAAGAAAAAACGTGTTAAAGAAACCCTAGCCATTGGAGAAATGTTTCAACTCTATGTGTTTGTTTTTATTTAGGTGACCTATATGATGTTGCATGCTGTCTTTTCCAAGAGGACAAAGAGCTTCGTAAATGTCGGTGCCACTTATGGCACTATAGGGTTATGTCTGTTGTGTGCATACGCGCACACACTCTCTCACATACGCTGAAGAGAGGAAGTCATTTTATTTTACACAAATCAGCTACTTAAAGTAAATTGAGATATATAGAATTTACCAATGAAATGAGTGATTTGATGTGAATAAAAGAGGTGGTGTGTTGTAAATCAGTACTGACAGCCAAATGGGAAAAATTGACAGAGCACTGTAATCACTCCCAACATCCACTGAAGTTATTGATCCAGAACCTCTATAATCCCCTTCACATAACACAAGCAATTTCATATAATACCTGTAATAACAGTGCATTCAAACTCAAGTAGCCATCAGAAGCTTTGTATCTAATGGCGAAGCAGGCCTCTGCTGAGTAAGTGTAACAACTAGCGCGCAAAAACGCCGATGACTCTCGCCTTTCATAGGTAACGGTCTGCGATAAGAGCTAGTTCAGAAGATAAACAGTGCCGAACGCCAAGGAAAATGAGCTATTAATTGCCCGCTCGCTAAAGACATTGTAAAGGCCTAAAGCCCTGGGTGCAAAACGGGACGGGGAGAACGTACGGGGGATTTGGGGACTGATAACGCCCCGGGCGCTATCCACGTGGCAGCTATCTGATGTTAATTACAAGAGGGGAAGGAGGGCTGAGAGGTATTTAGCTGCCGGGTCATTACATCCTTCCCAGGTGTTTTTCCCATGAAATGTTCCACCAGTTTTACAAGCTCCTTCTCTGGCTGATGGATTATTCCACCGCCTTATCAAAGCTTTGCCAGCTCCTCATTAATATATAGAGTGAGCGGCGCGGTTCTATATATCATTGTCTTCTTCTCGGGGAGGGCTAATCAGTCAGGCATTATCAGCCCGTCAGCAGAAGGCAGGCAATCAGGCCTGACAGCGGAGAATCATGGGAGAGCAGGGAAGGTTAAATGAGGCTGACAGTTGTGATAATGATGATTATACTATAAATTAAGATATGATGATAAAGGAGAATAAAAGACACAATCTGAAGCAATATTTGGTTTAACATGTCTCTCTTTTTCGGTACTGTTAAATGGCCATAACATTTATCACGCCGAACAAGAATGGACATTTAACTACCATGATAAAATAGGACAGCATCAGATTGAAAACCCAACAAGTTGTGATTATTGTGTCAGGCACTTTTCCACTGGTTGAAAAAACTGGAGATAGAGCATATGTTATAATCATTCATGCATTATTCTGCAGAATGAAAAGAAAATAGATCCATTTTAGAAATGTCTTCCAGACTTCTAGATTAAAAAAAAAAAAAAAAAAAAGAAATCCAAAAGGAAAAAATTAATATATTCTCCTGCTTCCAAGATCATTTTTATCAATGAAACTTTAGGAAGCTAAGTGATAGTTCCTCCCCGCCACCTCCTCATAATGAATGCACGTATTTATTAGGGGCTGATTTGGAGAATTTATAACTGTTTTGCCATCAGTCTCTTAACAGGCAAAACACTGTAAATGAAATTACAGAACATCAACACGTCATTTTTAAAGATTACTTTCTTGTCAGTGGGTAAAAAGAAGCAGGTTCACACAGGTGAAATCAAATAAGAATTGACTGTGGGAACATATGCAATACTGTGGACTTCATGCAATTATTTGGGTGTTTGCTTAGATGAATGGACGATATACGTATCATTTGTTTATGATGGGGTTTTTTTAGGGTACTTAGTAATCCCAAATAAATATCATCAGACTGTGAGAATGAGAATGATGCTGATTAGTGCAGTTTATGCAGTGTCCCAGCCCCCGTCCATCTACATGTGGGAAGTCAGGACAGCCAGATCAGGCTGAACAGAGAGCACTCGGTGTGTGGGTATGCTTGCCCTGTACGGAAAAGAAAGCAAAGTTTGGAAGGGAAAGCGTGACTCCTCCCTTTTTTGGAAAACCACGCATTTTAGAATAAGTTGAACACAAAAGTCCTCTATGTCTGCAAATAACCACTCTGCTTCCTGCTGATATGCTAAAGAAATTATTATCTATATACACAGAGATCTTTGTATAAAACAGAACTTTGTGATCTGCACAAGTATATAATGTCTGCGCCCATAGAGCTGACCATGCTCCTATTGCAAAGGCAAAATCTCAGGCTGGGCCAATGGTGTAAAGCAATACTCAATAACTGCATGTGAATACCTGTGTATATTTTTGTATAGTGTACTGATATGTCATGCGTCTCTATTTATGATGCGCTCTCAAGTCCATCACTTACCAAATATGTGCAAGGGGATAATAATTCGATAAATCGCTGTATTAGTTGGTTGCTACCTGATCTATGCAAATGGAGCTTTTGTGTTAGGCATAGAAGAAGAAATAGACTTCAATTAGTGTATGCTGTATTAAAGTGACAATGCAGGAGAGGGAAACAAACAGTTTAAAAGTCCACAGCTTTATTTCCTCTATCTCTCCTTTATCACCTCCGATTGGGAAGTATTCTCTGTATAAAAGCTGATTATTAATTGTAGAAGTGGTTGAGATGACCGTGCAAGTCACAGACACAATGATTTGCTTTATAAATTAAATAAAGTTAGCACATATCAAGCCTCCTACGAAACACGACTTCTCTGGAAGCTGCTCAGACACTACGGTGATGGCAGTCACTTAAGCGCCCTAGACAAACAGAAATCTTTGCTGTGATTATAGTGATTACCTTTTCCTCAGTGACTGACTCAATGGAAATAAAACCAGAGCTATTTTGTAGCAGGTGAAAGAAAAAAAAAAAACAACCCCCCAAAAAAGCCACCTTGAGACGACTGCTGTAGTATTGTTTTTCACTGGAAATGGCCTATTGTCTAATGCACTTTAGAACAGTATTTTTATTATTTGATCAGTTCGATTTACCAGAGTAGTGAAAATTGCACACATTCCTCTCGTAGATATAAAGCAAGGAACACAGATGAGTTTATAAACCTGACAGTCTGTAATGGAAATGCTTATGCAACCAGCATTCTCTGGCTGTGCAGTCTGCTCTTCAGAAAAACCCAAAGATATTCATTATTAGAGGACAAGGCAAGAGCGTGGAAAAATACAAAGAAAGAAACGCGATCAAATGGAGTATCCTAATGCAGCATCCTATGCATTATTTGTGTTTCTTTTCTGTAATGATACACAGCACTTTGCCTTGTTTCAATTTGAAATACGTTATTGCGTTGGCATAAAATCACTAGAGTTCTTCATGAAGATAGGGATTTTGTTTTGCTGTTTATCCTCCCTAAGATCAGGGTTTTATTAAAGGAGCAAAGCTGCTTCAGAGACTTTCTCACTAGCTTGTTCCATCAATTCAAGTGCACGCTGAAGATATATTCGTGGGACTTCAGTCCAATAAACCAGCAGGTTTTAGCGAGATAATATATTTCTTCTAAGAGGCAGAGAGGGGATAAACCTGGTGCAATCGGGAAAGAGGGAGGAGACCAGTGCAAAGATTAGGACTACATATTTCAGGGAGATCCACCGTTCGAGTCGAGGCACTCTGTGCAGGAGCAGATTCCATTTGTGTTCTTAGAAAATGGTGATAAAATACAACTTCATCCCCCCCTGCCCCTTCCTGCCCCAGCTGTAGCTAATCTGAAAATAAAACAAAGTTATTAGGGGGATGGGTTGAGGAGATGTGTGTTAAAAAACCCAAGTTGTTTTCCAAGCCTTTATTCATTGGCTGAGTTGTGGAGCTCATAACATCTGCCAGGATAGATATCACTCACTGGGCTCACGAGTCCCATGTAGGCAGTGACCAAACTGAGATTTGGGTCCAGGCACAGCAGGATAAACTGCAAATTTCTTAGGGGGAAATAGTAACTCCACTGAATTCAGTTGGGATTTTGTGATTAACTGTGGTGCAGCTGGGATTCCTTCTGTGGAGATTTCAGTAGGCGCGGACCCACATCGTTGGTGCCTGGATCCTAAGGCTCAGGAACAGGGATGCTTTGTCTCCCTTCCAGCTTCTTTCCTCTCCTTCCCCTCCCGCCCCTCCTTAATGGTCCAAGCGTACAAAGCGTACCCCCACAGTAGATGGCCACTGCTAACGCCAGCCAAGTCTGAAACGCTTAGCTGAGACTCATTAGTCTTGTTATAAAAACGCAATTGGAAGTGTGGTTTATCATTTGGAGGTAAGGTTCTAATTTTGGCACATAGGAGGCTGCAGGCAGGAAAATATCTTGTTCCTTATTCCATTTTATTAACTTTGTTTTGTTCGCTTGAGCCTAGTACTGTGTTAGACTTTGAATAATCACAGCTGTACAGGTAGCTCCAGTGGAGTGAATGAGAGGCTTTTTCAAGGGCTCTGCTCCCTGCAGAAATGATTTGTACCTCTGCCTGATTGTCACTAACAGAAAATGAGAAATAGGAACATTCAATGCAAAGTAATGTGTTCTGTACAATTACTGGATTAATAATTTTATTCCATTACTGTGTGGGGAGAGAGGACATCAGGTTGAAGATCTGCAATTCTAGTATATTTCTAAGCGTCCTGTTAAGAGAGTGAGCAAGGGTCAGGAAACTTAATTATGCCATAACTAGATAGAAATTGCCAAGTGATAAAAAGAAACATCCAGCCAGATTCAGCAGGAAATTACAGCTTTAATAATATAGCATAATGCCTACTTCTATACAATTATTGGAGAGACCCTGAATGATTTTAAATAACAGGCTTGGTTTTCCAGTAACGACAGGGGAAAAAAAAAATCTGAAAATGACATTTTGCATTTTGCTGTAAATATTTTTCTGAGTTTTGGGGGGTGTTTTTTTGAAAGATTAAATTATTAAAAATTGCATATTTACTCTTGGTAATGTGAAAATGAAATAATTCTGAAGTGAGAGAAAGGTTATATTTATGGGAGAATTTACATTTGTGGAAATCAAGTCTGTGGAATCATACTTGTGGTCTATTGTGCTTCTGTATTGTATTTGTAATTTTGAAATGAAAAAAAGAAAAGTGCACTGAAATTTATATGAAAAACTTACTTAGGACTGAGTGGTTTTGTTTTACGATCCCAGTTTTTTCCACAGTATGGCCATGTTTGTTTCCAATGTCTCCCTGGACCATATTATTTCAGTAAAATGCTTATGAACAGATTAAAGATGCACGTGCACGCTGATACAGGATTTCCTTATAATTTTGTAGTCTTTACGAAAGATTAAAAAAAATACTATTTTAGCATAAGCAAAACTCTTCACCCTAATGAAAAGCAGCTCTTTTTTTTTCTTTCCCCTCCCAGATGAAATAGGATATTTTAAATATTAAACTCTTATCACCTTCGTAAACACTGCATGTGATATTAAGGCCTTTTGCAATATACGTGCATGTGTTTGTCCGTTTATTTCTAATGTAGGAAGGAAAAGTCATTTCTGGTGCTAACCCAGGAGAGCCCAGCATTTCATTTTGTATTCTGAGGATGCAGATTAATCAACCTGACTCTCTTACCCAGGGCTAGCCATTCTGCCTGGAAATCTGCATATCTGCATATTACTGTTCTTCCCTGAATTTAATTTCCTACAGGAGCTGATATTAATCACCCTGTTTAAACAGAGGGGATTTGGGGTCTATACAAATATGACATTTTTTATGGAAGTTGTAGAATATTTTCTCCTTTTTCATTATTATTTAAAGAGACAATAGCATGGTGCTTTAAAGCAAACTATAGGAGATTATTTTTGTTTATTGGAGCTCATATATCTTTAGTTTAGATTTTAATCGTAGAATATGGCGCACCCAGAAAACCATTTTACATTTTTCCTTCCAGACTCTGCCTTTCCTGCCGAGAAAATTCCTCCAGGTTTCATTGCAAATGATAAAACAGAGTTGGGCCATGCGTGCCTCAAATACATCCTAGCTGAGAAAGTTTATTTAAACCCTTTATTTAAACCCTGTACCGGTTTCATCACCTGACTACTAAGCACCGCGCAAGCAGACGAGCGGTTCTACACCCGTTTTGCAGCTGGTGAACCCAGGCGGAAAAGCATGGTTGACTTCTTGGGCCACCCCTGAAATCCAAGAGCCAGGCATGCATCTTCTCATGGATTTTAGCGGCCCCGTGTCCTCTGCAGGTACCTGGGGAAGCACTGGATGAGCTGTGACACTGTCACCAAGGGGTGGGGAAGGAAATTAGCTGGTAGGCTGCCCCCCAGTCCTCTGCCAGGTAAATCTGTATCTACATGAGGCCACCAGCCCTGTCTGTGCGCAGTCACAAAACGTGGTCAAACAGGGAATCCTCATGGCTGATAACTCTCTGTTGTCTCCAGACGAGAACAAAGACAATTTCATGAAGGCAGCGGCAGCAATGCCTTCGCTGTCCTACCTTAAAGCCCCCTCCATATTTTGTGTTTGAAAGTGGAGAACAATGAACTGTCACTGCGTGACTCCACTGATGTCAAATGCATTGTATCAGGCGGGAATTCGGTCCAATCTTTCTGTCCCTCAGCCAGTATTACTTGGCATATTTTATTTTGGCTGCCTAGACTACAGTTATGGTCCAAGCGCAAACAACTCAGAAGAACAACGTGCTTGGAAATATGTGCCTGCATACCCCAGGAGTCGCTGCCAGCTGGAAAAACAGCATACATCGGTTACTGACTAGATATACTGCCCTTGTTAAAAAACGAAGCTGCCATCCAGGTTTTTGTTTAAATTTACACTCTGGCCTATTGTGGCACTCCAGGTTAATTTGGATTGGCACCTCCTTTGCAGACCTCTCTGACGCAGCTCTGAAAAAGATGGGGCTTTTTTTTTTAGTGAAGCTGGGCCCTTTCGTAGGAAAACCCAGCCTCCTGTCCAAGCGGTGCTACCCTGTCTCTTATTTATGTGCCCCAAAACTTCCTAAGAAAAGATCCAACATTGCATCCTTCTTGCTCTCTCTATCAAGAAATACATACAAGCTTCCAGTTGGGGAAAAACCTAAACACAGAGTTGCTGACTGTTTTCCAGTCGACACACACGTACAGAACAGGCATAATAGTGAGTAAATTTTCACATAAGTTGTGATGGATACTTGTTCCTTTATTTGCCGAGGTTGAACGGGTTTTTAACCAGGTATGGTCTGGTTTCTATCCAAGCTCCTGGTTCTGCATATCCCTGTGTTACAATTCACAGAGAGGTTACATTGCCAGCAGTTTTACCGAGTCTGCTTGGGCAAGTAAATCAGGGTGCCGCAATGTACAATCAAGGCAGGTGTTTGTAACCCTTTGATAAAAAGTCAGAGTGTTTTGGGTTTTTTTTCATTTCTGACCTAAAACTGAATGCGATGTTGATCTAAATATTTTTTTCTTTTTCTACAAATTTTGTAAGGTTTTAGAAATGCTTTCCTCTTTTAGAAAACTTTCGTAATAAGGTAAAAAAATGCCCAGTCGTTGTGACTAACCCAAGATTTTCTGGAGGATTTATTATCAAAGGTCTTTGCATCACTGCGAAGAGACTACCGGTATTCGTATCATTCTTCCTGAACGCCTAGGCTGCTGTATTTTCATTGCCTGTTACAAATCACAAGGCTATCACCCCAGGCAAATAACAGCTTAGCATGTTTATCTGTCTGCTAATAGCATTTCATTTGAAGTCTTAAAAGTCACTAGTGGCTTAAAAGGGCACTATTACATGACTTCGCATTTTATTGCAAAATGACAAGGTCCAGTTTCATTTGTTCTGCTTTGAAGTATTCATGTCCCTTGGCTGCCTGATTGCAGCCTTTGCCTATTCAAACTTTGAGCACGGTCCCCTTGAACCAAGACACTGTCTTCTCTAGACAACAGGGACAACTTTGCCTGTAAAAATGCTGTTTTCAGGCTTAGTTGCCTGGCTTTCACTGGTGTAATATTATCCGCCGTTACTTCGTTTAATGCTAGCTTGCCTGTACAGGAAAAGATTTGGTAAAATTGCAGTTTTGCGTTTAACTTACACTAATGATTACATTCATATGGAAGCTGCAACTTAAAATTGTTTAGAAGCATAAAAATACATATCCTTATAGAAAAAATGTATAAGTATCTAAAAGTGATAACCTGGACTGGATATGTTCTTCCTAACATTTGTTAGGCTTTAGTTAATTTATAGTAAAAATGTTTTCATCTTAAAGTTTGTGTACCTGCGGGTTTTTGGTAGGAAATAAAATACAACACAGTCAGTGTATCTAAACAAAAGCAGATACTTAAAAACTTTGCAGAATCAGGACCAAATACACATCTGAATTTTCTTTTTTTTTTTTTTTTTTTCTTTTGTTAAAGGTTTCCTGAGACAGGACTATCGGTACTAGAAATAGGCCCAGTGGTTCTCTGTTAAAGGAAAAATCATATAATATTGCTTGAGACAAGTAGTAATAGAGAATTCTTTTTGATGCAAATAAAGTACTTTCATGCAATTATAGCAACAGAAAACTTGGTTCACACAGTTCTTTACAGGTCCTCTGGACAGTATAGCTACACCTAACTTTTGAGCACACTGCGAGTACTGCATGCTGATTTGGAATGGAAGTGTTTGAGTTTTGTGAACTTCAACACAATCTTACAGGATGAAATCTCAGAACATTTGGAAGAAAACCTTCTTGTTGTATTTGTGCTTATTGGAGGAAATTTTATAACACACATTTCATGTAGTAGAAGAGTAAAAACCGCAGAACTGGCAAATTAATTTTCATTTTAAAATGTTTTAAGTCCAGAATTAATTTTTGTAGTGCTTTTAGCAGGAAATCTCCTCTGATATAACATATGTGGTGTGAACATATGCATATATTTTCAAGCTACAAAACAAACGCCAACGCTTTGTTTCATAGCAAATATTGTCATTTGGAAATATGCCTGGCTTAGGTTAACATACTTACACCACATTTTTGCAATAGCAGGTATGAGATTTTCTGTAAATAAATCCATCAAAATGTAAAAAGGGAAGGAATTATTCTGAATCGAATGATTATACTTGTAAAGCTTGTAACAAGAAGATACCCTACTCTTCTTTAAGAAACAAGAGCCGATGAGACAAGAGGCAATGACAGGAATATTTTTTTATTTAAGTCTTCTTCTATAACCAGATTCTTATTTATTTTACTGAAATCAGAAGAGTGTTCCGATCTGCAAGAACCTGAGTGGGGGAGATGTATGTCAGAAGAAAAGATAATTGATGGTAAACGTCAAATATTAAATCTTGATCTGGTTATTACCCAGCATATTAGCTATGTAAGTAGCTTAACAATTACAGCTGTGATTGACTAGGTGGGATCCAAAATCCTAAATATCAACTGCCAGAAGGGATAATTATAACACATTAGCACCTGCATGCTTAGACAAGATTGACAACTCCAGTCTAACATCTGCTTAATATCACTTTCATACTTTTCATATTTTTTTTCTCTTAGAAAGGAATAACAAAGATTTTCTTGAAGCATAACAATAATTCAGCATCCATGTTACACATTCAGTTGATTATAGTTGCTTGTTGTGTTTGGTCATGTTTTGCACTGACACATTTAAAATTAAACAAAGGCTTTTTGGGATTAGACAGCCACAGTTGTGGTGTATTTTTGACAAAATGTACCTGTCAGAATCATTTGAAGAAATCCCAACAAGTGGGCTGCTCTTCAGTCGGCTGGGCTGGCCAATGCGATTTAACAACCAAATGAAACCGGGTTGGAAAAGAAAGGTCTGATACTCGCGGCATGGAAGCAACAAAGAGAAGAATATTTTGTATTTGACATGAACAACATAGCGAAACCAACCTGCTGGGCAGTTCGCGGAGGTGAGGCAAAATGTTCCCCTCCAGCCCAACTCCTGACCCCCCCAGCCCTGTGCCCAAGGCCAGCGGTGGCCGCCCTGGCATCCGCCCTGTGGAGCTGGAGCCAGAGGCGTGAAGGCTCTTCCCTTCCCACCCGCCCGGCTCCCCTCCAGGCCGTGCTCCCGGATGATCCCAGACGTGGTTTGCAGCAGGGTTGAGCCTGGCTTCAGGTCCCGTGGGGTCCAAGGACCCCCTTCAGGACTGCTGTGCCTTGCAGGCCCGGGGGTACCCCCCTGTCAGTGAAATGTGACAGCGCGCTTTGCCCAAACGCGGGTGTCACTTTCCTCCTGTTCACTCCCAAGGATGTAAACATGTTTACCCAAACAACAACAGCAGCTTTGCTACGCAGGAGCACCTTTCCTGAGCGGAAAACTGATGGATCTGGATTATGGCCTCGTAAAAGAGGAGGGTGGCGGTAGCAGTGCCATTATGATACAAATTTGATGAAGCTCTGTCTTACGTGGCCAAGATGACATTCCTCAGTGGGTAAACCAAAGACCCCTCGTGGCTCTGTGTGTTTCTATGCTGGGGAAGCTCAGCAGCTGAGGCTGCTTTTGGTCTCACTGGGAATTTGATAACATTTTTAATTCAAACAGGCAGGAATTTCTCACAGGAAAATATATAACCACTACAGTACCCTACTCTCTGACTGAACAAACAAATCCATTTAGCAAAAATTTGTAAAAAAAAGGGAAAATAAAAAAAGGGCAAAAATCTCATTGCCTGTAGGTTTGTCTTTACAGTAGCAGAACAGTAACTAATTTTACATTAAATCCTTCAATGCCTTTAGCAAGCTATAAAGCTGTAAGCCCATGTAAATCTCTCACCATCTCTTGGGGTTCAATCCTAGGCTTCTCTTTAAGTTTAGAAAAGGTAATTCAAGTACAGACTACTTGGACATGATGCCGTGGCACACTGGAAGATTAACTCACCCAGCAGTGCCAGCAAAGCCTACGTACAGAGGCAGAAGAGTCTTCTCAGGGTACAGCTGATCGATATTTGGGCAAACTCTGTTAGCAAAAGAAATCCTTTTGCTGGTATGATCACCTCTAACCAGCTTTGCCGTGCTTTCACAGAATCACAGAATGGTCAGGATTGGAAGGGACCTCTGGAGATCATCTAGTCCAACCCCCCTGCCAGAGCAGGGTCACCTACAGCAGGTTGCACAGGACGGCATCCAGGCGGGTTTTGAATGTCTCCAGAGTGGGAAACTCCACAACCTCTCTGGGCAGCCTGTTCCAGTGCTCTGCCACTCTCAAAGTAAAGAAGTTCCTCCTCATGTTAAGATGGAACTTCCTATGTTCAAGTTTGTGCCCGTTACCTCTTGTCCTATCACTGGACACCACTGAAAAAAGACTGTTCCCATCCCCCCGGCACTCACCCTTTAAGTATTTATAAGCATTGATAAAATCCCCCCTCAGTCTTCTTTTCTCTGGACTAAAAAGACCCAAGTCCCTCAGCCTTTCCTTATAGGAGAGATGTTCTAATCCCCTAATCATCTTTGTAGCCCTTTGCTGAACCCTCTCCAGCAGATCCCTGTCTTTATTGAACTGGGGAGCCCAGAACTGGACACAACTCCAACAGATGAAGGACTTTCTCCCTTGTCAGTTTCCTTGTTCTTTACCTTTTTCCGTGGTTTTTTATTCCACTGTTATTTCATTGCCATGCAGCTTTTATACTGTGCTCCAGCCATGGGCATCACTGCACGAGCAGGTCAAAGCTGCTGGAAGGGAAGACTTTTCTTGAAGCCACGCACACACTTGGTAACTTAGCATCACACAAGAGCTGCCTGCTGCCTTTAGTTGTGAAAGCAGTGCAAAATCCCAACTCCTGTGGGGCCACTTATGTGCCTGAACATAAACCTAAATCTCACATTCCTCTGCACTACCATCTTTTACCCTCTGTTTGTAGTGTAGCTGGAATACAGTTGTCACTTTGTTCTGCCTATCCCTGTAGTCTGATGCCACCTGAACTTTTTCCTCTCATATAAAAGCAGAGACGTTTCAATTTTTCTCAGTCAGCTTAATTCATGCTTTTATGACA
Source organism: Vanellus vanellus (assembly GCF_965231255.1). Classification (NCBI taxonomy): domain Eukaryota; kingdom Metazoa; phylum Chordata; class Aves; order Charadriiformes; family Charadriidae; genus Vanellus; species Vanellus vanellus. The sequence continues at coordinate 155,677,408 of NC_138905.1, read as the reverse complement.
ACTTCTTAAAAACACTTATTTAATGGTATGAATAGTCATATTTTTCTTTTTTTCACCACGAGGACAGTCAAACACTGAAGCAGGCTGCCCAGGGAGGTTGTGCAGTCTCCATTAGTGGAGGTTTTCAAGATTCAATGAGATAAAGCCCTGAGTAACTCGGTCTGAGCACACAGCTGACTCCTCTTCAAGTGGGAGGGTGAATTAGAGGCCTCCTGAGATCTCTTCCAACTTGTATTTTCCTATGATTCTAATTTCTGAAAACTATCATGAAAAATTCTGGCACAACCTATTTGCTAGAGGGGGTGAGAAAGATGTCATACGAATGTTGGTCACATTCACCCCAATAATATTAGCTATTTTTAAACCATAAACTATTCTGTATCTTTCAGAATGTTTATTAAGACATTAACATCAATGTGTTGAACTGTTGGGGTAACTGAAACCTTTTACATCACATTTTGATATCACTGCGGTACTAGTACTTTGATAAAGTTCATATTATTGGCAGGTTCCTACCAAAGAAGCTGCAGGATTGAATTTTGCACTCATAGAGCAACAGCAATATTCTGATTTTTAGAAATACTTCAATATGCTGGGTATTGTTCTTTTTTATTTTTGGAACATTAAGGAATATATAAGAAGAAAAATGACCAAAACAAGTTTGTGGCACGTGTTATCTTGGCTAGTTATAATGACTTCATTTGCATTTAATTTAAAGAAGCAGTTATTAAAGTTTGAGTGGAACACATAATTTAAAATTGATCAAGTTGTCTTTTGATTTCTAAGTAAACGTCGCCGCTGAAGAAATTGCCCAACAGAATTAGACTATTCAGGTTAATATTAAAACAGGTTTGGTTTTTTAGTGACAGGACAACAGAGGAACATAAATCACATAACATCATTTTGCATGTGACATGATTAGGGGAGATAATTTATGGCTTATTTGAAGGGAGATCATCCAAAATTAGTGTTCTAAAATTTATGCTCAGATATTTATTTGGTGCTGCCTGGAAGTGAAGTGGGTTTGTACAGAATTCTTGTTCCTCCCATCCAAATCCTGATATAGCATCTCCCTATTTATTGATGAAGCATGTTGAGTTAATAACATATGTGCACAACTGAAATGATGTTAAAGCAACATGGTCAGTCCTGAAAGGGAGGAGACTTTGGTAATTTGGCGTTTCTACATCTTCAAAGCCATCAGTTGAGAGAGGAGGAAGGGAGGAAGGTTGCCATTCACTCCTTTGGCCTGCCACTGCTGTCCGTTCTTCCCTTTAAAATAGGCCAAGATGACTATTCTGCAGTATAGAAGCTGCCATTCCTATGCAGACTAACACTGGTTTACGTTTTGTCATGTTTTTTCCATTAATAGGCATTTCAAAGGAGGTCATGGTACCTAAAATAGACTACTGTCTAATGTCTTAGCATCATTAAGCTGATAAAATTATACACATGTTTCACAGCAATAGCAGTTATATAAATGCATGATTTTATAGGTTAGGATTTGCATATATAAGTGCCTTGCTCATACTCTTGAATTTACTAGTTGTTCTATTGCCTGAATCATTATATGATCAACACTTACAGGGTATATTAAAAGTAGGCTACAAAAATGAGTGAGATTTTTATTATTCTTATAAATTTGATATCCTGTGTTGATCCACTAGGCAGTCTGGCTTCATAAAATTTAGCAGCAGTCAGCTTTTTGAGAAAATTTTAGGCATAGTTGCTGGGGTTTTTTAGTATCACTGGTTGTCCCCTTCTCACAGTATGCTGAATAATGCTCATTCCCATTGCTGCTCTAAGATGTTCAAGAACTTCGGTTCATTTGAAGTTCATTATAACTTCATAACACGTATAAAATTTCAAACAGCACTTCCCCTATATGTAAATGTTCTTTTTTTATGCTCACATGAGATGATAACAGAGTGTGGTCAATACAGAAAAATGAAAGTTTGTATATGGTGGACATACTGTTTCCTCATTTGTTACCTTTTTCTGTATTCACATCATTTCCCATATTCCCTATCAATCCACACTGGATCTAAATAAAAACATACAAATGTTATCACTTTACTCTGTGTTCCCTTCTAGATCACTATTTTACCTTACACAGCCTTAACTCATTTATATTTTGAAACTGTAATGCTGGGCTTTGTTATTTGCCCTTTCTCTACATTAGTGCCCATTACTTAACTTTACCAATCCTGTGTTGGTTTTCTTTATCCCTTTCAAAAAATCATTACTGTAGATTTCACTGAAAGACCAAACCCACCGTATTTGCTGTTCTTTATTCACCATTCTCCAACTTCTGCAAAGAATGCTGGTAGATTGAAAAGACATGATTTGTCTTTACAGCAGCCGTTCCGGTTTGTCCCTAGCATGTTTGAGCACTTGATGGACAACATTTTTCTCAGACAAAATAAATAAATAAGTAAGTGGAATCCTCATCTAAATGGCAAGATGCGACGCAATGATAAGGGCAATCAGATCTCCTTCTTCAGGCTGTTAGATGATCACAGATATAGCAGTAGTGTTTGCAAGCTTCCCCACCGATAGGTAGAGCAAATAATTCACAATGAATAATGCATCCAATGAGTTTAGCCTCTCTGTCTGATTGTGGCATATGCACGAGTAGTCCATGATTTTGTCTAATCTATTCATTATTCAAAGTATTTGATTAGTTTGGGGTGAGCTTTTTAAACTCCATGTACCATTTTCTATGAGTGTACACAATTTGATTTACTTTAGTTATTTGTGATTGATCAGGCAAGACATGAGGGTAGAACACGTTTATGGAATGTATTTGTGTGACACTTTTTTCAGTACTAATACATTTGAGTTAAAAAGTAATTTTCGGTAAAGAGGACTTTAACTTTGAAATTCACTTTTGCTTACCTTTTTTGTTAGTATAACTCAGTTTTAAGGAATTTCACAAAAGAGGCGCAAGCTAGGACCATGCTGAGTCTATTAAAAATCTTACCTGCTGTGAGACATTTTGGTTATTCACTGGGCATATATAGCAAATACAGGAAAGGGACGTCAGCTTCAAGCCAACTAAATCTTTACCTTTTTATTTCAACCAACAGGAGTATGAGTTGATGTATGTAACTATCAGTCCCTATGAAGGCCAACTCCATTCAGACACATCATCAGTCAGCCATCATATAATAAACACTTTCATTTATCTATCATCACCTCTAATCTATGGCAACTCTGTATAATTTGATCCCTGTCCTCTATTTCCACTTGGCATTGAATTCTTTTTTCGTCAGGAACACATCTTGTTTTGGTGATTAGTCTGTAAATTCCTTTACTTAAGAGCTGATCTCTTCAATTTCATTATTGCCCTCAAATGTTGTTGGGTTCATCAGAGCTGCTCGACTAACTCTGTTTGTGAAAAGAGTGTATTCCATTAAAAATAGTCATATTTATGTCTAGAACAAACGCCACTCCAATACTCACAATCTCTTCTGTTTCAGCATACAATGTATTAAAGTCCTTTCAGAAACGTTGAAGTGGCATTGCCAGTGCATCAAACTTCACAAAAGCCTGTGGTGTCAAGGTTTGCTGGATACAGTTCCCCTGTTATGGAGCAGCTGTTCCATCCATTTAAGTAGTTAGACATTTTAAAACGCCAACTGGTACGTGTTTTAACATCAGGTTGATCCAATTACTGTGTTTCTTCACCATAGAAATATGACCGAGATTATATCACGCTTCTGTTGGGTCTTTTGGAACTTGCAGTCGAGAATGTCTCGGAAAACTCTGGGAGTTTTAACTTTTTCTTTAAGGCATCTACATTTAAGAACTTGAGATTGTATTTACTCCCTGTGTTTGTGCTGAGCATGACCCTCAGATTTTGCCCAGGGATTCCCCTGACCCACCACTCCCATGCCACCCCCAGGAAAACACTGGCCGTGTGGGAGGACTAGTGGTGCCGTTCCCCAGGCTGCAGCAGGATTTTTCACTTTTTCCCCCTATTTCTGGGTGCCAGGCTCATGCAACGGCCAGCCCTGACCCCTGGCAGCAGTGTTTCAGGCCAATGCAAGAGCTTGCTTTCCGAGAGGGGAGCACAGGAGACCAACTCTGGTGTGCAGTGCTTTCGGCTGTGCAGCCACATCTATTAGCTGTCCCTTCCCGGAGAGTAAGTGCACAACTTTGCTCCCTCTCCCCTCTCCTGGGATAAAGCATCGCCCCACGTCATCACGTCATGATAGACTGATATGAAGCAATAGGTTTCCCTACTGCCTCTTCTTTGTGTATCTGATGAATAATTTCTTGCATAAAAAAAAAAAAAAAAACAAACGATGCCAATCTTCTCTTCATATCTGTAGATAGAAAGAGACTTAGCATGGAAATATATTGAATAATACTAAGGAACAAATTTAAAATTTCATTTTAATCTGTTAGTGCCTGCATTACTTCCTGCTAATCATAGACTTTTAAGTATTGGGTAGATATTGGGAGTAGATTATATTGATGAAAAACCTAAGTTAAATGCCAATTTTAAGGTTCAGTCTGTAGCAGAGCTGTTTAATCTGTGAGTTATCTGCTTAAATCACTTTACGAATGAGGGCAGTTTTATCATCAATCTATAATACAGACACTTTTCAGGCGGTAACTATTGATCACTTTTGTGTTTTTAGACTAAATGGGCAAAAACATCAAAATCAAATAAGATCTTTGTACTCAAGTATGTTGCTTTGTTAATATATACTGGAGGGTTGACCTTGGCTGGACGCCAGGTGCCCACCAACCTGCTCTGTCATCCCCCTACCCAGCAGGGCAGGGAGGGGAGAAAATAAGATGGAAAAAAACCTCATGAGTCAAGGTAAAGGCAGTTTAATAAAGCAAAAGCAAACGCCAGGCATGGAAGCAAGGGAAAACAAAAGATTTCTTCTCTACTTCCCATCAGCAGGTGATGTCCAGCCACTTCCTGGGAAGCAGGGCTCCAGTATGCGTAGCGGTTGCTCTGAAAGACAAACATCGCAAATAACGAGTGCCCCCCATTCTTCCTCCTTTCTCTTAGCTTTTACTGCTGAACAGGCATCATATGGTATAGAACATCCCTTTGGTCAGTTTGGGTCAGCTGTCCTGGCTATGTCCCCTCCCAAGATCTTGCCCACCCCCAGCCTGCTGATAAGGGAGGTGAATGTTGGAGAGACAATGAAGATAGCCTTGATGGCTGTGCCAACACTGCTCAGCAGTAGCCAAAACACCGGTGTGTTATCAACACCTTTCTAGCTACCAATACAAAGCACAGCAGCATGAGGGCTGCTGTGGGGAAGATTAACTCCATCTCAGCCAGACCAAATACATATACACATTAATAGAAACAGAATAGAAGTAAAAGTACCTGTGGCTCACTGAGAGGAATATTTACAAATTCTTGATGGTATCACAAGTTACTGCTTTATAGTCACTCTTTAATGTTTCAATACCATGAAAAAATTGAGGACATGAGCAGAGAAAGGTCTTACTGTCTGCCACTCTGATGGACCTTTACTAAAGGTCCACCCCTACTTGTCACATGCTCTGCACATATGGAAGAAGCTTCAGAAGCCCCGAGGTCTTACAGCAAGCAAGGTGTGGACAACAATGACAGAAGTGTTGTTTATATTGACAATCTTTGACAATGTGACTGATAAAAAATTTCAGTAATTTTTTTTTTTTCCCCCAACAATTATTCCCTGAAACTCTTACCTGTATGCAAGGGGGATCAGCCTGAAACAGCATTACATTGTTGGCACTAACAACCTGTCCATTAGAGGTTCTTGAGTAGATAAGAAGATAAGGTGTGACTCTCCTCTCTCCCTGAGGTAGTGTGACTGGGCCCTCAGCTATCCCCGGCAGTGCTGTAACAGTTACTCCAGCACCTCTCACACAATGCTGGT